>NW_026682938.1:0-341789 GCF_027887145.1 Ammospiza caudacuta | reverse complement strand
AGGAAGCCCTGGGCTCCAGGCACACTGCAGCTGTTCAAGGCATCCCAAGGGGAGTACAAAAGTGCAACAACATGGCAGCTTTCACAGCTTTTTCCTTGGCACCATCCCTATACCTAGGCTGATTTATCTGCCTAGGGTTAGGGTTAGGGTTCAGCCTAGGGCTTGAATTTCTTTAACCAGGAAGCCCTGAGTTCCAGGCTTACTTCATCTGCCAAAGGCATCCCAAAGGGAGTGCAGAAGTGCCACAACATGGCTGCTTTCACGGCTTTTCCCTTAGGAAGAACCCTAATACCCGGCGATTTACCTTCCTAGGGTTACTGTTAGGCTTAGGCCTAGGACTTTTAAAACCAGGAAGCCCTGGGCTCCAGGCACACTGCAGCTGCAAAAGGCATCCCAAGGGGAGCGCAAAAGTGACGCAACTTGGCTGCCACCACTGATATTTCCATGAGACCATCCCGAACCATAGGTTGATTTTCCTTCCTAGGGTTAAGGTTTGAGTTACGCCTAGGGTAAGGGTCTATTAACCAGAAAGCCCTGAGTTCCAAGAACACAGCAGCTGCGAAGGACTAGCCAAGAAGAGCGCAAAAGTACCACAACATGCCTGCCTCCACAGCTTTTTCCTTGGGGACATGCCTAATTCCTGGCTGATTTGCCTTTCTCGTCTTAGGTTGGGGTTCGGCCTAGGGCTAGGATTTTTAAAAGCAGGAAGCCCTGAGTTCCAGGCACACTGGAGCTGTGAAAGGCATCCAAAAGGGAGTGCAAAAGTGCCACAACATGGCTGCTTTCACGGCTTTTTCCTTGGCAAGAAGCCTAACACCAGGCTGACATACTTTCCCAGGGTTACTGTTAGGCTTAGGCCTAGGGCTAGGATTTTTGAAACTAGGAAGCCCTGGGCTCCAGGCACACTGCAGCTGTTCAAGGCATCCCAAGGGGAGTACAAAAGTGCAACAACATGGCAGCTTTCACAGCTTTTCCTTGGCACCATCCCTATACCTAGGCTGATTTATCTGCCTAGGGTTAGGGTTAGGGTTCAGCCTAGGGCTTGGATTTCTTTAACCAGGAAGCCCTGAGTTCCAGGCTTACTTCATCTGCCAAAGGCATCCAAAGGGAGTGCAGAAGTGCCACAACATGGCTGCTTTCACGGCTTTTCCCTTAGGAAGAACCCTAATACCCGGCTGATTTACCTTCCTAGGGTTACTGTTAGGCTTAGGCCTAGGACTTTAAAACCAGAAGCCCTGGGCTCCAGGCACACTGCAGCTGCGAAAGGCATCCCAAGGGAGCGCAAAAGTGACGCAACTTGGCTGCCACCACTGATATTTCCATGAGACCATCCGAACCATAGGCTGATTTTCCTTCCTAGGGTTAAGGTTTGAGTTACGCCTAGGGTAAGGGTTCTATTAACCAGAAAGCCCTGAGTTCCAAGAACACAGCAGCTGCGAAGGACTAGCCAAGAAGAGCGCAAAGTACCACAACATGCCTGCCTCCACAGCTTTTCCTTGGGGACATGCCTAATTCCTGGCTGATTTGCCTTTCTCGTCTTAGGGTTGGGGTTCGGCCTAGGGCTAGGATTTTTAAAATCAGGAAGCCCTGAGGTTCCAGGCACACTGGAGCTGTGAAAGGCATCCAAAAGGGAGTGCAAAAGTGCCACAACATGGCTGTTTCACGGCTTTTTCTTGGCAAGAAGCCTAACATCAGGCTGATTTACTTTCCCAGGGTTACTGTTAGGCTTAGGCCTAGGGCTAGGATTTTTGAAACTAGGAAGCCCTTAGCTCCAGGCACACTGCAGCTGTTCAAGGCATCCCAAGGGGAGTACAAAAGTGCAACAACATGGCAGCTTTCACAGCTTTTTCCTGGCACCATCCCTATACCTAGGCTGATTTATCTGCCTAGGGTTAGGGTTAGGGTTCAGCCTAGGGCTTGGATTTCTTTAACCAGGAAGCCCTGAGTTCCAGGCTTACTTCATCTGCCAAAGGCATCCCAAAGGGAGTGCAGAAGTGCCCACAACATGGCTGCTTTCACGGCTTTTTCCTTGGCAAGAAGCCTAACATCAGGCTGATTTACTTTCCCAGGGTTACTGTTAGGCTTAGGCCTAGGGCTAGGATTTTTGAAACTAGGAAGCCCTTAGCTCCAGGCACACTGCAGCTGTTCAAGGCATCCCAAGGGGAGTACAAAAGTGCAACAACATGGCAGCTTTCACAGCTTTTTCCTTGGCACATCCCTATACCTGGGCTGATTTATCTGCCTAGGGTTAGGGTTAGGGTTCAGCCTAGGGCTTGAATTTTTTTTACCAGGAAGCCCTGAGTTCCAGGCTTACTTCATCTGCCAAAGGCATCCCAAAGGGAGTGCAGAAGTGCACAACATGGCTGCTTTCACGGCTTTTCCCTTAGGAAGAACCCTAATACCCGGCTGATTTACCTCCTAGGGTTACTGTTAGGCTTAGGCCTAGGACTTTAAAACCAGGAAGCCCTGGGCCCCAGGCACACTGCAGCTGCAAAAGGCATCCCAAGGGGAGCGCAAAAGTGACGCAACTTGGCTGCCACCACTGATATTTCCATGAGACCATCCCGAACCATAGGTTGATTTTCCTTCCTAGGGTTAAGGTTTGAGTTACGCCTAGGGTAAGGGTTCTATTAACCAGAAAGCCCTGAGTTCCAGAACACAGCAGCTGCGAAGGACTAGCCAAGAAGAGCGCAAAAGTACCACAACATGCCTGCCTCCACAGCTTTTTCCTTGGGGACATGCCTAATTCCTGGCTGATTTGCCTTTCTCGTCATAGGTTGGGGTTCGGCCTAGGGCTAGGATTTTTAAAAGCAGGAAGCCCTGAGTTCCAGGCACACTGGAGCTGTGAAAGGCATCCAAAGGGATTGCAAAAGTGCCACAACATGGCTGCTTTCACGGCTTTTTCCTTGGCAAGACGCCTAACACCAGGCTGACTTACCTTCCCAGGGTTACTATTAGGCTTAAGCCTAGGGCTACGATTTTTAAAACTAGGAAGCCCTTAGCTCCAGGCACACTGCAGCTGTTCAAGGCATCCCAAGGGGAGTACAAAAGTGCAACAACATGGCAGCTTTCACAGCTTTTTCCTTGGCACCATCCCTATACCTAGGCTGATTATCTGCCTAGGGTTAGGGTTAGGGTTCAGCCTAGGGCTTGGATTTCTTTAACCAGGAAGCCCTGAGTTCCAGGCTTACTTCATCTGCCAAAGGCATCCCAAAGGGAGTGCAGAAGTGCCACAACATGGCTGCTTTCACGGCTTTTCCCTTAGGAAGAACCCTAATACCGGCTGATTTACCTTCCTAGGGTTACTGTTAGGCTTAGGCCTAGGACTTTTAAAACCAGGAAGCCCTGGGCTCCAGGCACACTGCAGCTGCAAAAGGCATCCCAAGGGGAGCGCAAAAGTGACGCAACTTGGCTGCCACCACTGATATTTCCATGAGACCATCCCGAACCATAGGCTGATTTTCCTTCCTAGGGTTAAGGTTTGAGTTACGCCTAGGGTAAGGGTCTATTAACCAGAAAGCCCTGAGTTCCAAGAACACAGCAGCTGCGAAGGACTAGCCAAGAAGAGCGCAAAAGTACCACAACATGCCTGCCTCCACAGCTTTTTCCTTGGGGACATGCCTAATTCCTGGCTGATTTGCCTTTCTCGTCTTAGGGTTGGGGTTCGGCCTAGGGCTAGGATTTTTAAAAGCAGGAAGCCCTGAGTTCCAGGCACACTGGAGCTGTGAAAGGCATCCAAAAGGGAGTGCAAAAGTGCCACAACATGGCTGCTTTCACGGCTTTTTCCTTGGCAAGAAGCCTAACACCAGGCTGACATACTTTCCCAGGGTTACTGTTAGGCTTAGGCCTAGGGCTAGGATTTTGAAACTAGGAAGCCCTGGGCTCCAGGCACACTGCAGCTGTTCAAGGCATCCAAGGGGAGTACAAAAGTGCAACAACATGGCAGCTTTCACAGCTTTTTCTTGGCACCATCCCTATACCTAGGCTGATTTATCTGCCTAGGTTAGGGTTAGGGTTCAGCCTAGGGCTTGGATTTCTTTAACCAGGAAGCCCTGAGTTCCAGGCTTACTTCATCTGCCAAAGGCATCCCAAAGGGAGTGCAGAAGTGCCACAACATGGCTGCTTTCACGGCTTTTCCCTTAGGAAGAACCCTAATACCCGGCTGATTTACCTTCCTAGGGTTACTGTTAGGCTTAGGCCTAGGACTTTTAAAACCAGGAAGCCCTGGGCTCCAGGCACACTGCAGCTGCAAAAGGCATCCCAAGGGGAGCGCAAAAGTGACGCAACTTGGCTGCCACCACTGATATTTCCATGAGACCATCCCGAACCATAGGCTGATTTTCCTTCCTACGGTTAAGGTTGAGTTACGCCTAGGGTAAGGGTTCTATTAACCAGAAAGCCTGAGTTCCAAGAACACAGCAGCTGCGAAGGACTAGCCAAGAAGAGCGCAAAAGTACCACAACATGCCTGCCTCCACAGCTTTTTCCTTGGGGACATGCCTAATTCCTGGCTGATTTGCCTTTCTCGTCTTAGGGTTGGGGTTCGGCCTAGGGCTAGGATTTTTAAAAGCAGGAAGCCCTGAGTTCCAGGCACACTGGAGCTGTGAAAGGCATCCAAAAGGGAGTGCAAAAGTGCCACAACATGCTGCTTTCACGGCTTTTTCCTTGGCAAGAAGCCTAACACCAGGCTGATTTGCCTTCCCAGGGTTACTGTTAGGCTTAGGCCTAGGGCTAGGATTTTTAAACTAGGAAGCCCTGGGCTCCAGGCACACTGCAGCTGTTCAAGGCATCCCAAGGGGAGTACAAAAGTGCAACAACATGGCAGCTTTCACAGCTTTTTCCTTGGCACCATCCCTATACCTAGGCTGATTTATCTGCCTAGGGTTAGGGTTAGGGTTCAGCCTAGGGCTTGGATTTCTTTAACCAGGAAGCCCTGAGTTCCAGGCTTACTTCATCTGCCAAAGGCATCCCAAAGGGAGTGCAGAAGTGCCACAACATGGCTGCTTTCACGGCTTTTTCCTTGGCAAGAAGCCTAACATCAGGCTGATTTACTTTCCCAGGGTTACTGTTAGGCTTAGGCCTAGGGCTAGGATTTTTGAAACTAGGAAGCCCTTAGCTCCAGGCACACTGCAGCTGTTCAAGGCATCCCAAGGGGAGTACAATAGTGCAACAACATGGCAGCTTTCACAGCTTTTTCCTTGGCACCATCCCTATACCTGGGCTGATTTATCTGCCTAGGTTAGGGTTAGGGTTCAGCCTAGGGCTTGAATTTTTTTAACCAGGAAGCCTGAGTTCCAGGCTTACTTCATCTGCCAAAGGCATCCCAAAGGGAGTGCAGAAGTGCCACAACATGGCTGCTTTCACGGCTTTTCCCTTAGGAAGAACCCTAATACCCGGCTGATTTACCTTCCTAGGGTTACTGTTAGGCTTAGGCCTAGGACTTTTAAAACCAGGAACCCTGGGCTCCAGGCACACTGCAGCTGCGAAAGGCATCCCAAGGGGAGCGCAAAAGTGACGCAACTTGGCTGCCACCGCTGATATTTCCATGAGACCATCCGGAACCATAGGCTGATTTTCCTTCCTAGGGTTAAGGTTTGAGTTACGCCTAGGGTAAGGGTTCTATTAACCAGAAAGCCCTGAGTTCCAAGAACACAGCAGCTGCGAAGGACTAGCCAAGAAGAGCGCAAAAGTACCACAACATGCCTGCCTCCACAGCTTTTTCCTTGGGGACATGCCTAATTCCTGGCTGATTTGCTTTCTCGTCTTAGGGTTGCGGTTCGGCCTAGGGCTAGGATTTTTAAAAGCAGGAAGCCCTGAGTTCCAGGCACACTGGAGCTGTGAAAGGCATCCAAAAGGGAGTGCAAAAGTGCCACAACATGGCTGCTTTCACGGCTTTTTCCTTGGCAAGAAGCCTAACACCAGGCTGACATACTTTCCCAGGGTTACTGTTAGGCTTAGGCCTAGGGCTAGGATTTTTGAAACTAGGAAGCCCTGGGCTCCAGGCACACTGCAGCTGTTCAAGGCATCCCAAGGGGAGTACAAAAGTGCAACAACATGGCAGCTTTCACAGCTTTTTCCTTGGCACCATCCCTATACCTAGGCTGATTTATCTGCCTAGGGTTAGGGTTAGGGTTCAGCCTAGGGCTTGGATTTCTTTAACCAGGAAGCCCTGAGTTCCAGCTTACTTCATCTGCCAAAGGCATCCCAAAGGGAGTGCAGAAGTGCCACAACATGGCTGCTTTCACGGCTTTTTCCTTGGCAAGAAGCCTAACATCAGGCTGATTTACCTTCAAGGGTTACTGTTAGGCTTAGGCCTAGGGCTAGGATTTTGAAACTAGGAAGCCCTTAGCTCCAGGCACACTGCAGCTGTTCAAGGCATCCCAAGGGGACTACAAAAGTGCAACAACATGGCAGCTTTCACAGCTTTTTCCTTGGCACCATCCCTATACCTGGGCTGATTTATCTGCCTAGGGTTAGGGTTAGGGTTCAGCCTAGGGCTTGAATTTTTTTAACCAGGAAGCCCTGAGTTCCAGGCTTACTTCATCTGCCAAAGGCATCCCAAAGGGAGTGCAGAAGTGCCACAACATGGCTGCTTTCACGGCTTTTCCCTTAGGAAGAACCCTAATACCCGGCTGATTTACCTTCCTAGGGTTACTGTTAGGCTTAGGCCTAGGACTTTTAAAACCAGGAAGCCCTGGGCTCCAGGCACACTGCAGCTGCGAAAGGCATCCCAAGGGGAGCGCAAAAGTGACGCAACTTGGCTGCCACCGCTGATATTTCCATGAGACCATCCGGAACCATAGGCTGATTTTCCTTCCTAGGGTTAAGGTTTGAGTTACGCCTAGGGTAAGGGTTCTATTAACCAGAAAGCCCTGAGTTCCAAGAACACAGCAGCTGCGAAGGACTAGCCAAGAAGAGCGCAAAAGTACCACAACATGCCTGCCTCCACAGCTTTTTCCTTGGGGACATGCCTAATTCCTGGCTGATTTGCCTTTCTCGTCTTAGGGTTGGGGTTCGGCCTAGGGCTAGGATTTTTAAAAGCAGGAAGCCCTGAGTTCCAGGCACACTGGAGCTGTGAAAGGCATCCAAAAGGGAGTGCAAAAGTGCCACAACATGGCTGCTTTCACGGCTTTTTCCTTGGCAAGAAGCCTAACACCAGGCTGATTTACTTTCCCAGGGTTACTGCTAGGCTTAGGCCTAGGGCTAGGATTTTTGAAACTAGGAGGCCCTTAGCTCCAGGCACACTGCAGCTGTTCAAGGCATCCCAAGGGGAGTACAAAAGTGCAACAACATGGCAGCTTTCACAGCTTTTTCCTTGGCACCATCCCTATACCTAGGCTGATTTATCTGCCTAGGGTTAGGGTTAGGGTTCAGCCTAGGGCTTGGATTTCTTTAACCAGGAAGCCCTGAGTTCCAGGCTTACTTCATCTGCCAAAGGCATCCCAAAGGGAGTGCAGAAGTGCCACAACATGGCTGCTTTCATGGCTTTTTCCTTGGCAAGAAGCCTAACATCAGGCTGATTTACCTTCCCAGGGTTACTGTTAGGCTTAGGCCTAGGGCTAGGATTTTTGAAACTAGGAAGCCCTTAGCTCCAGGCACACTGCAGCTGTTCAAGGCATCCCAAGGGGACTACAAAAGTGCAACAACATGGCTGCTTTCACGGCTTTTCCCTTAGGAAGAACCCTAATACCCGGCTGATTTACCTTCCTAGGGTTACTGTTAGGCTTAGGCCTAGGACTTTTAAAACCAGGAAGCCCTGGGCTCCAGGCACACTGCAGCTGCGAAAGGCATCCCAAGGGGAGCGCAAAAGTGACGCAACTTGGCTGCCACCACTGATATTTCCATGAGACCATCCCGAACCATAGGCTGATTTTCCTTCCTAGGGTTAAGGTTTGAGTTACGCCTAGGGTAAGGGTTCTATTAACCAGAAAGCCCTGAGTTCCAAGAACACAGCAGCTGCGAAGGACTAGCCAAGAAGAGCGCAAAAGTACCACAACATGCCTGCCTCCACAGCTTTTTCCTTGGGGACATGCCTAATTCCTGGCTGATTTGCCTTTCTCGTCTTAGGGTTGGGGTTCGGCCTAGGGCTAGGATTTTTAAAAGCAGGAAGCCCTGAGTTCCAGGCACACTGGAGCTGTGAAAGGCATCCAAAAGGGAGTGCAAAAGTGCCACAACATGGCTGCTTTCACGGCTTTTTCCTTGGCAAGAAGCCTAACACCAGGCTGATTTGCCTTCCCAGGGTTACTGTTAGGCTTAGGCCTAGGGCTAGGATTTTTGAAACTAGGAAGCCCTGGGCTCCAGGCACACTGCAGCTGTTCAAGGCATCCCAAGGGGAGTACAAAAGTGCAACAACATGGCAGCTTTCACAGCTTTTTCCTTGGCACCATCCCTATACCTAGGCTGATTTATCTGCCTAGGGTTAGGGTTAGGGTTCAGCCTAGGGCTTGAATTTTTTTTAACCAGGAAGCCCTGAGTTCCAGGCTTACTTCATCTGCCAAAGGCATCCCAAAGGGAGTGCAGAAGTGCCACAACATGGCTGCTTTCACGGCTTTTCCCTTAGGAAGAACCCTAATACCCGGCTGATTTACCTTCCTAGGGTTACTGTTAGGCTTAGGCCTAGGACTTTTAAAACCAGGAAGCCCTGGGCTCCAGGCACACTGCAGCTGTGAAAGGCATCCCAAGGGCAGCGCAAAAGTGACGCAACTTGGCTGCCACCACTGATATTTCCATGAGACCATCCCGAACCATAGGTTGATTTTCCTTCCTAGGGTTAAGGTTTGAGTTACGCCTAGGGTAAGGGTCTATTAACCAGAAAGCCCTGAGTTCCAAGAACACAGCAGCTGCGAAGGACTAGCCAAGAAGAGCGCAAAAGTACCACAACATGCCTGCCTCCACAGCTTTTTCCTTGGGGACATGCCTAATTCCTGGCTGATTTGCCTTTCTCGTCTTAGGGTTGGGGTTCGGCCTAGGGCTAGGATTTTTAAAAGCAGGAAGCCCTGAGTTCCAGGCACACTGGAGCTGTGAAAGGCATCCAAAAGGGAGTGCAAAAGTGCCACAACATGGCTGCTTTCACGGCTTTTTCCTTGGCAAGAAGCCTAACACCAGGCTGATTTGCCTTCCCAGGGTTACTGTTAGGCTTAGGCCTAGGGCTAGGATTTTTAAAACTAGGAAGCCCTGGGCTCCAGGCACACTGCAGCTGTTCAAGGCATCCCAAGGGGAGTACAAAAGTGCAACAACATGGCAGCTTTCACAGCTTTTTCCTTGGCACCATCCCTATACCTAGGCTGATTTATCTGCCTAGGGTTAGGGTTAGGGTTCAGCCTAGGGCTTGAATTTTTTTTAACCAGGAAGCCCTGAGTTCCAGGCTTACTTCATCTGCCAAAGGCATCCCAAAGGGAGTGCAGAAGTGCCACAACATGGCTGCTTTCACGGCTTTTCCCTTAGGAAGAACCCTAATACCCGGCTGATTTACCTTCCTAGGGTTACTGTTAGGCTTAGGCCTAGGACTTTTAAAACCAGGAAGCCCTGGGCTCCAGGCACACTGCAGCTGTGAAAGGCAGGCATCCCAAGGGGAGCGCAAAAGTGACGCAACTTGGCTGCCACCACTGATATTTCCATGAGACCATCCCGAACCATAGGATGATTTTCCTTCCTAGGGTTAAGGTTTGAGTTACGCCTAGGGTAAGGGTTCTATTAACCAGAAAGCCCTGAGTTCCAAGAACACAGCAGCTGCGAAGGACTAGCCAAGAAGAGCGCAAAAGTACCACAACATGCCTGCCTCCACAGCTTTTTCCTTGGGGACATGCCTAATTCCTGGCTGATTTGCCTTTCTCGTCTTAGGGTTGGGGTTCGGCCTAGGGCTAGGATTTTTAAAATCAGGAAGCCCTGAGTTCCAGGCACACTGGAGCTGTGAAAGGCATCCAAAAGGGAGTGCAAAAGTGCCACAACATGGCTGCTTTCACGGCTTTTTCCTTGGCAAGTAGCCTAACATCAGGCTGATTTACTTTCCCAGGGTTACTGTTAGGCTTAGGCCTAGGGCTAGGATTTTTGAAACTAGGAAGCCCTTAGCTCCAGGCACACTGCAGCTGTTCAAGGCATCCCAAGGGGAGTACAAAAGTGCAACAACATGGCAGCTTTCACAGCTTTTTCCTTGGCACCATCCCTATACCTAGGCTGATTTATCTGCCTAGGGTTAGGGTTAGGGTTCAGCCTAGGGCTTGGATTTCTTTAACCAGGAAGCCCTGAGTTCCAGGCTTACTTCATCTGCCAAAGGCATCCCAAAGGGAGTGCAGAAGTGCCACAACATGGCTGCTTTCACGGCTTTTTCCTTGGCAAGAAGCCTAACATCAGGCTGATTTACTTTCCCAGGGTTACTGTTAGGCTTAGGCCTAGGGCTAGGATTTTTGAAACTAGGAAGCCCTTAGCTCCAGGCACACTGCAGCTGTTCAAGGCATCCCAAGGGGAGTACAAAAGTGCAACAACATGGCAGCTTTCACAGCTTTTTCCTTGGCACCATCCCTATACCTGGGCTGATTTATCTGCCTAGGGTTAGGGTTAGGGTTCAGCCTAGGGCTTGAATTTTTTTTACCAGGAAGCCCTGAGTTCCAGGCTTACTTCATCTGCCAAAGGCATCCCAAAGGGAGTGCAGAAGTGCCACAACATGGCTGCTTTCACGGCTTTTCCCTTAGGAAGAACCCTAATACCCGGCTGATTTACCTTCCTAGGGTTACTGTTAGGCTTAGGCCTAGGACTTTTAAAACCAGGAAGCCCTGGGCTCCAGGCACACTGCAGCTGCGAAAGGCATCCCAAGGGGAGCGCAAAAGTGACGCAACTTGGCTGCCACCACTGATATTTCCATGAGACCATCCCGAACCATAGGCTGATTTTCCTTCCTAGGGTTAAGGTTTGAGTTACGCCTAGGGTAAGGGTTCTATTAACCAGAAAGCCCTGAGTTCCAAGAACACAGCAGCTGCGAAGGACTAGCCAAGAAGAGCGCAAAAGTACCACAACATGCCTGCCTCCACAGCTTTTTCCTTGGGGACATGCCTAATTCCTGGCTGATTTGCCTTTCTCGTCTTAGGGTTGCGGTTCGGCCTAGGGCTAGGATTTTTAAAAGCAGGAAGCCCTGAGTTCCAGGCACACTGGAGCTGTGAAAGGCATCCAAAAGGGATTGCAAAAGTGCCACAACATGGCTGCTTTCACGGCTTTTTCCTTGGCAAGACGCCTAACACCAGGCTGACTTACCTTCCCAGGGTTACTATTAGGCTTAAGCCTAGGGCTACGATTTTTAAAACTAGGAAGCCCTGGGCTCCAGGCACACTGCAGCTGTTCAAGGCATCCCAAGGGGAGTACAAAAGTGCAACAACATGGCAGCTTTCACAGCTTTTTCCTTGGCACCATCCCTATACCTAGGCTGATTTATCTGCCTAGGGTTAGGGTTAGGGTTCAGCCTAGGGCTTGAATTTCTTTAACCAGGAAGCCCTGAGTTCCAGGCTTACTTCATCTGCCAAAGGCATCCCAAAGGGAGTGCAGAAGTGCCACAACATGGCTGCTTTCACGGCTTTTCCCTTAGGAAGAACCCTAATACCCGGCTGATTTACCTTCCTAGGGTTACTGTTAGGCTTAGGCCTAGGACTTTTAAAACCAGGAAGCCCTGGGCTCCAGGCACACTGCAGCTGCAAAAGGCATCCCAAGGGGAGCGCAAAAGTGACGCAACTTGGCTGCCACCACTGATATTTCCATGAGACCATCCCGAACCATAGGTTGATTTTCCTTCCTAGGGTTAAGGTTTGAGTTACGCCTAGGGTAAGGGTCTATTAACCAGAAAGCCCTGAGTTCCAAGAACACAGCAGCTGCGAAGGACTAGCCAAGAAGAGCGCAAAAGTACCACAACATGCCTGCCTCCACAGCTTTTTCCTTGGGGACATGCCTAATTCCTGGCTGATTTGCCTTTCTCGTCTTAGGGTTGGGGTTCGGCCTAGGGCTAGGATTTTTAAAAGCAGGAAGCCCTGAGTTCCAGGCACACTGGAGCTGTGAAAGGCATCCAAAAGGGAGTGCAAAAGTGCCACAACATGGCTGCTTTCACGGCTTTTTCCTTGGCAAGAAGCCTAACACCAGGCTGACATACTTTCCCAGGGTTACTGTTAGGCTTAGGCCTAGGGCTAGGATTTTTGAAACTAGGAAGCCCTGGGCTCCAGGCACACTGCAGCTGTTCAAGGCATCCCAAGGGGAGTACAAAAGTGCAACAACATGGCAGCTTTCACAGCTTTTTCCTTGGCACCATCCCTATACCTAGGCTGATTTATCTGCCTAGGGTTAGGGTTAGGGTTCAGCCTAGGGCTTGGATTTCTTTAACCAGGAAGCCCTGAGTTCCAGGCTTACTTCATCTGCCAAAGGCATCCCAAAGGGAGTGCAGAAGTGCCACAACATGGCTGCTTTCACGGCTTTTCCCTTAGGAAGAACCCTAATACCCGGCTGATTTACCTTCCTAGGGTTACTGTTAGGCTTAGGCCTAGGACTTTTAAAACCAGGAAGCCCTGGGCTCCAGGCACACTGCAGCTGCGAAAGGCATCCCAAGGGGAGCGCAAAAGTGACGCAACTTGGCTGCCACCACTGATATTTCCATGAGACCATCCCGAACCATAGGCTGATTTTCCTTCCTAGGGTTAAGGTTTGAGTTACGCCTAGGGTAAGGGTTCTATTAACCAGAAAGCCCTGAGTTCCAAGAACACAGCAGCTGCGAAGGACTAGCCAAGAAGAGCGCAAAAGTACCACAACATGCCTGCCTCCACAGCTTTTTCCTTGGGGACATGCCTAATTCCTGGCTGATTTGCCTTTCTCGTCTTAGGGTTGGGGTTCGGCCTAGGGCTAGGATTTTTAAAATCAGGAAGCCCTGAGTTCCAGGCACACTGGAGCTGTGAAAGGCATCCAAAAGGGAGTGCAAAAGTGCCACAACATGGCTGTTTCACGGCTTTTTCCTTGGCAAGAAGCCTAACATCAGGCTGATTTACTTTCCCAGGGTTACTGTTAGGCTTAGGCCTAGGGCTAGGATTTTTGAAACTAGGAAGCCCTTAGCTCCAGGCACACTGCAGCTGTTCAAGGCATCCCAAGGGGAGTACAAAAGTGCAACAACATGGCAGCTTTCACAGCTTTTTCCTTGGCACCATCCCTATACCTAGGCTGATTTATCTGCCTAGGGTTAGGGTTAGGGTTCAGCCTAGGGCTTGGATTTCTTTAACCAGGAAGCCCTGAGTTCCAGGCTTACTTCATCTGCCAAAGGCATCCCAAAGGGAGTGCAGAAGTGCCACAACATGGCTGCTTTCACGGCTTTTTCCTTGGCAAGAAGCCTAACATCAGGCTGATTTACTTTCCCAGGGTTACTGTTAGGCTTAGGCCTAGGGCTAGGATTTTTGAAACTAGGAAGCCCTTAGCTCCAGGCACACTGCAGCTGTTCAAGGCATCCCAAGGGGAGTACAAAAGTGCAACAACATGGCAGCTTTCACAGCTTTTTCCTTGGCACCATCCCTATACCTGGGCTGATTTATCTGCCTAGGGTTAGGGTTAGGGTTCAGCCTAGGGCTTGAATTTTTTTTACCAGGAAGCCCTGAGTTCCAGGCTTACTTCATCTGCCAAAGGCATCCCAAAGGGAGTGCAGAAGTGCCACAACATGGCTGCTTTCACGGCTTTTCCCTTAGGAAGAACCCTAATACCCGGCTGATTTACCTTCCTAGGGTTACTGTTAGGCTTAGGCCTAGGACTTTTAAAACCAGGAAGCCCTGGGCCCCAGGCACACTGCAGCTGCAAAAGGCATCCCAAGGGGAGCGCAAAAGTGACGCAACTTGGCTGCCACCACTGATATTTCCATGAGACCATCCCGAACCATAGGTTGATTTTCCTTCCTAGGGTTAAGGTTTGAGTTACGCCTAGGGTAAGGGTTCTATTAACCAGAAAGCCCTGAGTTCCAAGAACACAGCAGCTGCGAAGGACTAGCCAAGAAGAGCGCAAAAGTACCACAACATGCCTGCCTCCACAGCTTTTTCCTTGGGGACATGCCTAATTCCTGGCTGATTTGCCTTTCTCGTCATAGGGTTGGGGTTCGGCCTAGGGCTAGGATTTTTAAAAGCAGGAAGCCCTGAGTTCCAGGCACACTGGAGCTGTGAAAGGCATCCAAAAGGGATTGCAAAAGTGCCACAACATGGCTGCTTTCACGGCTTTTTCCTTGGCAAGACGCCTAACACCAGGCTGACTTACCTTCCCAGGGTTACTATTAGGCTTAAGCCTAGGGCTACGATTTTTAAAACTAGGAAGCCCTTAGCTCCAGGCACACTGCAGCTGTTCAAGGCATCCCAAGGGGAGTACAAAAGTGCAACAACATGGCAGCTTTCACAGCTTTTTCCTTGGCACCATCCCTATACCTAGGCTGATTTATCTGCCTAGGGTTAGGGTTAGGGTTCAGCCTAGGGCTTGGATTTCTTTAACCAGGAAGCCCTGAGTTCCAGGCTTACTTCATCTGCCAAAGGCATCCCAAAGGGAGTGCAGAAGTGCCACAACATGGCTGCTTTCACGGCTTTTCCCTTAGGAAGAACCCTAATACCCGGCTGATTTACCTTCCTAGGGTTACTGTTAGGCTTAGGCCTAGGACTTTTAAAACCAGGAAGCCCTGGGCTCCAGGCACACTGCAGCTGCAAAAGGCATCCCAAGGGGAGCGCAAAAGTGACGCAACTTGGCTGCCACCACTGATATTTCCATGAGACCATCCCGAACCATAGGCTGATTTTCCTTCCTAGGGTTAAGGTTTGAGTTACGCCTAGGGTAAGGGTCTATTAACCAGAAAGCCCTGAGTTCCAAGAACACAGCAGCTGCGAAGGACTAGCCAAGAAGAGCGCAAAAGTACCACAACATGCCTGCCTCCACAGCTTTTTCCTTGGGGACATGCCTAATTCCTGGCTGATTTGCCTTTCTCGTCTTAGGGTTGGGGTTCGGCCTAGGGCTAGGATTTTTAAAAGCAGGAAGCCCTGAGTTCCAGGCACACTGGAGCTGTGAAAGGCATCCAAAAGGGAGTGCAAAAGTGCCACAACATGGCTGCTTTCACGGCTTTTTCCTTGGCAAGAAGCCTAACACCAGGCTGACATACTTTCCCAGGGTTACTGTTAGGCTTAGGCCTAGGGCTAGGATTTTTGAAACTAGGAAGCCCTGGGCTCCAGGCACACTGCAGCTGTTCAAGGCATCCCAAGGGGAGTACAAAAGTGCAACAACATGGCAGCTTTCACAGCTTTTTCCTTGGCACCATCCCTATACCTAGGCTGATTTATCTGCCTAGGGTTAGGGTTAGGGTTCAGCCTAGGGCTTGGATTTCTTTAACCAGGAAGCCCTGAGTTCCAGGCTTACTTCATCTGCCAAAGGCATCCCAAAGGGAGTGCAGAAGTGCCACAACATGGCTGCTTTCACGGCTTTTCCCTTAGGAAGAACCCTAATACCCGGCTGATTTACCTTCCTAGGGTTACTGTTAGGCTTAGGCCTAGGACTTTTAAAACCAGGAAGCCCTGGGCTCCAGGCACACTGCAGCTGCAAAAGGCATCCCAAGGGGAGCGCAAAAGTGACGCAACTTGGCTGCCACCACTGATATTTCCATGAGACCATCCCGAACCATAGGCTGATTTTCCTTCCTACGGTTAAGGTTTGAGTTACGCCTAGGGTAAGGGTTCTATTAACCAGAAAGCCCTGAGTTCCAAGAACACAGCAGCTGCGAAGGACTAGCCAAGAAGAGCGCAAAAGTACCACAACATGCCTGCCTCCACAGCTTTTTCCTTGTGGACATGCCTAATTCCTGGCTGATTTGCCTTTCTCGTCTTAGGGTTGGGGTTCGGCCTAGGGCTAGGATTTTTAAAAGCAGGAAGCCCTGAGTTCCAGGCACACTGGAGCTGTGAAAGGCATCCAAAAGGGAGTGCAAAAGTGCCACAACATGGCTGCTTTCACGGCTTTTTCCTTGGCAAGAAGCCTAACACCAGGCTGATTTGCCTTCCCAGGGTTACTGTTAGGCTTAGGCCTAGGGCTAGGATTTTTAAAACTAGGAAGCCCTGGGCTCCAGGCACACTGCAGCTGTTCGAGGCATCCCAAGGGGAGTACAAAAGTGCAACAACATGGCAGCTTTCACAGCTTTTTCCTTGGCACCATCCCTATACCTAGGCTGATTTATCTGCCTAGGGTTAGGGTTAGGGTTCAGCCTAGGGCTTGGATTTCTTTAACCAGGAAGCCCTGAGTTCCAGGCTTACTTCATCTGCCAAAGGCATCCCAAAGGGAGTGCAGAAGTGCCACAACATGGCTGCTTTCACGGCTTTTTCCTTGGCAAGAAGCCTAACATCAGGCTGATTTACTTTCCCAGGGTTACTGTTAGGCTTAGGCCTAGGGCTAGGATTTTTGAAACTAGGAAGCCCTTAGCTCCAGGCACACTGCAGCTGTTCAAGGCATCCCAAGGGGAGTACAATAGTGCA
The DNA here is from genome assembly GCF_027887145.1 of Ammospiza caudacuta. NCBI lineage: Eukaryota > Metazoa > Chordata > Aves > Passeriformes > Passerellidae > Ammospiza > Ammospiza caudacuta. The sequence goes on along the minus strand of NW_026682938.1, from coordinate 325,300 downwards.
ACAACATGGCAGCTTTCACAGCTTTTTCCTTGGCACCATCCCTATACCTGGGCTGATTTATCTGCCTAGGGTTAGGGTTAGGGTTCAGCCTAGGGCTTGAATTTTTTTAACCAGGAAGCCCTGAGTTCCAGGCTTACTTCATCTGCCAAAGGCATCCCAAAGGGAGTGCAGAAGTGCCACAACATGGCTGCTTTCACGGCTTTTCCCTTAGGAAGAACCCTAATACCCGGCTGATTTACCTTCCTAGGGTTACTGTTAGGCTTAGGCCTAGGACTTTTAAAACCAGGAAACCCTGGGCTCCAGGCACACTGCAGCTGCGAAAGGCATCCCAAGGGGAGCGCAAAAGTGACGCAACTTGGCTGCCACCGCTGATATTTCCATGAGACCATCCGGAACCATAGGCTGATTTTCCTTCCTAGGGTTAAGGTTTGAGTTACGCCTAGGGTAAGGGTTCTATTAACCAGAAAGCCCTGAGTTCCAAGAACACAGCAGCTGCGAAGGACTAGCCAAGAAGAGCGCAAAAGTACCACAACATGCCTGCCTCCACAGCTTTTTCCTTGGGGACATGCCTAATTCCTGGCTGATTTGCCTTTCTCGTCTTAGGGTTGCGGTTCGGCCTAGGGCTAGGATTTTTAAAAGCAGGAAGCCCTGAGTTCCAGGCACACTGGAGCTGTGAAAGGCATCCAAAAGGGAGTGCAAAAGTGCCACAACATGGCTGCTTTCACGGCTTTTTCCTTGGCAAGAAGCCTAACACCAGGCTGACATACTTTCCCAGGGTTACTGTTAGGCTTAGGCCTAGGGCTAGGATTTTTGAAACTAGGAAGCCCTGGGCTCCAGGCACACTGCAGCTGTTCAAGGCATCCCAAGGGGAGTACAAAAGTGCAACAACATGGCAGCTTTCACAGCTTTTTCCTTGGCACCATCCCTATACCTAGGCTGATTTATCTGCCTAGGGTTAGGGTTAGGGTTCAGCCTAGGGCTTGGATTTCTTTAACCAGGAAGCCCTGAGTTCCAGGCTTACTTCATCTGCCAAAGGCATCCCAAAGGGAGTGCAGAAGTGCCACAACATGGCTGCTTTCACGGCTTTTTCCTTGGCAAGAAGCCTAACATCAGGCTGATTTACCTTCCAAGGGTTACTGTTAGGCTTAGGCCTAGGGCTAGGATTTTTGAAACTAGGAAGCCCTTAGCTCCAGGCACACTGCAGCTGTTCAAGGCATCCCAAGGGGACTACAAAAGTGCAACAACATGGCAGCTTTCACAGCTTTTTCCTTGGCACCATCCCTATACCTGGGCTGATTTATCTGCCTAGGGTTAGGGTTAGGGTTCAGCCTAGGGCTTGAATTTTTTTAACCAGGAAGCCCTGAGTTCCAGGCTTACTTCATCTGCCAAAGGCATCCCAAAGGGAGTGCAGAAGTGCCACAACATGGCTGCTTTCACGGCTTTTCCCTTAGGAAGAACCCTAATACCCGGCTGATTTACCTTCCTAGGGTTACTGTTAGGCTTAGGCCTAGGACTTTTAAAACCAGGAAGCCCTGGGCTCCAGGCACACTGCAGCTGCGAAAGGCATCCCAAGGGGAGCGCAAAAGTGACGCAACTTGGCTGCCACCGCTGATATTTCCATGAGACCATCCGGAACCATAGGCTGATTTTCCTTCCTAGGGTTAAGGTTTGAGTTACGCCTAGGGTAAGGGTTCTATTAACCAGAAAGCCCTGAGTTCCAAGAACACAGCAGCTGCGAAGGACTAGCCAAGAAGAGCGCAAAAGTACCACAACATGCCTGCCTCCACAGCTTTTTCCTTGGGGACATGCCTAATTCCTGGCTGATTTGCCTTTCTCGTCTTAGGGTTGCGGTTCGGCCTAGGGCTAGGATTTTTAAAAGCAGGAAGCCCTGAGTTCCAGGCACACTGGAGCTGTGAAAGGCATCCAAAAGGGAGTGCAAAAGTGCCACAACATGGCTGCTTTCACGGCTTTTTCCTTGGCAAGAAGCCTAACACCAGGCTGATTTACTTTCCCAGGGTTACTGCTAGGCTTAGGCCTAGGGCTAGGATTTTTGAAACTAGGAGGCCCTTAGCTCCAGGCACACTGCAGCTGTTCAAGGCATCCCAAGGGGAGTACAAAAGTGCAACAACATGGCAGCTTTCACAGCTTTTTCCTTGGCACCATCCCTATACCTAGGCTGATTTATCTGCCTAGGGTTAGGGTTAGGGTTCAGCCTAGGGCTTGGATTTCTTTAACCAGGAAGCCCTGAGTTCCAGGCTTACTTCATCTGCCAAAGGCATCCCAAAGGGAGTGCAGAAGTGCCACAACATGGCTGCTTTCACGGCTTTTTCCTTGGCAAGAAGCCTAACATCAGGCTGATTTACCTTCCAAGGGTTACTGTTAGGCTTAGGCCTAGGGCTAGGATTTTTGAAACTAGGAAGCCCTTAGCTCCAGGCACACTGCAGCTGTTCAAGGCATCCCAAGGGGACTACAAAAGTGCAACAACATGGCAGCTTTCACAGCTTTTTCCTTGGCACCATCCCTATACCTGGGCTGATTTATCTGCCTAGGGTTAGGGTTAGGGTTCAGCCTAGGGCTTGAATTTTTTTTACCAGGAAGCCCTGAGTTCCAGGCTTACTTCATCTGCCAAAGGCATCCCAAAGGGAGTGCAGAAGTGCCACAACATGGCTGCTTTCACGGCTTTTTCCTTGGCAAGAAGCCTAACATCAGGCTGATTTACTTTCCCAGGGTTACTGTTAGGCTTAGGCCTAGGGCTAGGATTTTTGAAACTAGGAAGCCCTGGGCTCCAGGCACACTGCAGCTGTTCAAGGCATCCCAAGGGGAGTACAAAAGTGCAACAACATGGCAGCTTTCACAGCTTTTTCCTTGGCACCATCCCTATACCTGGGCTGATTTATCTGCCTAGGGTTAGGGTTAGGGTTCAGCCTAGGGCTTGAATTTTTTTTACCAGGAAGCCCTGAGTTCCAGGCTTACTTCATCTGCCAAAGGCATCCCAAAGGGAGTGCAGAAGTGCCACAACATGGCTGCTTTCACGGCTTTTCCCTTAGGAAGAACCCTAATACCCGGCTGATTTACCTTCCTAGGGTTACTGTTAGGCTTAGGCCTAGGACTTTTAAAACCAGGAAGCCCTGGGCTCCAGGCACACTGCAGCTGCGAAAGGCATCCCAAGGGGAGCGCAAAAGTGACGCAACTTGGCTGCCACCACTGATATTTCCATGAGACCATCCCGAACCATAGGTTGATTTTCCTTCCTAGGGTTAAGGTTTGAGTTACGCCTAGGGTAAGGGTTCTATTAACCAGAAAGCCCTGAGTTCCAAGAACACAGCAGCTGCGAAGGACTAGCCAAGAAGAGCGCAAAAGTACCACAACATGCCTGCCTCCACAGCTTTTTCCTTGGGGACATGCCTAATTCCTGGCTGATTTGCCTTTCTCGTCTTAGGGTTGCGGTTCGGCCTAGGGCTAGGATTTTTAAAAGCAGGAAGCCCTGAGTTCCAGGCACACTGGAGCTGTGAAAGGCATCCAAAAGGGATTGCAAAAGTGCCACAACATGGCTGCTTTCACGGCTTTTTCCTTGGCAAGACGCCTAACACCAGGCTGACTTACCTTCCCAGGGTTACTATTAGGCTTAAGCCTAGGGCTACGATTTTTAAAACTAGGAAGCCCTTAGCTCCAGGCACACTGCAGCTGTTCAAGGCATCCCAAGGGGAGTACAAAAGTGCAACAACATGGCAGCTTTCACAGCTTTTTCCTTGGCACCATCCCTATACCTAGGCTGATTTATCTGCCTAGGGTTAGGGTTAGGGTTCAGCCTAGGGCTTGAATTTCTTTAACCAGGAAGCCCTGAGTTCCAGGCTTACTTCATCTGCCAAAGGCATCCCAAAGGGAGTGCAGAAGTGCCACAACATGGCTGCTTTCACGGCTTTTCCCTTAGGAAGAACCCTAATACCCGGCTGATTTACCTTCCTAGGGTTACTGTTAGGCTTAGGCCTAGGACTTTTAAAACCAGGAAGCCCTGGGCTCCAGGCACACTGCAGCTGAGAAAGGCATCCCAAGGGGAGCGCAAAAGTGACGCAACTTGGCTGCCACCACTGATATTTCCATGAGACCATCCCGAACCATAGGTTGATTTTCCTTCCTAGGGTTAAGGTTTGAGTTACGCCTAGGGTATGGGTCTATTAACCAGAAAGCCCTGAGTTCCAAGAACACAGCAGCTGCGAAGGACTAGCCAAGAAGAGCGCAAAAGTACCACAACATGCCTGCCTCCACAGCTTTTTCCTTGGGGACATGCCTAATTCCTGGCTGATTTGCCTTTCTCGTCTTAGGGTTGGGGTTCGGCCTAGGGCTAGGATTTTTAAAATCAGGAAGCCCTGAGTTCCAGGCACACTGGAGCTGTGAAAGGCATCCAAAAGGGAGTGCAAAAGTGCCACAACATGGCTGTTTCACGGCTTTTTCCTTGGCAAGAAGCCTAACATCAGGCTGATTTACTTTCCCAGGGTTACTGTTAGGCTTAGGCCTAGGGCTAGGATTTTTGAAACTAGGAAGCCCTTAGCTCCAGGCACACTGCAGCTGTTCAAGGCATCCCAAGGGGAGTACAAAAGTGCAACAACATGGCAGCTTTCACAGCTTTTTCCTTGGCACCATCCCTATACCTAGGCTGATTTATCTGCCTAGGGTTAGGGTTAGGGTTCAGCCTAGGGCTTGGATTTCTTTAACCAGGAAGCCCTGAGTTCCAGGCTTACTTCATCTGCCAAAGGCATCCCAAAGGGAGTGCAGAAGTGCCACAACATGGCTGCTTTCACGGCTTTTTCCTTGGCAAGAAGCCTAACATCAGGCTGATTTACTTTCCCAGGGTTACTGTTAGGCTTAGGCCTAGGGCTAGGATTTTTGAAACTAGGAAGCCCTTAGCTCCAGGCACACTGCAGCTGTTCAAGGCATCCCAAGGGGAGTACAAAAGTGCAACAACATGGCAGCTTTCACAGCTTTTTCCTTGGCACCATCCCTATACCTGGGCTGATTTATCTGCCTAGGGTTAGGGTTAGGGTTCAGCCTAGGGCTTGAATTTTTTTTACCAGGAAGCCCTGAGTTCCAGGCTTACTTCATCTGCCAAAGGCATCCCAAAGGGAGTGCAGAAGTGCCACAACATGGCTGCTTTCACGGCTTTTCCCTTAGGAAGAACCCTAATACGCGGCTGATTTACCTTCCTAGGGTTACTGTTAGGCTTAGGCCTAGGACTTTTAAAACCAGGAAGCCCTGGGCCCCAGGCACACTGCAGCTGCGAAAGGCATCCCAAGGGGAGCGCAAAAGTGACGCAACTTGGCTGCCACCACTGATATTTCCATGAGACCATCCCGAACCATAGGTTGATTTTCCTTCCTAGGGTTAAGGTTTGAGTTACGCCTAGGGTAAGGGTTCTATTAACCAGAAAGCCCTGAGTTCCAAGAACACAGCAGCTGCGAAGGACTAGCCAAGAAGAGCGCAAAAGTACCACAACATGCCTGCCTCCACAGCTTTTTCCTTGGGGACATGCCTAATTCCTGGCTGATTTGCCTTTCTCGTCATAGGGTTGGGGTTCGGCCTAGGGCTAGGATTTTTAAAAGCAGGAAGCCCTGAGTTCCAGGCACACTGGAGCTGTGAAAGGCATCCAAAAGGGATTGCAAAAGTGCCACAACATGGCTGCTTTCACGGCTTTTTCCTTGGCAAGACGCCTAAAACCAGGCTGACTTACATTCCCAGGGTTACTATTAGGCTTAAGCCTAGGGCTACGATTTTTAAAACTAGGAAGCCCTTAGCTCCAGGCACACTGCAGCTGTTCAAGGCATCCCAAGGGGAGTACAAAAGTGCAACAACATGGCAGCTTTCACAGCTTTTTCCTTGGCACCATCCCTATACCTAGGCTGATTTATCTGCCTAGGGTTAGGGTTAGGGTTCAGCCTAGGGCTTGGATTTCTTTAACCAGGAAGCCCTGAGTTCCAGGCTTACTTCATCTGCCAAAGGCATCCCAAAGGGAGTGCAGAAGTGCCACAACATGGCTGCTTTCACGGCTTTTCCCTTAGGAAGAACCCTAATACCCGGCTGATTTACCTTCCTAGGGTTACTGTTAGGCTTAGGCCTAGGACTTTTAAAACCAGGAAGCCCTGGGCTCCAGGCACACTGCAGCTGCAAAAGGCATCCCAAGGGGAGCGCAAAAGTGACGCAACTTGGCTGCCACCACTGATATTTCCATGAGACCATCCCGAACCATAGGTTGATTTTCCTTCCTAGGGTTAAGGTTTGAGTTACGCCTAGGGTAAGGGTTCTATTAACCAGAAAGCCCTGAGTTCCAAGAACACAGCAGCTGCGAAGGACTAGCCAAGAAGAGCGCAAAAGTACCACAACATGCCTGCCTCCACAGCTTTTTCCTTGGGGACATGCCTAATTCCTGGCTGATTTGCCTTTCTCGTCTTAGGGTTGGGGTTCGGCCTAGGGCTAGGATTTTTAAAAGCAGGAAGCCCTGAGTTCCAGGCACACTGGAGCTGTGAAAGGCATCCAAAAGGGAGTGCAAAAGTGCCACAACATGGCTGCTTTCACGGCTTTTTCCTTGGCAAGAAGCCTAACACCAGGCTGACATACTTTCCCAGGGTTACAGTTAGGCTTAGGCCTAGGGCTAGGATTTTTGAAACTAGGAAGCCCTGGGCTCCAGGCACACTGCAGCTGTTCAAGGCATCCCAAGGGGAGTACAAAAGTGCAACAACATGGCAGCTTTCACAGCTTTTTCCTTGGCACCATCCCTATACCTAGGCTGATTTATCTGCCTAGGGTTAGGGTTAGGGTTCAGCCTAGGGCTTGGATTTCTTTAACCAGGAAGCCCTGAGTTCCAGGCTTACTTCATCTGCCAAAGGCATCCCAAAGGGAGTGCAGAAGTGCCACAACATGGCTGCTTTCACGGCTTTTCCCTTAGGAAGAACCCTAATACCCGGCTGATTTACCTTCCTAGGGTTACTGTTAGGCTTAGGCCTAGGACTTTTAAAACCAGGAAGCCCTGGGCTCCAGGCACACTGCAGCTGAGAAAGGCATCCCAAGGGGAGCGCAAAAGTGACGCAACTTGGCTGCCACCACTGATATTTCCATGAGACCATCCCGAACCATAGGCTGATTTTCCTTCCTAGGGTTAAGGTTTGAGTTACGCCTAGGGTAAGGGTTCTATTAACCAGAAAGCCCTGAGTTCCAAGAACACAGCAGCTGCGAAGGACTAGCCAAGAAGAGCGCAAAAGTACCACAACATGCCTGCCTCCACAGCTTTTTCCTTGGGGACATGCCTAATTCCTGGCTGATTTGCCTTTCTCGTCTTAGGGTTGGGGTTCGGCCTAGGGCTAGGATTTTTAAAAGCAGGAAGCCCTGAGTTCCAGGCACACTGGAGCTGTGAAAGGCATCCAAAAGGGAGTGCAAAAGTGCCACAACATGGCTGCTTTCACGGCTTTTTCCTTGGCAAGAAGCCTAACACCAGGCTGATTTGCCTTCCCAGGGTTACTGTTAGGCTTAGGCCTAGGGCTAGGATTTTTAAAACTAGGAAGCCCTGGGCTCCAGGCACACTGCAGCTGTTCAAGGCATCCCAAGGGGAGTACAAAAGTGCAACAACATGGCAGCTTTCACAGCTTTTTCCTTGGCACCATCCCTATACCTAGGCTGATTTATCTGCCTAGGGTTAGGGTTAGGGTTCAGCCTAGGGCTTGGATTTCTTTAACCAGGAAGCCCTGAGTTCCAGGCTTACTTCATCTGCCAAAGGCATCCCAAAGGGAGTGCAGAAGTGCCACAACATGGCTGCTTTCACGGCTTTTTCCTTGGCAAAAAGCCTAACATCAGGCTGATTTACTTTCCCAGGGTTACTGTTAGGCTTAGGCCTAGGGCTAGGATTTTTGAAACTAGGAAGCCCTTAGCTCCAGGCACACTGCAGCTGTTCAAGGCATCCCAAGGGGAGTACAATAGTGCAACAACATGGCAGCTTTCACAGCTTTTTCCTTGGCACCATCCCTATACCTGGGCTGATTTATCTGCCTAGGGTTAGGGTTAGGGTTCAGCCTAGGGCTTGAATTTTTTTAACCAGGAAGCCCTGAGTTCCAGGCTTACTTCATCTGCCAAAGGCATCCCAAAGGGAGTGCAGAAGTGCCACAACATGGCTGCTTTCACGGCTTTTCCCTTAGGAAGAACCCTAATACCCGGCTGATTTACCTTCCTAGGGTTACTGTTAGGCTTAGGCCTAGGACTTTTAAAACCAGGAAGCCCTGGGCTCCAGGCACACTGCAGCTGCGAAAGGCATCCCAAGGGGAGCGCAAAAGTGACGCAACTTGGCTGCCACCGCTGATATTTCCATGAGACCATCCGGAACCATAGGCTGATTTTCCTTCCTAGGGTTAAGGTTTGAGTTACGCCTAGGGTAAGGGTTCTATTAACCAGAAAGCCCTGAGTTCCAAGAACACAGCAGCTGCGAAGGACTAGCCAAGAAGAGCGCAAAAGTACCACAACATGCCTGCCTCCACAGCTTTTTCCTTGGGGACATGCCTAATTCCTGGCTGATTTGCCTTTCTCGTCTTAGGGTTGCGGTTCGGCCTAGGGCTAGGATTTTTAAAAGCAGGAAGCCCTGAGTTCCAGGCACACTGGAGCTGTGAAAGGCATCCAAAAGGGAGTGCAAAAGTGCCACAACATGGCTGCTTTCACGGCTTTTTCCTTGGCAAGAAGCCTAACACCAGGCTGATTTACTTTCCCAGGGTTACTGCTAGGCTTAGGCCTAGGGCTAGGATTTTTGAAACTAGGAAGCCCTGGGCTCCAGGCACACTGCAGCTGTTCAAGGCATCCCAAGGGGAGTACAAAAGTGCAACAACATGGCAGCTTTCACAGCTTTTTCCTTGGCACCATCCCTATACCTAGGCTGATTTATCTGCCTAGGGTTAGGGTTAGGGTTCAGCCTAGGGCTTGGATTTCTTTAACCAGGAAGCCCTGAGTTCCAGGCTTACTTCATCTGCCAAAGGCATCCCAAAGGGAGTGCAGAAGTGCCACAACATGGCTGCTTTCACGGCTTTTTCCTTGGCAAGAAGCCTAACATCAGGCTGATTTACCTTCCAAGGGTTACTGTTAGGCTTAGGCCTAGGGCTAGGATTTTTGAAACTAGGAAGCCCTTAGCTCCAGGCACACTGCAGCTGTTCAAGGCATCCCAAGGGGAGTACAATAGTGCAACAACATGGCAGCTTTCACAGCTTTTTCCTTGGCACCATCCCTATACCTGGGCTGATTTATCTGCCTAGGGTTAGGGTTAGGGTTCAGCCTAGGGCTTGAATTTTTTTTACCAGGAAGCCCTGAGTTCCAGGCTTACTTCATCTGCCAAAGGCATCCCAAAGGGAGTGCAGAAGTGCCACAACATGGCTGCTTTCACGGCTTTTCCCTTAGGAAGAACCCTAATACCCGGCTGATTTACCTTCCTAGGGTTACTGTTAGGCTTAGGCCTAGGACTTTTAAAACCAGGAAGCCCTGGGCCCCAGGCACACTGCAGCTGCAAAAGGCATCCCAAGGGGAGCGCAAAAGTGACGCAACTTGGCTGCCACCACTGATATTTCCATGAGACCATCCCGAACCATAGGCTGATTTTCCTTCCTAGGGTTAAGGTTTGAGTTACGCCTAGGGTAAGGGTTCTATTAACCAGAAAGCCCTGAGTTCCAAGAACACAGCAGCTGCGAAGGACTAGCCAAGAAGAGCGCAAAAGTACCACAACATGCCTGCCTCCACAGCTTTTTCCTTGGGGACATGCCTAATTCCTGGCTGATTTGCCTTTCTCGTCATAGGGTTGGGGTTCGGCCTAGGGCTAGGATTTTTAAAATCAGGAAGCCCTGAGTTCCAGGCACACTGGAGCTGTGAAAGGCATCCAAAAGGGATTGCAAAAGTGCCACAACATGGCTGCTTTCACGGCTTTTTCCTTGGCAAGACGCCTAACACCAGGCTGACTTACCTTCCCAGGGTTACTATTAGGCTTAAGCCTAGGGCTACGATTTTTAAAACTAGGAAGCCCTTAGCTCCAGGCACACTGCAGCTGTTCAAGGCATCCCAAGGGGAGTACAAAAGTGCAACAACATGGCAGCTTTCACGGCTTTTTCCTTGGCACCATCCCTATACCTAGGCTGATTTATCTGCCTAGGGTTAGGGTTAGGGTTCAGCCTAGGGCTTGAATTTCTTTAACCAGGAAGCCCTGAGTTCCAGGCTTACTTCATCTGCCAAAGGCATCCCAAAGGGAGTGCAGAAGTGCCACAACATGGCTGCTTTCACGGCTTTTCCCTTAGGAAGAACCCTAATACCCGGCTGATTTACCTTCCTAGGGTTACTGTTAGGCTTAGGCCTAGGACTTTTAAAACCAGGAAGCCCTGGGCTCCAGGCACACTGCAGCTGCAAAAGGCATCCCAAGGGGAGCGCAAAAGTGACGCAACTTGGCTGCCACCACTGATATTTCCATGAGACCATCCCGAACCATAGGCTGATTTTCCTTCCTAGGGTTAAGGTTTGAGTTACGCCTAGGGTAAGGGTTCTATTAACCAGAAAGCCCTGAGTTCCAAGAACACAGCAGCTGCGAAGGACTAGCCAAGAAGAGCGCAAAAGTACCACAACATGCCTGCCTCCACAGCTTTTTCCTTGGGGACATGCCTAATTCCTGGCTGATTTGCCTTTCTCGTCTTAGGGTTGGGGTTCGGCCTAGGGCTAGGATTTTTAAAATCAGGAAGCCCTGAGTTCCAGGCACACTGGAGCTGTGAAAGGCATCCAAAAGGGAGTGCAAAAGTGCCACAACATGGCTGTTTCACGGCTTTTTCTTTGGCAAGAAGCCTAACATCAGGCTGATTTGCCTTCCCAGGGTTACTGTTAGGCTTAGGCCTAGGGCTAGGATTTTTGAAACTAGGAAGCCCTTAGCTCCAGGCACACTGCAGCTGTTCAAGGCATCCCAAGGGGAGTACAAAAGTGCAACAACATGGCAGCTTTCACAGCTTTTTCCTTGGCACCATCCCTATACCTAGGCTGATTTATCTGCCTAGGGTTAGGGTTAGGGTTCAGCCTAGGGCTTGGATTTCTTTAACCAGGAAGCCCTGAGTTCCAGGCTTACTTCATCTGCCAAAGGCATCCCAAAGGGAGTGCAGAAGTGCCACAACATGGCTGCTTTCACGGCTTTTCCCTTAGGAAGAACCCTAATACCCGGCTGATTTACCTTCCTAGGGTTACTGTTAGGCTTAGGCCTAGGACTTTTAAAACCAGGAAGCCCTGGGCTCCAGGCACACTGCAGCTGAGAAAGGCATCCCAAGGGGAGCGCAAAAGTGACGCAACTTGGCTGCCACCACTGATATTTCCATGAGACCATCCCGAACCATAGGTTGATTTTCCTTCCTAGGGTTAAGGTTTGAGTTACGCCTAGGGTAAGGGCTCTATTAACCAGAAAGCCCTGAGTTCCAAGAACACAGCAGCTGCGAAGGACTAGCCAAGAAGAGCGCAAAAGTACCACAACATGCCTGCCTCCACAGCTTTTTCCTTGGGGACATGCCTAATTCCTGGCTGATTTGCCTTTCTCGTCTTAGGGTTGGGGTTCGGCCTAGGGCTAGGATTTTTAAAATCAGGAAGCCCTGAGTTCCAGGCACACTGGAGCTGTGAAAGGCATCCCAAGGGGAGTACAAAAGTGCAACAACATGGCAGCTTTCACAGCTTTTTCCTTGGCAAGAAGCCTAACACCAGGCTGATTTACTTTCCCAGGGTTACTGTTAGGCTTAGGCCTAGGGCTAGGATTTTTGAAACTAGGAAGCCCTGGGCTCCAGGCACACTGCAGCTGTTCAAGGCATCCCAAGGGGAGTACAAAAGTGCAACAACATGGCAGCTTTCACAGCTTTTTCCTTGGCACCATCCCTATACCTAGGCTGATTTATCTGCCTAGGGTTAGGGTTAGGGTTCAGCCTAGGGCTTGGATTTCTTTAACCAGGAAGCCCTGAGTTCCAGGCTTACTTCATCTGCCAAAGGCATCCCAAAGGGAGTGCAGAAGTGCCACAACATGGCTGCTTTCACGGCTTTTTCCTTGGCATGAAGCCTAACATCAGGCTGATTTACCTTCCTAGGGTTACTGTTCGGCTTAGGCCTAGGGCTAGGATTTTTGAAACTAGGAAGCCCTTAGCTCCAGGCACACTGCAGCTGTTCAAGGCATCCCAAGGGGACTACAAAAGTGCAACAACATGGCTGCTTTCACGGCTTTTCCCTTAGGAAGAACCCTAATACCCGGCTGATTTACCTTCCTAGGGTTACTGTTATGCTTAGGCCTAGGACTTTTAAAACCAGGAAGCCCTGGGCTCCAGGCACACAGCAGCTGCGAAAGGCATCCCAAGGGGAGCGCAAAAGTGACGCAACTTGGCTGCCACCACTGATATTTCCATGAGACCATCCCTAACCATAGGTTGATTTTCCTTCCTAGGGTTAAGGTTTGAGTTACGCCTAGGGTAAGGGTCTATTAACCAGAAAGCCCTGAGTTCCAAGAACACAGCAGCTGCGAAGGACTAGCCAAGAAGAGCGCAAAAGTACCACAACATGCCTGCCTCCACAGCTTTTTCCTTGGGGACATGCCTAATTCCTGGCTGATTTGCCTTTCTCGTCTTAGGGTTGGGGTTCGGCCTAGGGCTAGGATTTTTAAAAGCAGGAAGCCCTGAGTTCCAGGCACACTGGAGCTGTGAAAGGCATCCAAAAGGGAGTGCAAAAGTGCCACAACATGGCTGTTTCACGGCTTTTTCCTTGGCAAGAAGCCTAACATCAGGCTGATTTACTTTCCCAGGGTTACTGTTAGGCTTAGGCCTAGGGCTAGGATTTTTGAAACTAGGAAGCCCTTAGCTCCAGGCACACTGCAGCTGTTCAAGGCATCCCAAGGGGAGTACAAAAGTGCAACAACATGGCAGCTTTCACAGCTTTTTCCTTGGCACCATCCCTATACCTAGGCTGATTTATCTGCCTAGGGTAAGGGTTAGGGTTCAGCCTAGGGCTTGGATTTCTTTAACCAGGAAGCCCTGAGTTCCAGGCTTACTTCATCTGCCAAAGGCATCCCAAAGGGAGTGCAGAAGTGCCACAACATGGCTGCTTTCACGGCTTTTTCCTTGGCAAGAAGCCTAACATCAGGCTGATTTACTTTCCCAGGGTTACTGTTAGGCTTAGGCCTAGGGCTAGGATTTTTGAAACTAGGAAGCCCTTAGCTCCAGGCACACTGCAGCTGTTCAAGGCATCCCAAGGGGAGTACAAAAGTGCAACAACATGGCAGCTTTCACAGCTTTTTCCTTGGCACCATCCCTATACCTAGGCTGATTTATCTGCCTAGGGTTAGGGTTAGGGTTCAGCCTAGGGCTTGAATTTTTTTTACCAGGAAGCCCTGAGTTCCAGGCTTACTTCATCTGCCAAAGGCATCCCAAAGGGAGTGCAGAAGTGCCACAACATGGCTGCTTTCACGGCTTTTCCCTTAGGAAGAACCCTAATACCCGGCTGATTTACCTTCCTAGGGTTACTGTTAGGCTTAGGCCTAGGACTTTTAAAACCAGGAAGCCCTGGGCCCCAGGCACACTGCAGCTGCGAAAGGCATCCCAAGGGGAGCGCAAAAGTGACGCAACTTGGCTGCCACCACTGATATTTCCATGAGAGCATCCCGAACCATAGGTTGATTTTCCTTCCTAGGGTTAAGGTTTGAGTTACGCCTAGGGTAAGGGTTCTATTAACCAGAAAGCCCTGAGTTCCAAGAACACAGCAGCTGCGAAGGACTAGCCAAGAAGAGCGCAAAAGTACCACAACATGCCTGCCTCCACAGCTTTTTCCTTGGGGACATGCCTAATTCCTGGCTGATTTGCCTTTCTCGTCTTAGGGTTGCGGTTCAGCCTAGGGCTAGGATTTTTAAAAGCAGGAAGCCCTGAGTTCCAGGCACACTGGAGCTGTGAAAGGCATCCAAAAGGGATTGCAAAAGTGCCACAACATGGCTGCTTTCACGGCTTTTTCCTTGGCAAGACGCCTAACACCAGGCTGACTTACCTTCCCAGGGTTACTATTAGGCTTAAGCCTAGGGCTACGATTTTTAAAACTAGGAAGCCCTTAGCTCCAGGCACACTGCAGCTGTTCAAGGCATCCCAAGGGGAGTACAAAAGTGCAACAACATGGCAGCTTTCACAGCTTTTTCCTTGGCACCATCCCTATACCTAGGCTGATTTATCTGCCTAGGGTTAGGGTTAGGGTTCAGCCTAGGGCTTGAATTTCTTTAACCAGGAAGCCCTGAGTTCCAGGCTTACTTCATCTGCCAAAGGCATCCCAAAGGGAGTGCAGAAGTGCCACAACATGGCTGCTTTCACGGCTTTTCCCTTAGGAAGAACCCTAATACCCGGCTGATTTACCTTCCTAGGGTTACTGTTAGGCTTAGGCCTAGGACTTTTAAAACCAGGAAGCCCTGGGCTCCAGGCACACTGCAGCTGCAAAAGGCATCCCAAGGGGAGCGCAAAAGTGACGCAACTTGGCTGCCACCACTGATATTTCCATGAGACCATCCCGAACCATAGGCTGATTTTCCTTCCTAGGGTTAAGGTTTGAGTTACGCCTAGGGTAAGGGTCTATTAACCAGAAAGCCCTGAGTTCCAAGAACACAGCAGCTGCGAAGGACTAGCCAAGAAGAGCGCAAAAGTACCACAACATGCCTGCCTCCACAGCTTTTTCCTTGGGGACATGCCTAATTCCTGGCTGATTTGCCTTTCTCGTCTTAGGGTTGGGGTTCGGCCTAGGGCTAGGATTTTTAAAATCAGGAAGCCCTGAGTTCCAGGCACACTGCAGCTGTGAAAGGCATCCAAAAGGGAGTGCAAAAGTGCCACAACATGGCTGCTTTCACGGCTTTTTCCTTGGCAAGAAACCTAACATCAGGCTGATTTACTTTCCCAGGGTTACTGTTAGGCTTAGGCCTAGGGCTAGGATTTTTGAAACTAGGAAGCCCTGGGCTCCAGGCACACTGCAGCTGTTCAAGGCATCCCAAGGGGAGTACAAAAGTGCAACAACATGGCAGCTTTCACGGCTTTTTCCTTGGCACCATCCCTATACCTAGGCTGATTTATCTGCCTAGGGTTAGGGTTAGGGTTCAGCCTAGGGCTTGGATTTCTTTAACCAGGAAGCCCTGAGTTCCAGGCTTACTTCATCTGCCAAAGGCATCCCAAAGGGAGTGCAGAAGTGCCACAACATGGCTGCTTTCACGGCTTTTCCCTTAGGAAGAACCCTAATACCCGGCTGATTTACCTTCCTTGGGTTACTGTTAGGCTTAGGCCTAGGACTTTTAAAACCAGGAAGCCCTGGGCTCCAGGCACACTGCAGCTGCGAAAGGCATCCCAAGGGGAGCGCAAAAGTGACGCAACTTGGCTGCCACCACTGATATTTCCATGAGACCATCCCTAACCATAGGTTGATTTTCCTTCCTAGGGTTAAGGTTTGAGTTACGCCTAGGGTAAGGGCTCTATTAACCAGAAAGCCCTGAGTTCCAAGAACACAGCAGCTGCGAAGGACTAGCCAAGAAGAGCGCAAAAGTACCACAACATGCCTGCCTCCACAGCTTTTTCCTTGGGGACATGCCTAATTCCTGGCTGATTTGCCTTTCTCGTCTTAGGGTTGGGGTTCGGCCTAGGGCTAGGATTTTTAAAAGCAGGAAGCCCTGAGTTCCAGGCACACTGGAGCTGTGAAAGGCATCCAAAAGGGAGTGCAAAAGTGCCACAACATGGCTGCTTTCACGGCTTTTTCCTTGGCAAGAAGCCTAACATCAGGCTGACATACTTTCCCAGGGTTACTGTTAGGCTTAGGCCTAGGGCTAGGATTTTTGAAACTAGGAAGCCCTGGGCTCCAGGCACACTGCAGCTGTTCAAGGCATCCCAAGGGGAGTACAAAAGTGCAACAACATGGCAGCTTTCACAGCTTTTTCCTTGGCACCATCCCTATACCTAGGCTGATTTATCTGCCTAGGGTTAGGGTTAGGGTTCAGCCTAGGGCTTGGATTTCTTTAACCAGGAAGCCCTGAGTTCCAGGCTTACTTCATCTGCCAAAGGCATCCCAAAGGGAGTGCAGAAGTGCCACAACATGGCTGCTTTCACGGCTTTTCCCTTAGGAAGAACCCTAATACCCGGCTGATTTACCTTCCTAGGGTTACTGTTAGGCTTAGGCCTAGGACTTTTAAAACCAGGAAGCCCTGGGCTCCAGGCACACTGCAGCTGCAAAAGGCATCCCAAGGGGAGCGCAAAAGTGACGCAACTTGGCTGCCACCACTGATATTTCCATGAGACCATCCCGAACCATAGGCTGATTTTCCTTCCTAGGGTTAAGGTTTGAGTTACGCCTAGGGTAAGGGTTCTATTAACCAGAAAGCCCTGAGTTCCAAGAACACAGCAGCTGCGAAGGACTAGCCAAGAAGAGCGCAAAAGTACCACAACATGCCTGCCTCCACAGCTTTTTCCTTGGGGACATGCCTAATTCCTGGCTGATTTGCCTTTCTCGTCTTAGGGTTGGGGTTCGGCCTAGGGCTAGGATTTTTAAAAGCAGGAAGCCCTGAGTTCCAGGCACACTGCAGCTGTGAAAGGCATCCAAAAGGGAGTGCAAAAGTGCCACAACATGGCTGCTTTCACGGCTTTTTCCTTGGCAAGAAACCTAACATCAGGCTGATTTACTTTCCCAGGGTTACTGTTAGGCTTAGGCCTAGGGCTAGGATTTTTGAAACTAGGAAGCCCTGGGCTCCAGGCACACTGCAGCTGTTCAAGGCATCCCAAGGGGAGTACAAAAGTGCAACAACATGGCAGCTTTCACAGCTTTTTCCTTGGCACCATCCCTATACCTAGGCTGATTTATCTGCCTAGGGTTAGGGTTAGGGTTCAGCCTAGGGCTTGGATTTCTTTAACCAGGAAGCCCTGAGTTCCAGGCTTACTTCATCTGCCAAAGGCATCCCAAAGGGAGTGCAGAAGTGCCACAACATGGCTGCTTTCACGGCTTTTCCCTTAGGAAGAACCCTAATACCCGGCTGATTTACCTTCCTAGGGTTACTGTTAGGCTTAGGCCTAGGACTTTTAAAACCAGGAAGCCCTGGGCTCCAGGCACACTGCAGCTGCAAAAGGCATCCCAAGGGGAGCGCAAAAGTGACGCAACTTGGCTGCCACCACTGATATTTCCATGAGACCATCCCGAACCATAGGCTGATTTTCCTTCCTAGGGTTAAGGTTTGAGTTACGCCTAGGGTAAGGGTTCTATTAACCAGAAAGCCCTGAGTTCCAAGAACACAGCAGCTGCGAAGGACTAGCCAAGAAGAGCGCAAAAGTACCACAACATGCCTGCCTCCACAGCTTTTTCCTTGGGGACATGCCTAATTCCTGGCTGATTTGCCTTTCTCGTCTTAGGGTTGGGGTTCGGCCTAGGGCTAGGATTTTTAAAAGCAGGAAGCCCTGAGTTCCAGGCACACTGGAGCTGTGAAAGGCATCCAAAAGGGAGTGCAAAAGTGCCACAACATGGCTGCTTTCACGGCTTTTTCCTTGGCAAGAAGCCTAACACCAGGCTGATTTACTTTCCCAGGGTTACTGTTAGGCTTAGGCCTAGGGCTAGGATTTTTGAAACTAGGAAGCCCTTAGCTCCAGGCACACTGCAGCTGTTCAAGGCATCCCAAGGGGAGTACAAAAGTGCAACAACATGGCAGCTTTCACAGCTTTTTCCTTGGCACCATCCCTATACCTGGGCTGATTTATCTGCCTAGAGTTAGGGTTAGGGTTCAGCCTAGGGCTTGGATTTCTTTAACCAGGAAGCCCTGAGTTCCAGGCTTACTTCATCTGCCAAAGGCATCCCAAAGGGAGTGCAGAAGTGCCACAACATGGCTGCTTTCACGGCTTTTTCCTTGGCAAGAAACCTAACATCAGGCTGATTTACCTTCCCAGGGTTACTGTTAGGCTTAGGCCTAGGGCTAGGATTTTTGAAACTAGGAAGCCCTTAGCTCCAGGCACACTGCAGCTGTTCAAGGCCTCCCAAGGGGAGTACAAAAGTGCAACAACATGGCAGCTTTCACAGCTTTTTCCTTGGCACCATCCCTATACCTAGGCTGATTTATCTGCCTAGGGTTAGGGTTAGGGTTCAGCCTAGGGCTTGAATTTTTTTAACCAGGAAGCCCTGAGTTCCAGGCTTACTTCATCTGCCAAAGGCATCCCAAAGGGAGTGCAGAAGTGCCACAACATGGCTGCTTTCACGGCTTTTCCCTTAGGAAGAACCCTAATACCCGGCTGATTTACCTTCCTAGGGTTACTGTTAGGCTTAGGCCTAGGACTTTTAAAACCAGGAAGCCCTGGGCTCCAGGCACACTGCAGCTGCGAAAGGCATCCCAAGGGGAGCGCAAAAGTGACGCAACTTGGCTGCCACCACTGATATTTCCATGAGACCATCCCGAACCATAGGTTGATTTTCCTTCCTAGGGTTAAGGTTTGAGTTACGCCTAGGGTAAGGGCTCTATTAACCAGAAAGCCCTGAGTTCCAAGAACACAGCAGCTGCGAAGGACTAGCCAAGAAGAGCGCAAAAGTACCACAACATGCCTGCCTCCACAGCTTTTTCCTTGTGGACATGCCTAATTCCTGGCTGATTTGCCTTTCTCGTCATAGGGTTGGGGTTCGGCCTAGGGCTAGGATTTTTAAAATCAGGAAGCCCTGAGTTCCAGGCACACTGGAGCTGTGAAAGGCATCCAAAAGGGAGTGCAAAAGTGCCACAACATGGCTGCTTTCACGGCTTTTTCCTTGGCAAGACGCCTAACACCAGGCTGATTTACCTTCCCAGGGTTACTGTTAGGCTTAGGCCTAGGGCTAGGATTTTTAAAACTAGGAAGCCCTTAGCTCCAGGCACACTGCAGCTGTTCAAGGCATCCCAAGGGGAGTACAAAAGTGCAACAACATGGCAGCTTTCACAGCTTTTTCCTTGGCACCATCCCTATACCTAGGCTGATTTATCTGCCTAGGGTTAGGGTTAGGGTTCAGCCTAGGGCTTGAATTTCTTTAACCAGGAAGCCCTGAGTTCCAGGCTTACTTCATCTGCCAAAGGCATCCCAAAGGGAGCGCAGAAGTGCCACAACATGGCTGCTTTCACGGCTTTTCCCTTAGGAAGAACCCTAATACCCGGCTGATTTACCTTCCTAGGGTTACTGTTAGGCTTAGGCCTAGGACTTTTAAAACCAGGAAGCCCTGGGCTCCAGGCACACTGCAGCTGCAAAAGGCATCCCAAGGGGAGCGCAAAAGTGACGCAACTTGGCTGCCACCACTGATATTTCCATGAGACCATCCCGAAACATAGGATGATTTTCCTTCCTAGGGTTAAGGTTTGAGTTACGCCTAGGGTAAGGGTTCTATTAACCAGAAAGCCCTGAGTTCCAAGAACACAGCAGCTGCGAAGGACTAGCCAAGAAGAGCGCAAAAGTACCACAACATGCCTGCCTCCACAGCTTTTTCCTTGGGGACATGCCTAATTCCTGGCTGATTTGCCTTTCTCGTCATAGGGTTGGGGTTCGGCCTAGGGCTAGGATTTTTAAAATCAGGAAGCCCTGAGTTCCAGGCACACTGGAGCTGTGAAAGGCATCCAAAAGGGAGTGCAAAAGTGCCACAACATGGCTGTTTCACGGCTTTTTCCTTGGCAAGAAGCCTAACACCAGGCTGATTTACTTTCCCAGGGTTACTGTTAGGCTTAGGCCTAGGGCTAGGATTTTTGAAACTAGGAAGCCCTTAGCTCCAGGCACACTGCAGCTGTTCAAGGCATCCCAAGGGGAGTACAAAAGTGCAACAACATGGCAGCTTTCACAGCTTTTTCCTTGGCACCATCCCTATACCTAGGCTGATTTATCTGCCTAGGGTTAGGGTTAGGGTTCAGCCTAGGGCTTGGATTTCTTTAACCAGGAGGCCCTGAGTTCCAGGCTTACTTCATCTGCCAAAGGCATCCCAGAGCGAGTGCAGAAGTGCCACAACATGGCTGCTTTCACGCCTTTTTCCTTGGCAAGAAGCCTAACATCAGGCTGGTTTACCTTCCCAGGGTTACTGTTAGGCTTAGGCCTAGGGCTAGGATTTTTGAAACTAGGAAGCCCTTGGCTCCAGGCACACTGCAGCTGTTCAAGGCATCCCAAGGGGAGTACAAAAGTGCAACAACATGGCAGCTTTCACAGCTTTTTCCTTGGCACCATCCCTATACCTAGGCTGATTTATCTGCCTAGGGTTAGGGTTAGGGTTCAGCCTAGGGCTTGAATTTTTTTAACCAGGAAGCCCTGAGTTCCAGGCTTACTTCATCTGCCAAAGGCATCCCAAAGGGAGTGCAGAAGTGCCACAACATGGCTGCTTTCACGGCTTTTCCCTTAGGAAGAACCCTAATACCCGGCTGATTTACCTTCCTAGGGTTACTGTTAGGCTTAGGCCTAGGACTTTTAAAACCAGGAAGCCCTGGCCTCCAGGCACACTGCAGCTGCGAAAGGCATCCCAAGGGGAGCGCAAAAGTGACGCAACTTGGCTGCCACCACTGATATTTCCATGAGACTATCCTGAACCATAGGTTGATTTTCCTTCCTAGGGTTAAGGTTTGAGTTACGCCTAGGGTAAGGGCTCTATTAACCAGAAAGCCCTGAGTTCCAAGAACACAGCAGCTGCGAAGGACTAGCCAAGAAGAGCGCAAAAGTACCACAACATGCCTGCCTCCACAGCTTTTTCCTTGTGGACATGCCTAATTCCTGGCTGATTTCCTTTTCTCGTCATAGGGTTGGGGTTCGGCCTAGGGCTAGGATTTTTAAAATCAGGAAGCCCTGAGTTCCAGGCACACTGGAGCTGTGAAAGGCATCCAAAAGGGAGTGCAAAAGTGCCACAACATGGCTGCTTTCACGGCTTTTTCCTTGGCAAGACGCCTAACACCAGGCTGATTTACCTTCCCAGGGTTACTGTTAGGCTTAGGCCTAGGGCTAGGATTTTTAAAACTAGGAAGCCCTTAGCTCCAGGCACACTGCAGCTGTTCAAGGCATCCCAAGGGGAGTACAAAAGTGCAACAACATGGCAGCTTTCACAGCTTTTTCCTTGGCACCATCCCTATACCTAGGCTGATTTATCTGCCTAGGGTTAGGGTTAGGGTTCAGCCTAGGGCTTGAATTTCTTTAACCAGGAAGCCCTGAGTTCCAGGCTTACTTCATCTGCCAAAGGCATCCCAAAGGGAGTGCAGAAGTGCCACAACATGGCTGCTTTCACGGCTTTTCCCTTAGGAAGAACCCTAATACCCGGCTGATTTACCTTCCTAGGGTTACTGTTAGGCTTAGGCCTAGGACTTTTAAAACCAGGAAGCCCTGGGCTCCAGGCACACTGCAGCTGCAAAAGGCATCCCAAGGGGAGCGCAAAAGTGACGCAACTTGGCTGCCACCACTGATATTTCCATGAGACCATCCCGAACCATAGGTTGATTTTCCTTCCTAGGGTTAAGGTTTGAGTTACGCCTAGGGTAAGGGTTCTATTAACCAGAAAGCCCTGAGTTCCAAGAACACAGCAGCTGCGAAGGACTAGCCAAGAAGAGCGCAAAAGTACCACAACATGCCTGCCTCCACAGCTTTTTCCTTGGGGACATGCCTAATTCCTGGCTGATTTGCCTTTCTCGTCATAGGGTTGCGGTTCGGCCTAGGGCTAGGATTTTTAAAATCAGGAAGCCCTGAGTTCCAGGCACACTGGAGCTGTGAAAGGCATCCAAAAGGGAGTGCAAAAGTGCCACAACATGGCTGCTTTCACGGCTTTTTCCTTGGCAAGAAGCCTAACACCAGGCTGATTTACTTTCCCAGGGTTACTGTTAGGCTTAGGCCTAGGGCTAGGATTTTTGAAACTAGGAAGCCCTTAGCTCCAGGCACACTGCAGCTGTTCAAGGCATCCCAAGGGGAGTACAAAAGTGCAACAACATGGCAGCTTTCACAGCTTTTTCCTTGGCAAGAAGCCTAACATCAGGCTGATTTACTTTCCCAGGGTTACTGTTAGGCTTAGGCCTAGGACTTTTAAAACCAGGAAGCCCTGGGCTCCAGGCACACTGCAGCTGCGAAAGGCATCCCAAGGGGAGCGCAAAAGTGACGCAACTTGGCTGCCACCACTGATATTTCCATGAGACCATCCCGAACCATAGGTTGATTTTCCTTCCTAGGGTTAAGGTTTGAGTTACGCCTAGGGTAAGGGCTCTATTAACCAGAAAGCCCTGAGTTCCAAGAACACAGCAGCTGCGAAGGACTAGCCAAGAAGAGCGCAAAAGTACCACAACATGCCTGCCTCCACAGCTTTTTCCTTGGGGACATGCCTAATTCCTGGCTGATTTGCCTTTCTCGTCTTAGGGTTGGGGTTCGGCCTAGGGCTAGGATTTTTAAAATCAGGAAGCCCTGAGTTCCAGGCACACTGGAGCTGTGAAAGGCATCCCAAGGGGAGTACAAAAGTGCAACAACATGGCAGCTTTCACGGCTTTTTCCTTGGCAAGAAGCCTAACACCAGGCTGATTTACTTTCCCAGGGTTACTGTTAGGCTTAGGCCTAGGGCTAGGATTTTTGAAACTAGGAAGCCCTGGGCTCCAGGCACACTGCAGCTGTTCAAGGCATCCCAAGGGGAGTACAAAAGTGCAACAACATGGCAGCTTTCACAGCTTTTTCCTTGGCACCATCCCTATACCTAGGCTGATTTATCTGCCTAGGGTTAGGGTTAGGGTTCAGCCTAGGGCTTGGATTTCTTTAACCAGGAAGCCCTGAGTTCCAGGCTTACTTCATCTGCCAAAGGCATCCCAAAGGGAGTGCAGAAGTGCCACAACATGGCTGCTTTCACGCCTTTTTCCTTGGCATGAAGCCTAACATCAGGCTGATTTACCTTCCTAGGGTTACTGTTCGGCTTAGGCCTAGGGCTAGGATTTTTGAAACTAGGAAGCCCTTAGCTCCAGGCACACTGCAGCTGTTCAAGGCATCCCAAGGGGACTACAAAAGTGCAACAACATGGCTGCTTTCACGGCTTTTCCCTTAGGAAGAACCCTAATACCCGGCTGATTTACCTTCCTAGGGTTACTGTTATGCTTAGGCCTAGGACTTTTAAAACCAGGAAGCCCTGGGCTCCAGGCACACTGCAGCTGCGAAAGGCATCCCAAGGGGAGCGCAAAAGTGACGCAACTTGGCTGCCACCACTGATATTTCCATGAGACCATCCCTAACCATAGGTTGATTTTCCTTCCTAGGGTTAAGGTTTGAGTTACGCCTAGGGTAAGGGCTCTATTAACCAGAAAGCCCTGAGTTCCAAGAACACAGCAGCTGCGAAGGACTAGCCAAGAAGAGCGCAAAAGTACCACAACATGCCTGCCTCCACAGCTTTTTCCTTGGGGACATGCCTAATTCCTGGCTGATTTGCCTTTCTCGTCTTAGGGTTGGGGTTCGGCCTAGGGCTAGGATTTTTAAAAGCAGGAAGCCCTGAGTTCCAGGCACACTGGAGCTGTGAAAGGCATCCAAAAGGGAGTGCAAAAGTGCCACAACATGGCTGCTTTCACGGCTTTTTCCTTGGCAAGAAGCCTAACACCAGGCTGATTTACTTTCCCAGGGTTACTGTTAGGCTTAGGCCTAGGGCTAGGATTTTTGAAACTAGGAAGCCCTTAGCTCCAGGCACACTGCAGCTGTTCAAGGCATCCCAAGGGGAGTACAAAAGTGCAACAACATGGCAGCTTTCACAGCTTTTTCCTTGGCACCATCCCTATACCTAGGCTGATTTATCTGCCTAGGGTTAGGGTTAGGGTTCAGCCTAGGGCTTGAATTTTTTTTACCAGGAAGCCCTGAGTTCCAGGCTTACTTCATCTGCCAAAGGCATCCCAAAGGGAGTGCAGAAGTGCCACAACATGGCTGCTTTCACGGCTTTTCCCTTAGGAAGAACCCTAATACCCGGCTGATTTACCTTCCTAGGGTTACTGTTAGGCTTAGGCCTAGGACTTTTAAAACCAGGAAGCCCTGGGCCCCAGGCACACTGCAACTGCGAAAGGCATCCCAAGGGGAGCGCAAAAGTGACGCAACTTGGCTGCCACCACTGATATTTCCATGAGAGCATCCCGAACCATAGGTTGATTTTCCTTCCTAGGGTTAAGGTTTGAGTTACGCCTAGGGTAAGGGTTCTATTAACCAGAAAGCCCTGAGTTCCAAGAACACAGCAGCTGCGAAGGACTAGCCAAGAAGAGCGCAAAAGTACCACAACATGCCTGCCTCCACAGCTTTTTCCTTGGGGACATGCCTAATTCCTGGCTGATTTGCCTTTATCGTCTTAGGGTTGCGGTTCGGCCTAGGGCTAGGATTTTTAAAAGCAGGAAGCCCTGAGTTCCAGGCACACTGGAGCTGTGAAAGGCATCCAAAAGGGATTGCAAAAGTGCCACAACATGGCTGCTTTCACGGCTTTTTCCTTGGCAAGACGCCTAACACCAGGCTGACTTACCTTCCCAGGGTTACTATTAGGCTTAAGCCTAGGGCTACGATTTTTAAAACTAGGAAGCCCTTAGCTCCAGGCACACTGCAGCTGTTCAAGGCATCCCAAGGGGAGTACAAAAGTGCAACAACATGGCAGCTTTCACAGCTTTTTCCTTGGCACCATCCCTATACCTAGGCTGATTTATCTGCCTAGGGTTAGGGTTAGGGTTCAGCCTAGGGCTTGAATTTCTTTAACCAGGAAGCCCTGAGTTCCAGGCTTACTTCATCTGCCAAAGGCATCCCAAAGGGAGTGCAGAAGTGCCACAACATGGCTGCTTTCACGGCTTTTCCCTTAGGAAGAACCCTAATACCCGGCTGATTTACCTTCCTAGGGTTACTGTTAGGCTTAGGCCTAGGACTTTTAAAACCAGGAAGCCCTGGGCTCCAGGCACACTGCAGCTGCAAAAGGCATCCCAAGGGGAGCGCAAAAGTGACGCAACTTGGCTGCCACCACTGATATTTCCATGAGACCATCCCGAACCATAGGCTGATTTTCCTTCCTAGGGTTAAGGTTTGAGTTACGCCTAGGGTAAGGGTCTATTAACCAGAAAGCCCTGAGTTCCAAGAACACAGCAGCTGCGAAGGACTAGCCAAGAAGAGCGCAAAAGTACCACAACATGCCTGCCTCCACAGCTTTTTCCTTGGGGACATGCCTAATTCCTGGCTGATTTGCCTTTCTCGTCTTAGGGTTGGGGTTCGGCCTAGGGCTAGGATTTTTAAAATCAGGAAGCCCTGAGTTCCAGGCACACTGCAGCTGTGAAAGGCATCCAAAAGGGAGTGCAAAAGTGCCACAACATGGCTGCTTTCACGGCTTTTTCCTTGGCAAGAAACCTAACATCAGGCTGATTTACTTTCCCAGGGTTACTGTTAGGCTTAGGCCTAGGGCTAGGATTTTTGAAACTAGGAAGCCCTGGGCTCCAGGCACACTGCAGCTGTTCAAGGCATCCCAAGGGGAGTACAAAAGTGCAACAACATGGCAGCTTTCACAGCTTTTTCCTTGGCACCATCCCTATACCTAGGCTGATTTATCTGCCTAGGATTAGGGTTAGGGTTCAGCCTAGGGCTTGGATTTCTTTAACCAGGAAGCCCTGAGTTCCAGGCTTACTTCATCTGCCAAAGGCATCCCAAAGGGAGTGCAGAAGTGCCACAACATGGCTGCTTTCACGGCTTTTCCCTTAGGAAGAACCCTAATACCCGGCTGATTTACCTTCCTAGGGTTACTGTTAGGCTTAGGCCTAGGACTTTTAAAACCAGGAAGCCCTGGGCTCCAGGCACACTGCAGCTGCGAAAGGCATCCCAAGGGGAGCGCAAAAGTGACGCAACTTGGCTGCCACCACTGATATTTCCATGAGACCATCCCGAACCATAGGCTGATTTTCCTTCCTAGGGTTAAGGTTTGAGTTACGCCTAGGGTAAGGGTTCTATTAACCAGAAAGCCCTGAGTTCCAAGAACACAGCAGCTGCGAAGGACTAGCCAAGAAGAGCGCAAAAGTACCACAACATGCCTGCCTCCACAGCTTTTTCCTTGGGGACATGCCTAATTCCTGGCTGATTTGCCTTTCTCGTCTTAGGGTTGGGGTTCGGCCTAGGGCTAGGATTTTTAAAAGCAGGAAGCCCTGAGTTCCAGGCACACTGGAGCTGTGAAAGGCATCCAAAAGGGAGTGCAAAAGTGCCACAACATGGCTGTTTCACGGCTTTTTCCTTGGCAAGAAGCCTAACATCAGGCTGATTTACTTTCCCAGGGTTACTGTTAGGCTTAGGCCTAGGGCTAGGAGTTTTGAAACTAGGAAGCCCTTAGCTCCAGGCACACTGCAGCTGTTCAAGGCATCCCAAGGGGAGTACAAAAGTGCAACAACATGGCAGCTTTCACAGCTTTTTCCTTGGCACCATCCCTATACCTAGGCTGATTTATCTGCCTAGGGTTAGGGTTAGGGTTCAGCCTAGGGCTTGGATTTCTTTAACCAGGAAGCCCTGAGTTCCAGGCTTACTTCATCTGCCAAAGGCATCCCAAAGGGAGTGCAGAAGTGCCACAACATGGCTGCTTTCACGGCTTTTCCCTTAGGAAGAACCCTAATACCCGGCTGATTTACCTTCCTAGGGTTACTGTTAGGCTTAGGCCTAGGACTTTTAAAACCAGGAAGCCCTGGGCTCCAGGCACACTGCAGCTGCGAAAGGCATCCCAAGGGGAGCGCAAAAGTGACGCAACTTGGCTGCCACCACTGATATTTCCATGAGACCATCCCTAACCATAGGTTGATTTTCCTTCCTAGGGTTAAGGTTTGAGTTACGCCTAGGGTAAGGGCTCTATTAACCAGAAAGCCCTGAGTTCCAAGAACACAGCAGCTGCGAAGGACTAGCCAAGAAGAGCGCAAAAGTACCACAACATGCCTGCCTCCACAGCTTTTTCCTTGGGGACATGCCTAATTCCTGGCTGATTTGCCTTTCTCGTCTTAGGGTTGGGGTTCGGCCTAGGGCTAGGATTTTTAAAAGCAGGAAGCCCTGAGTTCCAGGCACACTGGAGCTGTGAAAGGCATCCAAAAGGGAGTGCAAAAGTGCCACAACATGGCTGCTTTCACGGCTTTTTCCTTGGCAAGAAGCCTAACATCAGGCTGACATACTTTCCCAGGGTTACTGTTAGGCTTAGGCCTAGGGCTAGGATTTTTGAAACTAGGAAGCCCTGGGCTCCAGGCACACTGCAGCTGTTCAAGGCATCCCAAGGGGAGTACAAAAGTGCAACAACATGGCAGCTTTCACAGCTTTTTCCTTGGCACCATCCCTATACCTAGGCTGATTTATCTGCCTAGGGTTAGGGTTAGGGTTCAGCCTAGGGCTTGGATTTCTTTAACCAGGAAGCCCTGAGTTCCAGGCTTACTTCATCTGCCAAAGGCATCCCAAAGGGAGTGCAGAAGTGCCACAACATGGCTGCTTTCACGGCTTTTCCCTTAGGAAGAACCCTAATACCCGGCTGATTTACCTTCCTAGGGTTACTGTTAGGCTTAGGCCTAGGACTTTTAAAACCAGGAAGCCCTGGGCTCCAGGCACACTGCAGCTGCGAAAGGCATCCCAAGGGGAGCGCAAAAGTGACGCAACTTGGCTGCCACCACTGATATTTCCATGAGACCATCCCGAACCATAGGCTGATTTTCCTTCCTAGGGTTAAGGTTTGAGTTACGCCTAGGGTATGGGTCTATTAACCAGAAAGCCCTGAGTTCCAAGAACACAGCAGCTGCGAAGGACTAGCCAAGAAGAGCGCAAAAGTAGCACAACATGCCTGCCTCCACAGCTTTTTCCTTGGGGACATGCCTAATTCCTGGCTGATTTGCCTTTCTCGTCTTAGGGTTGGGGTTCGGCCTAGGGCTAGGATTTTTAAAATCAGGAAGCCCTGAGTTCCAGGCACACTGGAGCTGTGAAAGGCATCCAAAAGGGAGTGCAAAAGTGCCACAACATGGCTGCTTTCACAGCTTTTTCCTTGGCAAGAAACCTAACATCAGGCTGATTTACTTTCCCAGGGTTACTGTTAGGCTTAGGCCTAGGGCTAGGATTTTTGAAACTAGGAAGCCCTGGGCTCCAGGCACACTGCAGCTGTTCAAGGCATCCCAAGGGGAGTACAAAAGTGCAACAACATGGCAGCTTTCACAGCTTTTTCCTTGGCACCATCCCTATACCTAGGCTGATTTATCTGCCTAGGGTTAGGGTTAGGGTTCAGCCTAGGGCTTGGATTTCTTTAACCAGGAAGCCCTGAGTTCCAGGCTTACTTCATCTGCCAAAGGCATCCCAAAGGGAGTGCAGAAGTGCCACAACATGGCTGCTTTCACGGCTTTTCCCTTAGGAAGAACCCTAATACCCGGCTGATTTACCTTCCTAGGGTTACTGTTAGGCTTAGGCCTAGGACTTTTAAAACCAGGAAGCCCTGGGCTCCAGGCACACTGCAGCTGCAAAAGGCATCCCAAGGGGAGCGCAAAAGTGACGCAACTTGGCTGCCACCACTGATATTTCCATGAGACCATCCCGAACCATAGGCTGATTTTCCTTCCTAGGGTTAAGGTTTGAGTTACGCCTAGGGTAAGGGTTCTATTAACCAGAAAGCCCTGAGTTCCAAGAACACAGCAGCTGCGAAGGACTAGCCAAGAAGAGCGCAAAAGTACCACAACATGCCTGCCTCCACAGCTTTTTCCTTGGGGACATGCCTAATTCCTGGCTGATTTGCCTTTCTCGTCTTAGGGTTGGGGTTCGGCCTAGGGCTAGGATTTTTAAAATCAGGAAGCCCTGAGTTCCAGGCACACTGGAGCTGTGAAAGGCATCCAAAAGGGAGTGCAAAAGTGCCACAACATGGCTGTTTCACGGCTTTTTCCTTGGCAAGAAGCCTAACATCAGGCTGATTTACTTTCCCAGGGTTACTGTTAGGCTTAGGCCTAGGGCTAGGATTTTTGAAACTAGGAAGCCCTTAGCTCCAGGCACACTGCAGCTGTTCAAGGCATCCCAAGGGGAGTACAAAAGTGCAACAACATGGCAGCTTTCACAGCTTTTTCCTTGGCACCATCCCTATACCTAGGCTGATTTATCTGCCTAGGGTTAGGGTTAGGGTTCAGCCTAGGGCTTGAATTTTTTTTACCAGGAAGCCCTGAGTTCCAGGCTTACTTCATCTGCCAAAGGCATCCCAAAGGGAGTGCAGAAGTGCCACAACATGGCTGCTTTCACGGCTTTTCCCTTAGGAAGAACCCTAATACCCGGCTGATTTACCTTCCTAGGGTTACTGTTAGGCTTAGGCCTAGGACTTTTAAAACCAGGAAGCCCTGGGCTCCAGGCACACTGCAGCTGCGAAAGGCATCCCAAGGGGAGCGCAAAAGTGACGCAACTTGGCTGCCACCACTGATATTTCCATGAGAGCATCCCGAACCATAGGCTGATTTTCCTTCCTAGGGTTAAGGTTTGAGTTACGCCTAGGGTAAGGGTTCTATTAACCAGAAAGCCCTGAGTTCCAAGAACACAGCAGCTGCGAAGGACTAGCCAAGAAGAGCGCAAAAGTACCACAACATGCCTGCCTCCACAGCTTTTTCCTTGGGGACATGCCTAATTCCTGGCTGATTTGCCTTTCTCGTCTTAGGGTTGGGGTTCGGCCTAGGGCTAGGATTTTTAAAATCAGGAAGCCCTGAGTTCCAGGCACACTGCAGCTGTGAAAGGCATCCAAAAGGGAGTGCAAAAGTGCCACAACATGGCTGCTTTCACGGCTTTTTCCTTGGCAAGAAACCTAACATCAGGCTGATTTACTTTCCCAGGGTTACTGTTAGGCTTAGGCCTAGGGCTAGGATTTTTGAAACTAGGAAGCCCTGGGCTCCAGGCACACTGCAGCTGTTCAAGGCATCCCAAGGGGAGTACAAAAGTGCAACAACATGGCAGCTTTCACAGCTTTTTCCTTGGCACCATCCCTATACCTAGGCTGATTTATCTGCCTAGGGTTAGGGTTAGGGTTCAGCCTAGGGCTTGGATTTCTTTAACCAGGAAGCCCTGAGTTCCAGGCTTACTTCATCTGCCAAAGGCATCCCAAAGGGAGTGCAGAAGTGCCACAACATGGCTGCTTTCACGGCTTTTTCCTTGGCATGAAGCCTAACATCAGGCTGATTTACCTTCCTAGGGTTACTGTTAGGCTTAGGCCTAGGACTTTTAAAACCAGGAAGCCCTGGGCTCCAGGCACACTGCAGCTGCAAAAGGCATCCCAAGGGGAGCGCAAAAGTGACGCAACTTGGCTGCCACCACTGATATTTCCATGAGACCATCCCGAACCATAGGCTGATTTTCCTTCCTAGGGTTAAGGTTTGAGTTACGCCTAGGGTAAGGGTTCTATTAACCAGAAAGCCCTGAGTTCCAAGAACACAGCAGCTGCGAAGGACTAGCCAAGAAGAGCGCAAAAGTACCACAACATGCCTGCCTCCACAGCTTTTTCCTTGGGGACATGCCTAATTCCTGGCTGATTTGCCTTTCTCGTCTTAGGGTTGGGGTTCGGCCTAGGGCTAGGATTTTTAAAAGCAGGAAGCCCTGAGTTCCAGGCACACTGGAGCTGTGAAAGGCATCCAAAAGGGAGTGCAAAAGTGCCACAACATGGCTGCTTTCACGGCTTTTTCCTTGGCAAGAAGCCTAACACCAGGCTGATTTACTTTCCCAGGGTTACTGTTAGGCTTAGGCCTAGGGCTAGGATTTTTGAAACTAGGAAGCCCTTAGCTCCAGGCACACTGCAGCTGTTCAAGGCATCCCAAGGGGAGTACAAAAGTGCAACAACATGGCAGCTTTCACAGCTTTTTCCTTGGCACCATCCCTATACCTGGGCTGATTTATCTGCCTAGAGTTAGGGTTAGGGTTCAGCCTAGGGCTTGGATTTCTTTAACCAGGAAGCCCTGAGTTCCAGGCTTACTTCATCTGCCAAAGGCATCCCAAAGGGAGTGCAGAAGTGCCACAACATGGCTGCTTTCACGGCTTTTTCCTTGGCAAGAAACCTAACATCAGGCTGATTTACCTTCCCAGGGTTACTGTTAGGCTTAGGCCTAGGGCTAGGATTTTTGAAACTAGGAAGCCCTTAGCTCCAGGCACACTGCAGCTGTTCAAGGCCTCCCAAGGGGAGTACAAAAGTGCAACAACATGGCAGCTTTCACAGCTTTTTCCTTGGCACCATCCCTATACCTAGGCTGATTTATCTGCCTAGGGTTAGGGTTAGGGTTCAGCCTAGGGCTTGAATTTTTTTAACCAGGAAGCCCTGAGTTCCAGGCTTACTTCATCTGCCAAAGGCATCCCAAAGGGAGTGCAGAAGTGCCACAACATGGCTGCTTTCACGGCTTTTCCCTTAGGAAGAACCCTAATACCCGGCTGATTTACCTTCCTAGGGTTACTGTTAGGCTTAGGCCTAGGACTTTTAAAACCAGGAAGCCCTGGGCTCCAGGCACACTGCAGCTGCGAAAGGCATCCCAAGGGGAGCGCAAAAGTGACGCAACTTGGCTGCCACCACTGATATTTCCATGAGACCATCCCGAACCATAGGTTGATTTTCCTTCCTAGGGTTAAGGTTTGAGTTACGCCTAGGGTAAGGGCTCTATTAACCAGAAAGCCCTGAGTTCCAAGAACACAGCAGCTGCGAAGGACTAGCCAAGAAGAGCGCAAAAGTACCACAACATGCCTGCCTCCACAGCTTTTTCCTTGTGGACATGCCTAATTCCTGGCTGATTTGCCTTTCTCGTCATAGGGTTGGGGTTCGGCCTAGGGCTAGGATTTTTAAAATCAGGAAGCCCTGAGTTCCAGGCACACTGGAGCTGTGAAAGGCATCCAAAAGGGAGTGCAAAAGTGCCACAACATGGCTGCTTTCACGGCTTTTTCCTTGGCAAGACGCCTAACACCAGGCTGATTTACCTTCCCAGGGTTACTGTTAGGCTTAGGCCTAGGGCTAGGATTTTTAAAACTAGGAAGCCCTTAGCTCCAGGCACACTGCAGCTGTTCAAGGCATCCCAAGGGGAGTACAAAAGTGCAACAACATGGCAGCTTTCACAGCTTTTTCCTTGGCACCATCCCTATACCTAGGCTGATTTATCTGCCTAGGGTTAGGGTTAGGGTTCAGCCTAGGGCTTGAATTTCTTTAACCAGGAAGCCCTGAGTTCCAGGCTTACTTCATCTGCCAAAGGCATCCCAAAGGGAGCGCAGAAGTGCCACAACATGGCTGCTTTCACGGCTTTTCCCTTAGGAAGAACCCTAATACCCGGCTGATTTACCTTCCTAGGGTTACTGTTAGGCTTAGGCCTAGGACTTTTAAAACCAGGAAGCCCTGGGCTCCAGGCACACTGCAGCTGCAAAAGGCATCCCAAGGGGAGCGCAAAAGTGACGCAACTTGGCTGCCACCACTGATATTTCCATGAGACCATCCCGAAACATAGGATGATTTTCCTTCCTAGGGTTAAGGTTTGAGTTACGCCTAGGGTAAGGGTTCTATTAACCAGAAAGCCCTGAGTTCCAAGAACACAGCAGCTGCGAAGGACTAGCCAAGAAGAGCGCAAAAGTACCACAACATGCCTGCCTCCACAGCTTTTTCCTTGGGGACATGCCTAATTCCTGGCTGATTTGCCTTTCTCGTCATAGGGTTGGGGTTCGGCCTAGGGCTAGGATTTTTAAAATCAGGAAGCCCTGAGTTCCAGGCACACTGGAGCTGTGAAAGGCATCCAAAAGGGAGTGCAAAAGTGCCACAACATGGCTGTTTCACGGCTTTTTCCTTGGCAAGAAGCCTAACACCAGGCTGATTTACTTTCCCAGGGTTACTGTTAGGCTTAGGCCTAGGGCTAGGATTTTTGAAACTAGGAAGCCCTTAGCTCCAGGCACACTGCAGCTGTTCAAGGCATCCCAAGGGGAGTACAAAAGTGCAACAACATGGCAGCTTTCACAGCTTTTTCCTTGGCACCATCCCTATACCTAGGCTGATTTATCTGCCTAGGGTTAGGGTTAGGGTTCAGCCTAGGGCTTGGATTTCTTTAACCAGGAGGCCCTGAGTTCCAGGCTTACTTCATCTGCCAAAGGCATCCCAGAGCGAGTGCAGAAGTGCCACAACATGGCTGCTTTCACGCCTTTTTCCTTGGCAAGAAGCCTAACATCAGGCTGGTTTACCTTCCCAGGGTTACTGTTAGGCTTAGGCCTAGGGCTAGGATTTTTGAAACTAGGAAGCCCTTGGCTCCAGGCACACTGCAGCTGTTCAAGGCATCCCAAGGGGAGTACAAAAGTGCAACAACATGGCAGCTTTCACAGCTTTTTCCTTGGCACCATCCCTATACCTAGGCTGATTTATCTGCCTAGGGTTAGGGTTAGGGTTCAGCCTAGGGCTTGAATTTTTTTAACCAGGAAGCCCTGAGTTCCAGGCTTACTTCATCTGCCAAAGGCATCCCAAAGGGAGTGCAGAAGTGCCACAACATGGCTGCTTTCACGGCTTTTCCCTTAGGAAGAACCCTAATACCCGGCTGATTTACCTTCCTAGGGTTACTGTTAGGCTTAGGCCTAGGACTTTTAAAACCAGGAAGCCCTGGCCTCCAGGCACACTGCAGCTGCGAAAGGCATCCCAAGGGGAGCGCAAAAGTGACGCAACTTGGCTGCCACCACTGATATTTCCATGAGACTATCCTGAACCATAGGTTGATTTTCCTTCCTAGGGTTAAGGTTTGAGTTACGCCTAGGGTAAGGGCTCTATTAACCAGAAAGCCCTGAGTTCCAAGAACACAGCAGCTGCGAAGGACTAGCCAAGAAGAGCGCAAAAGTACCACAACATGCCTGCCTCCACAGCTTTTTCCTTGTGGACATGCCTAATTCCTGGCTGATTTCCTTTTCTCGTCATAGGGTTGGGGTTCGGCCTAGGGCTAGGATTTTTAAAATCAGGAAGCCCTGAGTTCCAGGCACACTGGAGCTGTGAAAGGCATCCAAAAGGGAGTGCAAAAGTGCCACAACATGGCTGCTTTCACGGCTTTTTCCTTGGCAAGACGCCTAACACCAGGCTGATTTACCTTCCCAGGGTTACTGTTAGGCTTAGGCCTAGGGCTAGGATTTTTAAAACTAGGAAGCCCTTAGCTCCAGGCACACTGCAGCTGTTCAAGGCATCCCAAGGGGAGTACAAAAGTGCAACAACATGGCAGCTTTCACAGCTTTTTCCTTGGCACCATCCCTATACCTAGGCTGATTTATCTGCCTAGGGTTAGGGTTAGGGTTCAGCCTAGGGCTTGAATTTCTTTAACCAGGAAGCCCTGAGTTCCAGGCTTACTTCATCTGCCAAAGGCATCCCAAAGGGAGTGCAGAAGTGCCACAACATGGCTGCTTTCACGGCTTTTCCCTTAGGAAGAACCCTAATACCCGGCTGATTTACCTTCCTAGGGTTACTGTTAGGCTTAGGCCTAGGACTTTTAAAACCAGGAAGCCCTGGGCTCCAGGCACACTGCAGCTGCAAAAGGCATCCCAAGGGGAGCGCAAAAGTGACGCAACTTGGCTGCCACCACTGATATTTCCATGAGACCATCCCGAACCATAGGTTGATTTTCCTTCCTAGGGTTAAGGTTTGAGTTACGCCTAGGGTAAGGGTTCTATTAACCAGAAAGCCCTGAGTTCCAAGAACACAGCAGCTGCGAAGGACTAGCCAAGAAGAGCGCAAAAGTACCACAACATGCCTGCCTCCACAGCTTTTTCCTTGGGGACATGCCTAATTCCTGGCTGATTTGCCTTTCTCGTCATAGGGTTGCGGTTCGGCCTAGGGCTAGGATTTTTAAAATCAGGAAGCCCTGAGTTCCAGGCACACTGGAGCTGTGAAAGGCATCCAAAAGGGAGTGCAAAAGTGCCACAACATGGCTGCTTTCACGGCTTTTTCCTTGGCAAGAAGCCTAACACCAGGCTGATTTACTTTCCCAGGGTTACTGTTAGGCTTAGGCCTAGGGCTAGGATTTTTGAAACTAGGAAGCCCTTAGCTCCAGGCACACTGCAGCTGTTCAAGGCATCCCAAGGGGAGTACAAAAGTGCAACAACATGGCAGCTTTCACAGCTTTTTCCTTGGCAAGAAGCCTAACATCAGGCTGATTTACTTTCCCAGGGTTACTGTTAGGCTTAGGCCTAGGACTTTTAAAACCAGGAAGCCCTGGGCTCCAGGCACACTGCAGCTGCGAAAGGCATCCCAAGGGGAGCGCAAAAGTGACGCAACTTGGCTGCCACCACTGATATTTCCATGAGACCATCCCGAACCATAGGTTGATTTTCCTTCCTAGGGTTAAGGTTTGAGTTACGCCTAGGGTAAGGGCTCTATTAACCAGAAAGCCCTGAGTTCCAAGAACACAGCAGCTGCGAAGGACTAGCCAAGAAGAGCGCAAAAGTACCACAACATGCCTGCCTCCACAGCTTTTTCCTTGGGGACATGCCTAATTCCTGGCTGATTTGCCTTTCTCGTCTTAGGGTTGGGGTTCGGCCTAGGGCTAGGATTTTTAAAATCAGGAAGCCCTGAGTTCCAGGCACACTGGAGCTGTGAAAGGCATCCCAAGGGGAGTACAAAAGTGCAACAACATGGCAGCTTTCACGGCTTTTTCCTTGGCAAGAAGCCTAACACCAGGCTGATTTACTTTCCCAGGGTTACTGTTAGGCTTAGGCCTAGGGCTAGGATTTTTGAAACTAGGAAGCCCTGGGCTCCAGGCACACTGCAGCTGTTCAAGGCATCCCAAGGGGAGTACAAAAGTGCAACAACATGGCAGCTTTCACAGCTTTTTCCTTGGCACCATCCCTATACCTAGGCTGATTTATCTGCCTAGGGTTAGGGTTAGGGTTCAGCCTAGGGCTTGGATTTCTTTAACCAGGAAGCCCTGAGTTCCAGGCTTACTTCATCTGCCAAAGGCATCCCAAAGGGAGTGCAGAAGTGCCACAACATGGCTGCTTTCACGGCTTTTTCCTTGGCATGAAGCCTAACATCAGGCTGATTTACCTTCCTAGGGTTACTGTTCGGCTTAGGCCTAGGGCTAGGATTTTTGAAACTAGGAAGCCCTTAGCTCCAGGCACACTGCAGCTGTTCAAGGCATCCCAAGGGGACTACAAAAGTGCAACAACATGGCTGCTTTCACGGCTTTTCCCTTAGGAAGAACCCTAATACCCGGCTGATTTACCTTCCTAGGGTTACTGTTATGCTTAGGCCTAGGACTTTTAAAACCAGGAAGCCCTGGGCTCCAGGCACACTGCAGCTGCGAAAGGCATCCCAAGGGGAGCGCAAAAGTGACGCAACTTGGCTGCCACCACTGATATTTCCATGAGACCATCCCTAACCATAGGTTGATTTTCCTTCCTAGGGTTAAGGTTTGAGTTACGCCTAGGGTAAGGGCTCTATTAACCAGAAAGCCCTGAGTTCCAAGAACACAGCAGCTGCGAAGGACTAGCCAAGAAGAGCGCAAAAGTACCACAACATGCCTGCCTCCACAGCTTTTTCCTTGGGGACATGCCTAATTCCTGGCTGATTTGCCTTTCTCGTCTTAGGGTTGGGGTTCGGCCTAGGGCTAGGATTTTTAAAAGCAGGAAGCCCTGAGTTCCAGGCACACTGGAGCTGTGAAAGGCATCCAAAAGGGAGTGCAAAAGTGCCACAACATGGCTGCTTTCACGGCTTTTTCCTTGGCAAGAAGCCTAACACCAGGCTGATTTACTTTCCCAGGGTTACTGTTAGGCTTAGGCCTAGGGCTAGGATTTTTGAAACTAGGAAGCCCTTAGCTCCAGGCACACTGCAGCTGTTCAAGGCATCCCAAGGGGAGTACAAAAGTGCAACAACATGGCAGCTTTCACAGCTTTTTCCTTGGCACCATCCCTATACCTAGGCTGATTTATCTGCCTAGGGTTAGGGTTAGGGTTCAGCCTAGGGCTTGGATTTCTTTAACCAGGAAGCCCTGAGTTCCAGGCTTACTTCATCTGCCAAAGGCATCCCAAAGGGAGTGCAGAAGTGCCACAACATGGCTGCTTTCACGGCTTTTCCCTTAGGAAGAACCCTAATACCCGGCTGATTTACCTTCCTAGGGTTACTGTTAGGCTTAGGCCTAGGACTTTTAAAACCAGGAAGCCCTGGGCCCCAGGCACACTGCAGCTGCGAAAGGCATCCCAAGGGGAGCGCAAAAGTGACGCAACTTGGCTGCCACCACTGATATTTCCATGAGAGCATCCCGAACCATAGGTTGATTTTCCTTCCTAGGGTTAAGGTTTGAGTTACGCCTAGGGTAAGGGTTCTATTAACCAGAAAGCCCTGAGTTCCAAGAACACAGCAGCTGCGAAGGACTAGCCAAGAAGAGCGCAAAAGTACCACAACATGCCTGCCTCCACAGCTTTTTCCTTGGGGACATGCCTAATTCCTGGCTGATTTGCCTTTATCGTCTTAGGGTTGCGGTTCGGCCTAGGGCTAGGATTTTTAAAAGCAGGAAGCCCTGAGTTCCAGGCACACTGGAGCTGTGAAAGGCATCCAAAAGGGATTGCAAAAGTGCCACAACATGGCTGCTTTCACGGCTTTTTCCTTGGCAAGACGCCTAACACCAGGCTGACTTACCTTCCCAGGGTTACTATTAGGCTTAAGCCTAGGGCTACGATTTTTAAAACTAGGAAGCCCTTAGCTCCAGGCACACTGCAGCTGTTCAAGGCATCCCAAGGGGAGTACAAAAGTGCAACAACATGGCAGCTTTCACAGCTTTTTCCTTGGCACCATCCCTATACCTAGGCTGATTTATCTGCCTAGGGTTAGGGTTAGGGTTCAGCCTAGGGCTTGAATTTCTTTAACCAGGAAGCCCTGAGTTCCAGGCTTACTTCATCTGCCAAAGGCATCCCAAAGGGAGTGCAGAAGTGCCACAACATGGCTGCTTTCACGGCTTTTCCCTTAGGAAGAACCCTAATACCCGGCTGATTTACCTTCCTAGGGTTACTGTTAGGCTTAGGCCTAGGACTTTTAAAACCAGGAAGCCCTGGGCTCCAGGCACACTGCAGCTGCAAAAGGCATCCCAAGGGGAGCGCAAAAGTGACGCAACTTGGCTGCCACCACTGATATTTCCATGAGACCATCCCGAACCATAGGCTGATTTTCCTTCCTAGGGTTAAGGTTTGAGTTACGCCTAGGGTAAGGGTCTATTAACCAGAAAGCCCTGAGTTCCAAGAACACAGCAGCTGCGAAGGACTAGCCAAGAAGAGCGCAAAAGTACCACAACATGCCTGCCTCCACAGCTTTTTCCTTGGGGACATGCCTAATTCCTGGCTGATTTGCCTTTCTCGTCTTAGGGTTGGGGTTCGGCCTAGGGCTAGGATTTTTAAAATCAGGAAGCCCTGAGTTCCAGGCACACTGCAGCTGTGAAAGGCATCCAAAAGGGAGTGCAAAAGTGCCACAACATGGCTGCTTTCACGGCTTTTTCCTTGGCAAGAAACCTAACATCAGGCTGATTTACTTTCCCAGGGTTACTGTTAGGCTTAGGCCTAGGGCTAGGATTTTTGAAACTAGGAAGCCCTGGGCTCCAGGCACACTGCAGCTGTTCAAGGCATCCCAAGGGGAGTACAAAAGTGCAACAACATGGCAGCTTTCACAGCTTTTTCCTTGGCACCATCCCTATACCTAGGCTGATTTATCTGCCTAGGGTTAGGGTTAGGGTTCAGCCTAGGGCTTGGATTTCTTTAACCAGGAAGCCCTGAGTTCCAGGCTTACTTCATCTGCCAAAGGCATCCCAAAGGGAGTGCAGAAGTGCCACAACATGGCTGCTTTCACGGCTTTTCCCTTAGGAAGAACCCTAATACCCGGCTGATTTACCTTCCTAGGGTTACTGTTAGGCTTAGGCCTAGGACTTTTAAAACCAGGAAGCCCTGGGCTCCAGGCACACTGCAGCTGCGAAAGGCATCCCAAGGGGAGCGCAAAAGTGACGCAACTTGGCTGCCACCACTGATATTTCCATGAGACCATCCCGAACCATAGGCTGATTTTCCTTCCTAGGGTTAAGGTTTGAGTTACGCCTAGGGTAAGGGTTCTATTAACCAGAAAGCCCTGAGTTCCAAGAACACAGCAGCTGCGAAGGACTAGCCAAGAAGAGCGCAAAAGTACCACAACATGCCTGCCTCCACAGCTTTTTCCTTGGGGACATGCCTAATTCCTGGCTGATTTGCCTTTCTCGTCTTAGGGTTGGGGTTCGGCCTAGGGCTAGGATTTTTAAAATCAGGAAGCCCTGAGTTCCAGGCACACTGGAGCTGTGAAAGGCATCCAAAAGGGAGTGCAAAAGTGCCACAACATGGCTGCTTTCACGGCTTTTTCCTTGGCAAGAAGCCTAACATCAGGCTGATTTACTTTCCCAGGGTTACTGTTAGGCTTAGGCCTAGGGCTAGGAGTTTTGAAACTAGGAAGCCCTTAGCTCCAGGCACACTGCAGCTGTTCAAGGCATCCCAAGGGGAGTACAAAAGTGCAACAACATGGCAGCTTTCACAGCTTTTTCCTTGGCACCATCCCTATACCTAGGCTGATTTATCTGCCTAGGGTTAGGGTTAGGGTTCAGCCTAGGGCTTGGATTTCTTTAACCAGGAAGCCCTGAGTTCCAGGCTTACTTCATCTGCCAAAGGCATCCCAAAGGGAGTGCAGAAGTGCCACAACATGGCTGCTTTCACGGCTTTTCCCTTAGGAAGAACCCTAATACCCGGCTGATTTACCTTCCTAGGGTTACTGTTAGGCTTAGGCCTAGGACTTTTAAAACCAGGAAGCCCTGGGCTCCAGGCACACTGCAGCTGCGAAAGGCATCCCAAGGGGAGCGCAAAAGTGACGCAACTTGGCTGCCACCACTGATATTTCCATGAGACCATCCCTAACCATAGGTTGATTTTCCTTCCTAGGGTTAAGGTTTGAGTTACGCCTAGGGTAAGGGCTCTATTAACCAGAAAGCCCTGAGTTCCAAGAACACAGCAGCTGCGAAGGACTAGCCAAGAAGAGCGCAAAAGTACCACAACATGCCTGCCTCCACAGCTTTTTCCTTGGGGACATGCCTAATTCCTGGCTGATTTGCCTTTCTCGTCTTAGGGTTGGGGTTCGGCCTAGGGCTAGGATTTTTAAAAGCAGGAAGCCCTGAGTTCCAGGCACACTGGAGCTGTGAAAGGCATCCAAAAGGGAGTGCAAAAGTGCCACAACATGGCTGCTTTCACGGCTTTTTCCTTGGCAAGAAGCCTAACATCAGGCTGACATACTTTCCCAGGGTTACTGTTAGGCTTAGGCCTAGGGCTAGGATTTTTGAAACTAGGAAGCCCTGGGCTCCAGGCACACTGCAGCTGTTCAAGGCATCCCAAGGGGAGTACAAAAGTGCAACAACATGGCAGCTTTCACAGCTTTTTCCTTGGCACCATCCCTATACCTAGGCTGATTTATCTGCCTAGGGTTAGGGTTAGGGTTCAGCCTAGGGCTTGGATTTCTTTAACCAGGAAGCCCTGAGTTCCAGGCTTACTTCATCTGCCAAAGGCATCCCAAAGGGAGTGCAGAAGTGCCACAACATGGCTGCTTTCACGGCTTTTCCCTTAGGAAGAACCCTAATACCCGGCTGATTTACCTTCCTAGGGTTACTGTTAGGCTTAGGCCTAGGACTTTTAAAACCAGGAAGCCCTGGGCTCCAGGCACACTGCAGCTGCGAAAGGCATCCCAAGGGGAGCGCAAAAGTGACGCAACTTGGCTGCCACCACTGATATTTCCATGAGACCATCCCGAACCATAGGCTGATTTTCCTTCCTAGGGTTAAGGTTTGAG
This sequence comes from Ammospiza caudacuta, assembly GCF_027887145.1. Lineage (NCBI taxonomy): Eukaryota > Metazoa > Chordata > Aves > Passeriformes > Passerellidae > Ammospiza > Ammospiza caudacuta. Next base: position 284,542 of record NW_026682938.1, on the reverse strand, counting down.
TTACGCCTAGGGTATGGGTCTATTAACCAGAAAGCCCTGAGTTCCAAGAACACAGCAGCTGCGAAGGACTAGCCAAGAAGAGCGCAAAAGTAGCACAACATGCCTGCCTCCACAGCTTTTTCCTTGGGGACATGCCTAATTCCTGGCTGATTTGCCTTTCTCGTCTTAGGGTTGGGGTTCGGCCTAGGGCTAGGATTTTTAAAATCAGGAAGCCCTGAGTTCCAGGCACACTGGAGCTGTGAAAGGCATCCAAAAGGGAGTGCAAAAGTGCCACAACATGGCTGCTTTCACAGCTTTTTCCTTGGCAAGAAACCTAACATCAGGCTGATTTACTTTCCCAGGGTTACTGTTAGGCTTAGGCCTAGGGCTAGGATTTTTGAAACTAGGAAGCCCTGGGCTCCAGGCACACTGCAGCTGTTCAAGGCATCCCAAGGGGAGTACAAAAGTGCAACAACATGGCAGCTTTCACAGCTTTTTCCTTGGCACCATCCCTATACCTAGGCTGATTTATCTGCCTAGGGTTAGGGTTAGGGTTCAGCCTAGGGCTTGGATTTCTTTAACCAGGAAGCCCTGAGTTCCAGGCTTACTTCATCTGCCAAAGGCATCCCAAAGGGAGTGCAGAAGTGCCACAACATGGCTGCTTTCACGGCTTTTCCCTTAGGAAGAACCCTAATACCCGGCTGATTTACCTTCCTAGGGTTACTGTTATGCTTAGGCCTAGGACTTTTAAAACCAGGAAGCCCTGGGCTCCAGGCACACTGCAGCTGCGAAAGGCATCCCAAGGGGAGCGCAAAAGTGACGCAACTTGGCTGCCACCACTGATATTTCCATGAGACCATCCCTAACCATAGGTTGATTTTCCTTCCTAGGGTTAAGGTTTGAGTTACGCCTAGGGTAAGGGCTCTATTAACCAGAAAGCCCTGAGTTCCAAGAACACAGCAGCTGCGAAGGACTAGCCAAGAAGAGCGCAAAAGTACCACAACATGCCTGCCTCCACAGCTTTTTCCTTGGGGACATGCCTAATTCCTGGCTGATTTGCCTTTCTCGTCTTAGGGTTGGGGTTCGGCCTAGGGCTAGGATTTTTAAAAGCAGGAAGCCCTGAGTTCCAGGCACACTGGAGCTGTGAAAGGCATCCAAAAGGGAGTGCAAAAGTGCCACAACATGGCTGCTTTCACGGCTTTTTCCTTGGCAAGAAGCCTAACACCAGGCTGATTTACTTTCCCAGGGTTACTGTTAGGCTTAGGCCTAGGGCTAGGATTTTTGAAACTAGGAAGCCCTTAGCTCCAGGCACACTGCAGCTGTTCAAGGCATCCCAAGGGGAGTACAAAAGTGCAACAACATGGCAGCTTTCACAGCTTTTTCCTTGGCACCATCCCTATACCTAGGCTGATTTATCTGCCTAGGGTTAGGGTTAGGGTTCAGCCTAGGGCTTGAATTTTTTTTACCAGGAAGCCCTGAGTTCCAGGCTTACTTCATCTGCCAAAGGCATCCCAAAGGGAGTGCAGAAGTGCCACAACATGGCTGCTTTCACGGCTTTTCCCTTAGGAAGAACCCTAATACCCGGCTGATTTACCTTCCTAGGGTTACTGTTAGGCTTAGGCCTAGGACTTTTAAAACCAGGAAGCCCTGGGCCCCAGGCACACTGCAGCTGCGAAAGGCATCCCAAGGGGAGCGCAAAAGTGACGCAACTTGGCTGCCACCACTGATATTTCCATGAGACCATCCCGAACCATAGGTTGATTTTCCTTCCTAGGGTTAAGGTTTGAGTTACGCCTAGGGTAAGGGTTCTATTAACCAGAAAGCCCTGAGTTCCAAGAACACAGCAGCTGCGAAGGACTAGCCAAGAAGAGCGCAAAAGTACCACAACATGCCTGCCTCCACAGCTTTTTCCTTGGGGACATGCCTAATTCCTGGCTGATTTGCCTTTATCGTCTTAGGGTTGCGGTTCGGCCTAGGGCTAGGATTTTTAAAAGCAGGAAGCCCTGAGTTCCAGGCACACTGGAGCTGTGAAAGGCATCCAAAAGGGATTGCAAAAGTGCCACAACATGGCTGCTTTCACGGCTTTTTCCTTGGCAAGACGCCTAACACCAGGCTGACTTACCTTCCCAGGGTTACTATTAGGCTTAAGCCTAGGGCTACGATTTTTAAAACTAGGAAGCCCTTAGCTCCAGGCACACTGCAGCTGTTCAAGGCATCCCAAGGGGAGTACAAAAGTGCAACAACATGGCAGCTTTCACAGCTTTTTCCTTGGCACCATCCCTATACCTAGGCTGATTTATCTGCCTAGGGTTAGGGTTAGGGTTCAGCCTAGGGCTTGAATTTCTTTAACCAGGAAGCCCTGAGTTCCAGGCTTACTTCATCTGCCAAAGGCATCCCAAAGGGAGTGCAGAAGTGCCACAACATGGCTGCTTTCACGGCTTTTCCCTTAGGAAGAACCCTAATACCCGGCTGATTTACCTTCCTAGGGTTACTGTTAGGCTTAGGCCTAGGACTTTTAAAACCAGGAAGCCCTGGGCTCCAGGCACACTGCAGCTGCAAAAGGCATCCCAAGGGGAGCGCAAAAGTGACGCAACTTGGCTGCCACCACTGATATTTCCATGAGACCATCCCGAACCATAGGCTGATTTTCCTTCCTAGGGTTAAGGTTTGAGTTACGCCTAGGGTAAGGGTCTATTAACCAGAAAGCCCTGAGTTCCAAGAACACAGCAGCTGCGAAGGACTAGCCAAGAAGAGCGCAAAAGTACCACAACATGCCTGCCTCCACAGCTTTTTCCTTGGGGACATGCCTAATTCCTGGCTGATTTGCCTTTCTCGTCTTAGGGTTGGGGTTCGGCCTAGGGCTAGGATTTTTAAAATCAGGAAGCCCTGAGTTCCAGGCACACTGCAGCTGTGAAAGGCATCCAAAAGGGAGTGCAAAAGTGCCACAACATGGCTGCTTTCACGGCTTTTTCCTTGGCAAGAAACCTAACATCAGGCTGATTTACTTTCCCAGGGTTACTGTTAGGCTTAGGCCTAGGGCTAGGATTTTTGAAACTAGGAAGCCCTGGGCTCCAGGCACACTGCAGCTGTTCAAGGCATCCCAAGGGGAGTACAAAAGTGCAACAACATGGCAGCTTTCACAGCTTTTTCCTTGGCACCATCCCTATACCTAGGCTGATTTATCTGCCTAGGGTTAGGGTTAGGGTTCAGCCTAGGGCTTGGATTTCTTTAACCAGGAAGCCCTGAGTTCCAGGCTTACTTCATCTGCCAAAGGCATCCCAAAGGGAGTGCAGAAGTGCCACAACATGGCTGCTTTCACGGCTTTTCCCTTAGGAAGAACCCTAATACCCGGCTGATTTACCTTCCTAGGGTTACTGTTAGGCTTAGGCCTAGGACTTTTAAAACCAGGAAGCCCTGGGCTCCAGGCACACTGCAGCTGCGAAAGGCATCCCAAGGGGAGCGCAAAAGTGACGCAACTTGGCTGCCACCACTGATATTTCCATGAGACCATCCCGAACCATAGGCTGATTTTCCTTCCTAGGGTTAAGGTTTGAGTTACGCCTAGGGTAAGGGTTCTATTAACCAGAAAGCCCTGAGTTCCAAGAACACAGCAGCTGCGAAGGACTAGCCAAGAAGAGCGCAAAAGTACCACAACATGCCTGCCTCCACAGCTTTTTCCTTGGGGACATGCCTAATTCCTGGCTGATTTGCCTTTCTCGTCTTAGGGTTGGGGTTCGGCCTAGGGCTAGGATTTTTAAAATCAGGAAGCCCTGAGTTCCAGGCACACTGGAGCTGTGAAAGGCATCCAAAAGGGAGTGCAAAAGTGCCACAACATGGCTGTTTCACGGCTTTTTCCTTGGCAAGAAGCCTAACATCAGGCTGATTTACTTTCCCAGGGTTACTGTTAGGCTTAGGCCTAGGGCTAGGAGTTTTGAAACTAGGAAGCCCTTAGCTCCAGGCACACTGCAGCTGTTCAAGGCATCCCAAGGGGAGTACAAAAGTGCAACAACATGGCAGCTTTCACAGCTTTTTCCTTGGCACCATCCCTATACCTAGGCTGATTTATCTGCCTAGGGTTAGGGTTAGGGTTCAGCCTAGGGCTTGGATTTCTTTAACCAGGAAGCCCTGAGTTCCAGGCTTACTTCATCTGCCAAAGGCATCCCAAAGGGAGTGCAGAAGTGCCACAACATGGCTGCTTTCACGGCTTTTCCCTTAGGAAGAACCCTAATACCCGGCTGATTTACCTTCCTAGGGTTACTGTTAGGCTTAGGCCTAGGACTTTTAAAACCAGGAAGCCCTGGGCTCCAGGCACACTGCAGCTGCGAAAGGCATCCCAAGGGGAGCGCAAAAGTGACGCAACTTGGCTGCCACCACTGATATTTCCATGAGACCATCCCTAACCATAGGTTGATTTTCCTTCCTAGGGTTAAGGTTTGAGTTACGCCTAGGGTAAGGGCTCTATTAACCAGAAAGCCCTGAGTTCCAAGAACACAGCAGCTGCGAAGGACTAGCCAAGAAGAGCGCAAAAGTACCACAACATGCCTGCCTCCACAGCTTTTTCCTTGGGGACATGCCTAATTCCTGGCTGATTTGCCTTTCTCGTCTTAGGGTTGGGGTTCGGCCTAGGGCTAGGATTTTTAAAAGCAGGAAGCCCTGAGTTCCAGGCACACTGGAGCTGTGAAAGGCATCCAAAAGGGAGTGCAAAAGTGCCACAACATGGCTGCTTTCACGGCTTTTTCCTTGGCAAGAAGCCTAACATCAGGCTGACATACTTTCCCAGGGTTACTGTTAGGCTTAGGCCTAGGGCTAGGATTTTTGAAACTAGGAAGCCCTGGGCTCCAGGCACACTGCAGCTGTTCAAGGCATCCCAAGGGGAGTACAAAAGTGCAACAACATGGCAGCTTTCACAGCTTTTTCCTTGGCACCATCCCTATACCTAGGCTGATTTATCTGCCTAGGGTTAGGGTTAGGGTTCAGCCTAGGGCTTGGATTTCTTTAACCAGGAAGCCCTGAGTTCCAGGCTTACTTCATCTGCCAAAGGCATCCCAAAGGGAGTGCAGAAGTGCCACAACATGGCTGCTTTCACGGCTTTTCCCTTAGGAAGAACCCTAATACCCGGCTGATTTACCTTCCTAGGGTTACTGTTAGGCTTAGGCCTAGGACTTTTAAAACCAGGAAGCCCTGGGCTCCAGGCACACTGCAGCTGCGAAAGGCATCCCAAGGGGAGCGCAAAAGTGACGCAACTTGGCTGCCACCACTGATATTTCCATGAGACCATCCCGAACCATAGGCTGATTTTCCTTCCTAGGGTTAAGGTTTGAGTTACGCCTAGGGTATGGGTCTATTAACCAGAAAGCCCTGAGTTCCAAGAACACAGCAGCTGCGAAGGACTAGCCAAGAAGAGCGCAAAAGTAGCACAACATGCCTGCCTCCACAGCTTTTTCCTTGGGGACATGCCTAATTCCTGGCTGATTTGCCTTTCTCGTCTTAGGGTTGGGGTTCGGCCTAGGGCTAGGATTTTTAAAATCAGGAAGCCCTGAGTTCCAGGCACACTGGAGCTGTGAAAGGCATCCAAAAGGGAGTGCAAAAGTGCCACAACATGGCTGCTTTCACAGCTTTTTCCTTGGCAAGAAACCTAACATCAGGCTGATTTACTTTCCCAGGGTTACTGTTAGGCTTAGGCCTAGGGCTAGGATTTTTGAAACTAGGAAGCCCTGGGCTCCAGGCACACTGCAGCTGTTCAAGGCATCCCAAGGGGAGTACAAAAGTGCAACAACATGGCAGCTTTCACAGCTTTTTCCTTGGCACCATCCCTATACCTAGGCTGATTTATCTGCCTAGGGTTAGGGTTAGGGTTCAGCCTAGGGCTTGGATTTCTTTAACCAGGAAGCCCTGAGTTCCAGGCTTACTTCATCTGCCAAAGGCATCCCAAAGGGAGTGCAGAAGTGCCACAACATGGCTGCTTTCACGGCTTTTCCCTTAGGAAGAACCCTAATACCCGGCTGATTTACCTTCCTAGGGTTACTGTTAGGCTTAGGCCTAGGACTTTTAAAACCAGGAAGCCCTGGGCTCCAGGCACACTGCAGCTGCGAAAGGCATCCCAAGGGGAGCGCAAAAGTGACGCAACTTGGCTGCCACCACTGATATTTCCATGAGACCATCCCTAACCATAGGTTGATTTTCCTTCCTAGGGTTAAGGTTTGAGTTACGCCTAGGGTAAGGGCTCTATTAACCAGAAAGCCCTGAGTTCCAAGAACACAGCAGCTGCGAAGGACTAGCCAAGAAGAGCGCAAAAGTACCACAACATGCCTGCCTCCACAGCTTTTTCCTTGGGGACATGCCTAATTCCTGGCTGATTTGCCTTTCTCGTCTTAGGGTTGGGGTTCGGCCTAGGGCTAGGATTTTTAAAAGCAGGAAGCCCTGAGTTCCAGGCACACTGGAGCTGTGAAAGGCATCCAAAAGGGAGTGCAAAAGTGCCACAACATGGCTGCTTTCACGGCTTTTTCCTTGGCAAGAAGCCTAACATCAGGCTGACATACTTTCCCAGGGTTACTGTTAGGCTTAGGCCTAGGGCTAGGATTTTTGAAACTAGGAAGCCCTGGGCTCCAGGCACACTGCAGCTGTTCAAGGCATCCCAAGGGGAGTACAAAAGTGCAACAACATGGCAGCTTTCACAGCTTTTTCCTTGGCACCATCCCTATACCTAGGCTGATTTATCTGCCTAGGGTTAGGGTTAGGGTTCAGCCTAGGGCTTGGATTTCTTTAACCAGGAAGCCCTGAGTTCCAGGCTTACTTCATCTGCCAAAGGCATCCCAAAGGGAGTGCAGAAGTGCCACAACATGGCTGCTTTCACGGCTTTTCCCTTAGGAAGAACCCTAATACCCGGCTGATTTACCTTCCTAGGGTTACTGTTAGGCTTAGGCCTAGGACTTTTAAAACCAGGAAGCCCTGGGCTCCAGGCACACTGCAGCTGCGAAAGGCATCCCAAGGGGAGCGCAAAAGTGACGCAACTTGGCTGCCACCACTGATATTTCCATGAGACCATCCCGAACCATAGGCTGATTTTCCTTCCTAGGGTTAAGGTTTGAGTTACGCCTAGGGTATGGGTCTATTAACCAGAAAGCCCTGAGTTCCAAGAACACAGCAGCTGCGAAGGACTAGCCAAGAAGAGCGCAAAAGTAGCACAACATGCCTGCCTCCACAGCTTTTTCCTTGGGGACATGCCTAATTCCTGGCTGATTTGCCTTTCTCGTCTTAGGGTTGGGGTTCGGCCTAGGGCTAGGATTTTTAAAATCAGGAAGCCCTGAGTTCCAGGCACACTGGAGCTGTGAAAGGCATCCAAAAGGGAGTGCAAAAGTGCCACAACATGGCTGCTTTCACAGCTTTTTCCTTGGCAAGAAACCTAACATCAGGCTGATTTACTTTCCCAGGGTTACTGTTAGGCTTAGGCCTAGGGCTAGGATTTTTGAAACTAGGAAGCCCTGGGCTCCAGGCACACTGCAGCTGTTCAAGGCATCCCAAGGGGAGTACAAAAGTGCAACAACATGGCAGCTTTCACAGCTTTTTCCTTGGCACCATCCCTATACCTAGGCTGATTTATCTGCCTAGGGTTAGGGTTAGGGTTCAGCCTAGGGCTTGGATTTCTTTAACCAGGAAGCCCTGAGTTCCAGGCTTACTTCATCTGCCAAAGGCATCCCAAAGGGAGTGCAGAAGTGCCACAACATGGCTGCTTTCACGGCTTTTCCCTTAGGAAGAACCCTAATACCCGGCTGATTTACCTTCCTAGGGTTACTGTTAGGCTTAGGCCTAGGACTTTTAAAACCAGGAAGCCCTGGGCTCCAGGCACACTGCAGCTGCAAAAGGCATCCCAAGGGGAGCGCAAAAGTGACGCAACTTGGCTGCCACCACTGATATTTCCATGAGACCATCCCGAACCATAGGCTGATTTTCCTTCCTAGGGTTAAGGTTTGAGTTACGCCTAGGGTAAGGGTTCTATTAACCAGAAAGCCCTGAGTTCCAAGAACACAGCAGCTGCGAAGGACTAGCCAAGAAGAGCGCAAAAGTACCACAACATGCCTGCCTCCACAGCTTTTTCCTTGGGGACATGCCTAATTCCTGGCTGATTTGCCTTTCTCGTCTTAGGGTTGGGGTTCGGCCTAGGGCTAGGATTTTTAAAATCAGGAAGCCCTGAGTTCCAGGCACACTGGAGCTGTGAAAGGCATCCAAAAGGGAGTGCAAAAGTGCCACAACATGGCTGTTTCACGGCTTTTTCCTTGGCAAGAAGCCTAACATCAGGCTGATTTACTTTCCCAGGGTTACTGTTAGGCTTAGGCCTAGGGCTAGGATTTTTGAAACTAGGAAGCCCTTAGCTCCAGGCACACTGCAGCTGTTCAAGGCATCCCAAGGGGAGTACAAAAGTGCAACAACATGGCAGCTTTCACAGCTTTTTCCTTGGCACCATCCCTATACCTAGGCTGATTTATCTGCCTAGGGTTAGGGTTAGGGTTCAGCCTAGGGCTTGAATTTTTTTTACCAGGAAGCCCTGAGTTCCAGGCTTACTTCATCTGCCAAAGGCATCCCAAAGGGAGTGCAGAAGTGCCACAACATGGCTGCTTTCACGGCTTTTCCCTTAGGAAGAACCCTAATACCCGGCTGATTTACCTTCCTAGGGTTACTGTTAGGCTTAGGCCTAGGACTTTTAAAACCAGGAAGCCCTGGGCTCCAGGCACACTGCAGCTGCGAAAGGCATCCCAAGGGGAGCGCAAAAGTGACGCAACTTGGCTGCCACCACTGATATTTCCATGAGACCATCCCGAACCATAGGCTGATTTTCCTTCCTAGGGTTAAGGTTTGAGTTACGCCTAGGGTAAGGGTTCTATTAACCAGAAAGCCCTGAGTTCCAAGAACACAGCAGCTGCGAAGGACTAGCCAAGAAGAGCGCAAAAGTACCACAACATGCCTGCCTCCACAGCTTTTTCCTTGGGGACATGCCTAATTCCTGGCTGATTTGCCTTTCTCGTCTTAGGGTTGGGGTTCGGCCTAGGGCTAGGATTTTTAAAATCAGGAAGCCCTGAGTTCCAGGCACACTGCAGCTGTGAAAGGCATCCAAAAGGGAGTGCAAAAGTGCCACAACATGGCTGCTTTCACGGCTTTTTCCTTGGCAAGAAACCTAACATCAGGCTGATTTACTTTCCCAGGGTTACTGTTAGGCTTAGGCCTAGGGCTAGGATTTTTGAAACTAGGAAGCCCTGGGCTCCAGGCACACTGCAGCTGTTCAAGGCATCCCAAGGGGAGTACAAAAGTGCAACAACATGGCAGCTTTCACAGCTTTTTCCTTGGCACCATCCCTATACCTAGGCTGATTTATCTGCCTAGGGTTAGGGTTAGGGTTCAGCCTAGGGCTTGGATTTCTTTAACCAGGAAGCCCTGAGTTCCAGGCTTACTTCATCTGCCAAAGGCATCCCAAAGGGAGTGCAGAAGTGCCACAACATGGCTGCTTTCACGGCTTTTCCCTTAGGAAGAACCCTAATACCCGGCTGATTTACCTTCCTAGGGTTACTGTTAGGCTTAGGCCTAGGACTTTTAAAACCAGGAAGCCCTGGGCTCCAGGCACACTGCAGCTGCAAAAGGCATCCCAAGGGGAGCGCAAAAGTGACGCAACTTGGCTGCCACCACTGATATTTCCATGAGACCATCCCGAACCATAGGCTGATTTTCCTTCCTAGGGTTAAGGTTTGAGTTACGCCTAGGGTAAGGGTTCTATTAACCAGAAAGCCCTGAGTTCCAAGAACACAGCAGCTGCGAAGGACTAGCCAAGAAGAGCGCAAAAGTACCACAACATGCCTGCCTCCACAGCTTTTTCCTTGGGGACATGCCTAATTCCTGGCTGATTTGCCTTTCTCGTCTTAGGGTTGGGGTTCGGCCTAGGGCTAGGATTTTTAAAAGCAGGAAGCCCTGAGTTCCAGGCACACTGGAGCTGTGAAAGGCATCCAAAAGGGAGTGCAAAAGTGCCACAACATGGCTGCTTTCACGGCTTTTTCCTTGGCAAGAAGCCTAACACCAGGCTGATTTACTTTCCCAGGGTTACTGTTAGGCTTAGGCCTAGGGCTAGGATTTTTGAAACTAGGAAGCCCTTAGCTCCAGGCACACTGCAGCTGTTCAAGGCATCCCAAGGGGAGTACAAAAGTGCAACAACATGGCAGCTTTCACAGCTTTTTCCTTGGCACCATCCCTATACCTGGGCTGATTTATCTGCCTAGAGTTAGGGTTAGGGTTCAGCCTAGGGCTTGGATTTCTTTAACCAGGAAGCCCTGAGTTCCAGGCTTACTTCATCTGCCAAAGGCATCCCAAAGGGAGTGCAGAAGTGCCACAACATGGCTGCTTTCACGGCTTTTTCCTTGGCAAGAAACCTAACATCAGGCTGATTTACCTTCCCAGGGTTACTGTTAGGCTTAGGCCTAGGGCTAGGATTTTTGAAACTAGGAAGCCCTTAGCTCCAGGCACACTGCAGCTGTTCAAGGCCTCCCAAGGGGAGTACAAAAGTGCAACAACATGGCAGCTTTCACAGCTTTTTCCTTGGCACCATCCCTATACCTAGGCTGATTTATCTGCCTAGGGTTAGGGTTAGGGTTCAGCCTAGGGCTTGAATTTTTTTAACCAGGAAGCCCTGAGTTCCAGGCTTACTTCATCTGCCAAAGGCATCCCAAAGGGAGTGCAGAAGTGCCACAACATGGCTGCTTTCACGGCTTTTCCCTTAGGAAGAACCCTAATACCCGGCTGATTTACCTTCCTAGGGTTACTGTTAGGCTTAGGCCTAGGACTTTTAAAACCAGGAAGCCCTGGGCTCCAGGCACACTGCAGCTGCGAAAGGCATCCCAAGGGGAGCGCAAAAGTGACGCAACTTGGCTGCCACCACTGATATTTCCATGAGACCATCCCGAACCATAGGTTGATTTTCCTTCCTAGGGTTAAGGTTTGAGTTACGCCTAGGGTAAGGGCTCTATTAACCAGAAAGCCCTGAGTTCCAAGAACACAGCAGCTGCGAAGGACTAGCCAAGAAGAGCGCAAAAGTACCACAACATGCCTGCCTCCACAGCTTTTTCCTTGTGGACATGCCTAATTCCTGGCTGATTTGCCTTTCTCGTCATAGGGTTGGGGTTCGGCCTAGGGCTAGGATTTTTAAAATCAGGAAGCCCTGAGTTCCAGGCACACTGGAGCTGTGAAAGGCATCCAAAAGGGAGTGCAAAAGTGCCACAACATGGCTGCTTTCACGGCTTTTTCCTTGGCAAGACGCCTAACACCAGGCTGATTTACCTTCCCAGGGTTACTGTTAGGCTTAGGCCTAGGGCTAGGATTTTTAAAACTAGGAAGCCCTTAGCTCCAGGCACACTGCAGCTGTTCAAGGCATCCCAAGGGGAGTACAAAAGTGCAACAACATGGCAGCTTTCACAGCTTTTTCCTTGGCACCATCCCTATACCTAGGCTGATTTATCTGCCTAGGGTTAGGGTTAGGGTTCAGCCTAGGGCTTGAATTTCTTTAACCAGGAAGCCCTGAGTTCCAGGCTTACTTCATCTGCCAAAGGCATCCCAAAGGGAGCGCAGAAGTGCCACAACATGGCTGCTTTCACGGCTTTTCCCTTAGGAAGAACCCTAATACCCGGCTGATTTACCTTCCTAGGGTTACTGTTAGGCTTAGGCCTAGGACTTTTAAAACCAGGAAGCCCTGGGCTCCAGGCACACTGCAGCTGCAAAAGGCATCCCAAGGGGAGCGCAAAAGTGACGCAACTTGGCTGCCACCACTGATATTTCCATGAGACCATCCCGAACCATAGGATGATTTTCCTTCCTAGGGTTAAGGTTTGAGTTACGCCTAGGGTAAGGGCTCTATTAACCAGAAAGCCCTGAGTTCCAAGAACACAGCAGCTGCGAAGGACTAGCCAAGAAGAGCGCAAAAGTACCACAACATGCCTGCCTCCACAGCTTTTTCCTTGGGGACATGCCTAATTCCTGGCTGATTTGCCTTTCTCGTCATAGGGTTGGGGTTCGGCCTAGGGCTAGGATTTTTAAAATCAGGAAGCCCTGAGTTCCAGGCACACTGGAGCTGTGAAAGGCATCCAAAAGGGAGTGCAAAAGTGCCACAACATGGCTGTTTCACGGCTTTTTCCTTGGCAAGAAGCCTAACACCAGGCTGATTTACTTTCCCAGGGTTACTGTTAGGCTTTGGCCTAGGGCTAGGATTTTTGAAACTAGGAAGCCCTTAGCTCCAGGCACACTGCAGCTGTTCAAGGCATCCCAAGGGGAGTACAAAAGTGCAACAACATGGCAGCTTTCACAGCTTTTTCCTTGGCACCATCCCTATACCTAGGCTGATTTATCTGCCTAGGGTTAGGGTTAGGGTTCAGCCTAGGGCTTGGATTTCTTTAACCAGGAGGCCCTGAGTTCCAGGCTTACTTCATCTGCCAAAGGCATCCCAAAGGGAGTGCAGAAGTGCCACAACATGGCTGCTTTCACGCCTTTTTCCTTGGCAAGAAGCCTAACATCAGGCTGGTTTACCTTCCCAGGGTTACTGTTAGGCTTAGGCCTAGGGCTAGGATTTTTGAAACTAGGAAGCCCTGGGCTCCAGGCACACTGCAGCTGTTCAAGGCATCCCAAGGGGAGTACAAAAGTGCAACAACATGGCAGCTTTCACAGCTTTTTCCTTGGCACCATCCCTATACCTAGGCTGATTTATCTGCCTAGGGTTAGGGTTAGGGTTCAGCCTAGGGCTTGAATTTTTTTAACCAGGAAGCCCTGAGTTCCAGGCTTACTTCATCTGCCAAAGGCATCCCAAAGGGAGTGCAGAAGTGCCACAACATGGCTGCTTTCACGGCTTTTCCCTTAGGAAGAACCCTAATACCCGGCTGATTTACCTTCCTAGGGTTACTGTTAGGCTTAGGCCTAGGACTTTTAAAACCAGGAAGCCCTGGCCTCCAGGCACACTGCAGCTGCGAAAGGCATCCCAAGGGCAGCGCAAAAGTGACGCAACTTGGCTGCCACCACTGATATTTCCATGAGACCATCCCGAACCATAGGTTGATTTTCCTTCCTAGGGTTAAGGTTTGAGTTACGCCTAGGGTAAGGGCTCTATTAACCAGAAAGCCCTGAGTTCCAAGAACACAGCAGCTGCGAAGGACTAGCCAAGAAGAGCGCAAAAGTACCACAACATGCCTGCCTCCACAGCTTTTTCCTTGTGGACATGCCTAATTCCTGGCTGATTTCCTTTTCTCGTCATAGGGTTGGGGTTCGGCCTAGGGCTAGGATTTTTAAAATCAGGAAGCCCTGAGTTCCAGGCACACTGGAGCTGTGAAAGGCATCCAAAAGGGAGTGCAAAAGTGCCACAACATGGCTGCTTTCACGGCTTTTTCCTTGGCAAGACGCCTAACACCAGGCTGATTTACCTTCCCAGGGTTACTGTTAGGCTTAGGCCTAGGGCTAGGATTTTTAAAACTAGGAAGCCCTTAGCTCCAGGCACACTGCAGCTGTTCAAGGCATCCCAAGGGGAGTACAAAAGTGCAACAACATGGCAGCTTTCACAGCTTTTTCCTTGGCACCATCCCTATACCTAGGCTGATTTATCTGCCTAGGGTTAGGGTTAGGGTTCAGCCTAGGGCTTGAATTTCTTTAACCAGGAAGCCCTGAGTTCCAGGCTTACTTCATCTGCCAAAGGCATCCCAAAGGGAGTGCAGAAGTGCCACAACATGGCTGCTTTCACGGCTTTTCCCTTAGGAAGAACCCTAATACCCGGCTGATTTACCTTCCTAGGGTTACTGTTAGGCTTAGGCCTAGGGCTAGGATTTTTGAAACTAGGAAGCCCTTAGCTCCAGGCACACTGCAGCTGTTCAAGGCATCCAAGGGGAGTACAAAAGTGCAACAACATGGCAGCTTTCACAGCTTTTTCCTTGGCACCATCCCTATACCTAGGCTGATTTATCTGCCTAGGGTTAGGGTTAGGGTTCAGCCTAGGGCTTGGATTTCTTTAACCAGGAAGCCCTGAGTTCCAGGCTTACTTCATCTGCCAAAGGCATCCCAAAGGGAGTGCAAAAGTGCCACAACATGGCTGCTTTCACGGCTTTTTCCTTGGCAAGAAGCCTAACATCAGGCTGATTTACCTTCCCAGGGTTACTGTTAGGCTTAGGCCTAGGGCTAGGATTTTTGAAACTAGGAAGCCCTTAGCTCCAGGCACACTGCAGCTGTTCAAGGCATCCCAAGGGGAGTACAAAAGTGCAACAACATGGCAGCTTTCACAGCTTTTTCCTTGGCAAGAAGCCTAACATCAGGCTGATTTACTTTCCCAGGGTTACTGTTAGGCTTAGGCCTAGGGCTAGGATTTTTAAAACTAGGAAGCCCTTAGCTCCAGGCACACTGCAGCTGTTCAAGGCATCCCAAGGGGAGTACAAAAGTGCAACAACATGGCAGCTTTCACAGCTTTTTCCTTGGCACCATCCCTATACCTAGGCTGATTTATCTGCCTAGGGTTAGGGTTAGGGTTCAGCCTAGGGCTTGGATTTCTTTAACCAGGAAGCCCTGAGTTCCAGGCTTACTTCATCTGCCAAAGGCATCCCAAAGGGAGTGCAGAAGTGCCACAACATGGCTGCTTTCACGGCTTTTTCCTTGGCAAGAAGCCTAACATCAGGCTGATTTACCTTCCCAGGGTTACTGTTAGGCTTAGGCCTAGGGCTAGGATTTTTGAAACTAGGAAGCCTTGGCTCCAGGCACACTGCAGCTGTTCAAGGCATCCCAAGGGGAGTACAAAAGTGCAACAACATGGCAGCTTTCACAGCTTTTTCCTTGGCACCATCCCTATACCTAGGCTGATTTATCTGCCTAGGGTTAGGGTTAGGGTTCAGCCTAGGGCTTGAATTTTTTTAACCAGGAAGCCCTGAGTTCCAGGCTTACTTCATCTGCCAAAGGCATCCCAAAGGGAGTGCAGAAGTGCCACAACATGGCTGCTTTCACGGCTTTTCCCTTAGGAAGAACCCTAATACCTGGCTGATTTACCTTCCTAGGGTTACTGTTAGGCTTAGGCCTAGGACTTTTAAAACCAGGAAGCCCTGGGCTCCAGGCACACTGCAGCTGCGAAAGGCATCCCAAGGGGAGCGCAAAAGTGACGCAACTTGGCTGCCACCACTGATATTTCCATGAGACCATCCCGAACCATAGGCTGATTTTCCTTCCTAGGGTTAAGGTTTGAGTTACGCCTAGGGTAAGGGTTCTATTAACCAGAAAGCCCTGAGTTCCAAGAACACAGCAGCTGCGAAGGACTAGCCAAGAAGAGCGCAAAAGTACCACAACATGCCTGCCTCCACAGCTTTTTCCTTGGGGACATGCCTAATTCCTGGCTGATTTGCCTTTCTCGTCATAGGGTTGGGGTTCGGCCTAGGGCTAGGATTTTTAAAAGCAGGAAGCCCTGAGTTCCAGGCACACTGGAGCTGTGAAAGGCATCCAAAAGGGAGTGCAAAAGTGCCACAACATGGCTGCTTTCACGGCTTTTTCCTTGGCAAGACGCCTAACACCAGGCTGATTTACCTTCCCAGGGTTACTGTTAGGCTTAGGCCTAGGGCTAGGATTTTTAAAACTAGGAAGCCCTTAGCTCCAGGCACACTGCAGCTGTTCAAGGCATCCCAAGGGGAGTACAAAAGTGCAACAACATGGCAGCTTTCACAGCTTTTTCCTTGGCACCATCCCTATACCTAGGCTGATTTATCTGCCTAGGGTTAGGGTTAGGGTTCAGCCTAGGGCTTGAATTTCTTTAACCAGGAAGCCCTGAGTTCCAGGCTTACTTCATCTGCCAAAGGCATCCCAAAGGGAGTGCAGAAGTTCCACAACATGGCTGCTTTCACGGCTTTTCCCTTAGGAAGAACCCTAATACCCGGCTGATTTACCTTCCTAGGGTTACTGTTAGGCTTAGGCCTAGGACTTGTAAAACCAGGAAGCCCTGGGCTCCAGGCACACTGCAGCTGCAAAAGGCATCCCAAGGGGAGCGCAAAAGTGACGCAACTTGGCTGCCACCACTGATATTTCCATGAGAGCATCCCGAACCATAGGCTGATTTCCCTTCCTAGGGTTAAGGTTTGAGTTACGCCTAGGGTAAGGGCTCTATTAACCAGAAAGCCCTGAGTTCCAAGAACACAGCAGCTGCGAAGGACTAGCCAAGAAGAGCGCAAAAGTACCACAACATGCCTGCCTCCACAGCTTTTTCCTTGGGGACATGCCTAATTCCTGGCTGATTTGCCTTTCTCGTCTTAGGGTTGCGGTTCGGCCTAGGGCTAGGATTTTTAAAAGCAGGAAGCCCTGAGTTCCAGGCACACTGGAGCTGTGAAAGGCATCCAAAAGGGAGTGCAAAAGTGCCACAATATGGCTGTTTCACGGCTTTTTCCTTGGCAAGAAGCCTAACATCAGGCTGATTTACTTTCCCAGGGTTACTGTTAGGCTTAGGCCTAGGGCTAGGATTTTTAAAACTAGGAAGCCCTTAGCTCCAGGCACACTGCAGCTGTTCAAGGCATCCCAAGGGGAGTACAAAAGTGCAACAACATGGCAGCTTTCACAGCTTTTTCCTTGGCACCATCCCTATACCTAGGCTGATTTATCTGCCTAGGGTTAGGGTTAGGGTTCAGCCTAGGGCTTGGATTTCTTTAACCAGGAAGCCCTGAGTTCCAGGCTTACTTCATCTGCCAAAGGCATCCCAAAGGGAGTGCAGAAGTGCCACAACATGGCTGCTTTCACGGCTTTTTCCTTGGCAAGAAGCCTAACATCAGGCTGATTTACTTTCCCAGGGTTACTGTTAGGCTTAGGCCTAGGGCTAGGATTTTTGAAACTAGGAAGCCCTTAGCTCCAGGCACACTGCAGCTGTTCAAGGCATCCAAGGGGAGTACAAAAGTGCAACAACATGGCAGCTTTCACAGCTTTTTCCTTGGCACCATCCCTATACCTAGGCTGATTTATCTGCCTAGGGTTAGGGTTAGGGTTCAGCCTAGGGCTTGGATTTCTTTAACCAGGAAGCCCTGAGTTCCAGGCTTACTTCATCTGCCAAAGGCATCCCAAAGGGAGTGCAAAAGTGCCACAACATGGCTGCTTTCACGGCTTTTTCCTTGGCAAGAAGCCTTACATCAGGCTGATTTACTTTCCCAGGGTTACTGTTAGGCTTAGGCCTAGGGCTAGGATTTTTGAAACTAGGAAGCCCTTAGCTCCAGGCACACTGCAGCTCTTCAAGGCATCCCAAGGGGAGTACAAAAGTGCAACAACATGGCAGCTTTCACAGCTTTTTTCTTGGCACCATCCCTATACCTAGGCTGATTTATCTGCCTAGGGTTAGGGTTCAGCCTAGGGCTTGAATTTTTTTAACCAGGAAGCCCTGAGTTCCAGGCTTACTTCATCTGCCAAAGGCATCCCAAAGGGAGTGCAGAAGTGCCACAACATGGCTGCTTTCACGGCTTTTCCCTTAGGAAGAACCCTAATACCCGGCTGATTTACCTTCCTAGGGTTACTGTTAGGCTTAGGCCTAGGACTTTTAAAACCAGGAAGCCCTGGGCTCCAGGCACACTGCAGCTGCAAAAGGCATCCCAAGGGGAGCGCAAAAGTGACGCAACTTGGCTGCCACCACTGATATTTCCATGAGACCATCCCGAACCATAGGTTGATTTTCCTTCCTAGGGTTAAGGTTTGAGTTACGCCTAGGGTAATGGTTCTATTAACCAGAAAGCCCTGAGTTCCAAGAACACAGCAGCTGCGAAGGACTAGCCAAGAAGAGCGCAAAAGTACCACAACATGCCTGCCTCCACAGCTTTTTCCTTGGGGACATGCCTAATTCCTGGCTGATTTGCCTTTCTCGTCTTAGGGTTGCGGTTCGGCCTAGGGCTAGGATTTTTAAAAGCAGGAAGCCCTGAGTTCCAGGCACACTGGAGCTGTGAAAGGCATCCAAAAGGGAGTGCAAAAGTGCCACAACATGGCTGCTTTCACGGCTTTTTCCTTGGCAAGACGCCTAACACCAGGCTGACTTACCTTCCCAGGGTTACTATTAGGCTTAGGCCTAGGGCTAGGATTTTTAAAACTAGGAAGCCCTTAGCTCCAGGCACACTGCAGCTGTTCAAGGCATCCCAAGGGGAGTACAAAAGTGCAACAACATGGCAGCTTTCACAGCTTTTTCCTTGGCACCATCCCTATACCTAGGCTGATTTATCTGCCTAGGGTTAGGGTTAGGGTTCAGCCTAGGGCTTGAATTTTTTTAACCAGGAAGCCCTGAGTTCCAGGCTTACTTCATCTGCCAAAGGCATCCCAAAGGGAGTGCAGAAGTGCCACAACATGGCTGCTTTCACGGCTTTTCCCTTAGGAAGAACCCTAATACCCGGCTGATTTACCTTCCTAGGGTTACTGTTAGGCTTAGGCCTAGGACTTTTAAAACCAGGAAGCCCTGGGCTCCAGGCACACTGCAGCTGCGAAAGGCATCCCAAGGGGAGCGCAAAAGTGACGCAACTTGGCTGCCACCACTGATATTTCCATGAGACCATCCCGAACCATAGGCTGATTTTCCTTCCTAGGGTTAAGGTTTGAGTTACGCCTAGGGTAAGGGTTCTATTAACCAGAAAGCCCTGAGTTCCAAGAACACAGCAGCTGCGAAGGACTAGCCAAGAAGAGCGCAAAAGTACCACAACATGCCTGCCTCCACAGCTTTTTCCTTGGGGACATGCCTAATTCCTGGCTGATTTGCCTTTCTCGTCTTAGGGTTGGGGTTCGGCCTAGGGCTAGGATTTTTAAAATCAGGAAGCCCTGAGTTCCAGGCACACTGGAGCTGTGAAAGGCATCCAAAAGGGAGTGCAAAAGTGCCACAACATGGCTGCTTTCACGGCTTTTTCCTTGGCAAGAAACCTAACATCAGGCTGATTTACTTTCCCAGGGTTACTGTTAGGCTTAGGCCTAGGGCTAGGATTTTTGAAACTAGGAAGCCCTGGGCTCCAGGCACACTGCAGCTGTTCAAGGCATCCCAAGGGGAGTACAAAAGTGCAACAACATGGCAGCTTTCACAGCTTTTTCCTTGGCACCATCCCTATACCTAGGCTGATTTATCTGCCTAGGGTTAGGGTTAGGGTTCAGCCTAGGGCTTGGATTTCTTTAACCAGGAAGCCCTGAGTTCCAGGCTTACTTCATCTGCCAAAGGCATCCCAAAGGGAGTGCAGAAGTGCCACAACATGGCTGCTTTCACGGCTTTTCCCTTAGGAAGAACCCTAATACCCGGCTGATTTACCTTCCTAGGGTTACTGTTAGGCTTAGGCCTAGGACTTTTAAAACCAGGAAGCCCTGGGCTCCAGGCACACTGCAGCTGCAAAAGGCATCCCAAGGGGAGCGCAAAAGTGACGCAACTTGGCTGCCACCACTGATATTTCCATGAGACCATCCCGAACCATAGGCTGATTTTCCTTCCTAGGGTTAAGGTTTGAGTTACGCCTAGGGTAAGGGTCTATTAACCAGAAAGCCCTGAGTTCCAAGAACACAGCAGCTGCGAAGGACTAGCCAAGAAGAGCGCAAAAGTACCACAACATGCCTGCCTCCACAGCTTTTTCCTTGGGGACATGCCTAATTCCTGGCTGATTTGCCTTTCTCGTCTTAGGGTTGGGGTTCGGCCTAGGGCTAGGATTTTTAAAAGCAGGAAGCCCTGAGTTCCAGGCACACTGGAGCTGTGAAAGGCATCCAAAAGGGAGTGCAAAAGTGCCACAACATGGCTGCTTTCACGGCTTTTTCCTTGGCAAGAAGCCTAACATCAGGCTGATTTACTTTCCCAGGGTTACTGTTAGGCTTAGGCCTAGGGCTAGGATTTTTGAAACTAGGAAGCCCTTAGCTCCAGGCACACTGCAGCTGTTCAAGGCATCCCAAGGGGAGTACAAAAGTGCAACAACATGGCAGCTTTCACAGCTTTTTCCTTGGCACCATCCCTATACCTAGGCTGATTTATCTGCCTAAGGTTAGGGTTAGGGTTCAGCCTAGGGCTTGGATTTCTTTAACCAGGAAGCCCTGAGTTCCAGGCTTACTTCATCTGCCAAAGGCATCCCAAAGGGAGTGCAGAAGTGCCACAACATGGCTGCTTTCACGCCTTTTTCCTTGGCAAGACGCCTAACACCAGGCTGACTTACCTTCCCAGGGTTACTGTTAGGCTTAGGCCTAGGGCTAGGATTTTTAAAACTAGGAAGCCCTTAGCTCCAGGCACACTGCAGCTGTTCAAGGCATCCCAAGGGGAGTACAAAAGTGCAACAACATGGCAGCTTTCACAGCTTTTTCCTTGGCACCATCCCTATACCTAGGCTGATTTATCTGCCTAGGGTTAGGGTTAGGGTTCAGCCTAGGGCTTGAATTTCTTTAACCAGGAAGCCCTGAGTTCCAGGCTTACTTCATCTGCCAAAGGCATCCCAAAGGGAGTGCAGAAGTGCCACAACATGGCTGCTTTCATGTTGTTGTTATCTTATTGTATTTCATATTTCTGGAGTCCCATCTTAAAGTCCATACCTTCTTGCTGGTCCTATTATGCAGCTCCTCTCTGCAGCACAGTTCCTCATGGCTTCCATAGGGGCTCCTCCTGGGCTCTCGACCCAACCCCCTTTTATCCCAGAGGCCTTCATGAGCTACAGCTGCTACCCAACCAAGGATCCCACAGCTGTAGCTCATCCAGAGCAACAGGACCCACCTATCTAATACATAGGACTCTCACTACATATATATATTCACAAGGACTCCTTTATAACAATACATATATTCAGGCCCCTACATTTCCCCCCTTTTCTTTTAACAATTTCTCAATTACACAGTTACAATATCCATATCTGTCCCAGCTCCCAGGCTGCCACAGCTCTCGGCTGTCCTATCTTCCACTGTCCCAGCTCTCCAGCTGCCACAGCTCTCGGCTGTCCGGGGGATTCCATACCTAATACATATATTCAGGCCCCTACATTTCCCCCCTTTTCTTTTAACAATTTCTCCATTACACAGTTACAATATCCATATCTGTCCCAGCTCTCAGGCTGCCACAGCTCTCAGCTGTCCTATCTTCATCTGTCCCAGCTCTCAGGCTGCCACAGCTCTCGGCTGTCCTATATTCCACTGTCCCAGCTCTCCGGCTGCCACAGCTCTCGGCTGTCCGGGGGATTCCATACCTAATACATATATTCAGGCCCCTACATTATTGTTGTTGTTATCTTATTGTATTTCATATTTCTGGAGTCCCATCTTAAAGTCCATACCTTCTTGCTGGTCCTATTATGCAGCTCCTCTCTGCAGCACAGTTCCTCATGGCTTCCATAGGGGCTCCTTCTGGGCTCTCGACCCAACCCCCTTTTATCCCAGAGGCCTTCATGAGCTACAGCTGCTACCCAACCAAGGATCCCACAGCTGTAGCTCATCCAGAGCAACAGGACCCACCTATCTAATACATAGGACTCTCACTACATATATATATATTCACAAGGACTCCTTTATAACAATACATATATTCAGGCCCCTACATTTCCCCCCTTTTCTTTTAACAATTTCTCAATTACACAGTTACAATATCCATATCTGTCCCAGCTCCCAGGCTGCCACAGCTCTCGGCTGTCCTATCTTCCACTGTCCCAGCTCTCCGGCTGCCACAGCTCTCAGCTGTCCGGGGGATTCCATACCTAATACATATATTCAGGCCCCTACATTTCCCCCCTTTTCTTTTAACAATTTCTCAATTACACAGTTACAATATCCATATCTGTCCCAGCTCTCAGGCTGCCACAGCTCTCAGCTGTCCTATCTTCCACTGTCCCAGCTCTCCGGCTGCCACAGCTCTCGGCTGTCCAGGGGAGTCCATACCTTCTCCTTGGCTGCATGTTCTTTATCACGTCGCGGTCACCAATTGTTGTTGTTATCTTATTGTATTTCATATTTCTGGAGTCCCATCTTAAAGTCCATACCTTCTTGCTGGTCCTATTATGCAGCTCCTCTCTGCAGCACAGTTCCTCATGGCTTCCATAGGGGCTCCTTCTGGGCTCTCGACCCAACCCCCTTTTATCCCAGAGGCCTTCATGAGCTACAGCTGCTACCCAACCAAGGATCCCACAGCTGTAGCTCATCCAGAGCAACAGGACCCACCCATCTAATACATAGGACTCTCACTACATATATATATATTCACAAGGACTCCTTTATAACAATACATATATTCAGGCCCCTACACTTTCACGGCTTTTCCCTTAGGAAGAACCCTAATACCCGGCTGATTTACCTTCCTAGGGTTACTGTTAGGCTTAGGCCTAGGACTTTTAAAACCAGGAAGCCCTGGGCTCCAGGCACACTGCAGCTGCGAAAGGCATCCCAAGGGGAGCGCAAAAGTGACGCAACTTGGCTGCCACCACTGATATTTCCATGAGACCATCCCGAAACATAGGTTGATTTTCCTTCCTAGGGTTAAGGTTTGAGTTACGCCTAGGGTAAGGGTCTATTAACCAGAAAGCCCTGAGTTCCAAGAACACAGCAGCTGCGAAGGACTAGCCAAGAAGAGCGCAAAAGTAGCACAACATGCCTGCCTCCACAGCTTTTTCCTTGGGGACATGCCTAATTCCTGGCTGATTTGCCTTTCTCGTCTTAGGGTTGGGGTTCGGCCTAGGGCTAGGATTTTTAAAATCAGGAAGCCCTGAGTTCCAGGCACACTGGAGCTGTGAAAGGCATCCAAAAGGGAGTGCAAAAGTGCCACAACATGGCTGCTTTCACAGCTTTTTCCTTGGCAAGAAGCCTAACACCAGGCTGACATACTTTCCCAGGGTTACTGTTAGGCTTAGGCCTAGGGCTAGGATTTTTGAAACTAGGAAGCCATGGGCTCCAGGCACACTGCAGCTGTTCAAGGCATCCCAAGGGGAGTACAAAAGTGCAACAACATGGCAGCTTTCACAGCTTTTTCCTTGGCAAGAAGCCTAACACCAGGCTGATTTACTTTCCCAGGGTTACTGTTAGGCTTAGGCCTAGGGCTAGGATTTTTGAAACTAGGAAGCCCTTAGCTCCAGGCACACTGCAGCTGTTCAAGGCATCCCAAGGGGAGTACAAAAGTGCAACAACATGGCAGCTTTCACAGCTTTTTCCTTGGCACCATCCCTATACCTAGGCTGATTTATCTGCCTAGGGTTAGGGTTAGGGTTCAGCCTAGGGCTTGGATTTCTTTAACCAGGAAGCCCTGAGTTCCAGGCTTACTTCATCTGCCAAAGGCATCCCAAGGGAGTGCAGAAGTGCCACAACATGGCTGCTTTCACGGCTTTTTCCTTGGCAAGAAGCCTAACATCAGGCTGATTTACTTTCCCAGGGTTACTGTTAGGCTTAGGCCTAGGGCTAGGATTTTTGAAACTAGGAAGCCCTTAGCTCCAGGCACACTGCAGCTGTTCAAGGCATCCCAAGGGAGTACAAAAGTGCAACAACATGGCAGCTTTCACAGCTTTTTCCTTGGCACCATCCCTATACCTAGGCTGATTTATCTGCCTAGGGTTAGGGTTAGGGTTCAGCCTAGGGCTTGGATTTCTTTAACCAGGAAGCCCTGAGTTCCAGGCTTACTTCATCTGCCAAAGGCATCCCAAAGGGAGTGCAGAAGTGCCACAACATGGCTGCTTTCACGCCTTTTTCCTTGGCAAGACGCCTAACACCAGGCTGACTTACCTTCCCAGGGTTACTGTTAGGCTTAGGCCTAGGGCTAGGATTTTTAAAACTAGGAAGCCCTTAGCTCCAGGCACACTGCAGCTGTTCAAGGCATCCCAAGGGGAGTACAAAAGTGCAACAACATGGCAGCTTTCACAGCTTTTTCCTTGGCACCATCCCTATACCTAGGCTGATTTATCTGCCTAGGGTTAGGGTTAGGGTTCAGCCTAGGGCTTGAATTTCTTTAACCAGGAAGCCCTGAGTTCCAGGCTTACTTCATCTGCCAAAGGCATCCCAAAGGGAGTGCAGAAGTGCCACAACATGGCTGCTTTCATGTTGTTGTTATCTTATTGTATTTCATATTTCTGGAGTCCCATCTTAAAGTCCATACCTTCTTGCTGGTCCTATTATGCAGCTCCTCTCTGCAGCACAGTTCCTCATGGCTTCCATAGGGGCTCCTCCTGGGCTCTCGACCCAACCCCCTTTTATCCCAGAGGCCTTCATGAGCTACAGCTGCTACCCAACCAAGGATCCCACAGCTGTAGCTCATCCAGAGCAACAGGACCCACCTATCTAATACATAGGACTCTCACTACATATATATATTCACAAGGACTCCTTTATAACAATACATATATTCAGGCCCCTACATTTCCCCCCTTTTCTTTTAACAATTTCTCAATTACACAGTTACAATATCCATATCTGTCCCAGCTCCCAGGCTGCCACAGCTCTCGGCTGTCCTATCTTCCACTGTCCCAGCTCTCCAGCTGCCACAGCTCTCGGCTGTCCGGGGGATTCCATACCTAATACATATATTCAGGCCCCTACATTTCCCCCCTTTTCTTTTAACAATTTCTCCATTACACAGTTACAATATCCATATCTGTCCCAGCTCTCAGGCTGCCACAGCTCTCAGCTGTCCTATCTTCATCTGTCCCAGCTCTCAGGCTGCCACAGCTCTCGGCTGTCCTATATTCCACTGTCCCAGCTCTCCGGCTGCCACAGCTCTCGGCTGTCCGGGGGATTCCATACCTAATACATATATTCAGGCCCCTACATTATTGTTGTTGTTATCTTATTGTATTTCATATTTCTGGAGTCCCATCTTAAAGTCCATACCTTCTTGCTGGTCCTATTATGCAGCTCCTCTCTGCAGCACAGTTCCTCATGGCTTCCATAGGGGCTCCTTCTGGGCTCTCGACCCAACCCCCTTTTATCCCAGAGGCCTTCATGAGCTACAGCTGCTACCCAACCAAGGATCCCACAGCTGTAGCTCATCCAGAGCAACAGGACCCACCTATCTAATACATAGGACTCTCACTACATATATATATATTCACAAGGACTCCTTTATAACAATACATATATTCAGGCCCCTACATTTCCCCCCTTTTCTTTTAACAATTTCTCAATTACACAGTTACAATATCCATATCTGTCCCAGCTCCCAGGCTGCCACAGCTCTCGGCTGTCCTATCTTCCACTGTCCCAGCTCTCCGGCTGCCACAGCTCTCAGCTGTCCGGGGGATTCCATACCTAATACATATATTCAGGCCCCTACATTTCCCCCCTTTTCTTTTAACAATTTCTCAATTACACAGTTACAATATCCATATCTGTCCCAGCTCTCAGGCTGCCACAGCTCTCAGCTGTCCTATCTTCCACTGTCCCAGCTCTCCGGCTGCCACAGCTCTCGGCTGTCCAGGGGAGTCCATACCTTCTCCTTGGCTGCATGTTCTTTATCACGTCGCGGTCACCAATTGTTGTTGTTATCTTATTGTATTTCATATTTCTGGAGTCCCATCTTAAAGTCCATACCTTCTTGCTGGTCCTATTATGCAGCTCCTCTCTGCAGCACAGTTCCTCATGGCTTCCATAGGGGCTCCTTCTGGGCTCTCGACCCAACCCCCTTTTATCCCAGAGGCCTTCATGAGCTACAGCTGCTACCCAACCAAGGATCCCACAGCTGTAGCTCATCCAGAGCAACAGGACCCACCCATCTAATACATAGGACTCTCACTACATATATATATATTCACAAGGACTCCTTTATAACAATACATATATTCAGGCCCCTACACTTTCACGGCTTTTCCCTTAGGAAGAACCCTAATACCCGGCTGATTTACCTTCCTAGGGTTACTGTTAGGCTTAGGCCTAGGACTTTTAAAACCAGGAAGCCCTGGGCTCCAGGCACACTGCAGCTGCGAAAGGCATCCCAAGGGGAGCGCAAAAGTGACGCAACTTGGCTGCCACCACTGATATTTCCATGAGACCATCCCGAAACATAGGTTGATTTTCCTTCCTAGGGTTAAGGTTTGAGTTACGCCTAGGGTAAGGGTCTATTAACCAGAAAGCCCTGAGTTCCAAGAACACAGCAGCTGCGAAGGACTAGCCAAGAAGAGCGCAAAAGTAGCACAACATGCCTGCCTCCACAGCTTTTTCCTTGGGGACATGCCTAATTCCTGGCTGATTTGCCTTTCTCGTCTTAGGGTTGGGGTTCGGCCTAGGGCTAGGATTTTTAAAATCAGGAAGCCCTGAGTTCCAGGCACACTGGAGCTGTGAAAGGCATCCAAAAGGGAGTGCAAAAGTGCCACAACATGGCTGCTTTCACAGCTTTTTCCTTGGCAAGAAGCCTAACACCAGGCTGACATACTTTCCCAGGGTTACTGTTAGGCTTAGGCCTAGGGCTAGGATTTTTGAAACTAGGAAGCCCTGGGCTCCAGGCACACTGCAGCTGTTCAAGGCATCCCAAGGGGAGTACAAAAGTGCAACAACATGGCAGCTTTCACAGCTTTTTCCTTGGCAAGAAGCCTAACACCAGGCTGATTTACTTTCCCAGGGTTACTGTTAGGCTTAGGCCTAGGGCTAGGATTTTTGAAACTAGGAAGCCCTTAGCTCCAGGCACACTGCAGCTGTTCAAGGCATCCCAAGGGGAGTACAAAAGTGCAACAACATGGCAGCTTTCACAGCTTTTTCCTTGGCACCATCCCTATACCTAGGCTGATTTATCTGCCTAGGGTTAGGGTTAGGGTTCAGCCTAGGGCTTGGATTTCTTTAACCAGGAAGCCCTGAGTTCCAGGCTTACTTCATCTGCCAAAGGCATCCCAAGGGAGTGCAGAAGTGCCACAACATGGCTGCTTTCACGGCTTTTTCCTTGGCAAGAAGCCTAACATCAGGCTGATTTACTTTCCCAGGGTTACTGTTAGGCTTAGGCCTAGGGCTAGGATTTTTGAAACTAGGAAGCCCTTAGCTCCAGGCACACTGCAGCTGTTCAAGGCATCCCAAGGGAGTACAAAAGTGCAACAACATGGCAGCTTTCACAGCTTTTTCCTTGGCACCATCCCTATACCTAGGCTGATTTATCTGCCTAGGGTTAGGGTTAGGGTTCAGCCTAGGGCTTGGATTTCTTTAACCAGGAAGCCCTGAGTTCCAGGCTTACTTCATCTGCCAAAGGCATCCCAAAGGGAGTGCAGAAGTGCCACAACATGGCTGCTTTCACGCCTTTTTCCTTGGCAAGACGCCTAACACCAGGCTGACTTACCTTCCCAGGGTTACTGTTAGGCTTAGGCCTAGGGCTAGGATTTTTAAAACTAGGAAGCCCTTAGCTCCAGGCACACTGCAGCTGTTCAAGGCATCCCAAGGGGAGTACAAAAGTGCAACAACATGGCAGCTTTCACAGCTTTTTCCTTGGCACCATCCCTATACCTAGGCTGATTTATCTGCCTAGGGTTAGGGTTAGGGTTCAGCCTAGGGCTTGAATTTCTTTAACCAGGAAGCCCTGAGTTCCAGGCTTACTTCATCTGCCAAAGGCATCCCAAAGGGAGTGCAGAAGTGCCACAACATGGCTGCTTTCATGTTGTTGTTATCTTATTGTATTTCATATTTCTGGAGTCCCATCTTAAAGTCCATACCTTCTTGCTGGTCCTATTATGCAGCTCCTCTCTGCAGCACAGTTCCTCATGGCTTCCATAGGGGCTCCTCCTGGGCTCTCGACCCAACCCCCTTTTATCCCAGAGGCCTTCATGAGCTACAGCTGCTACCCAACCAAGGATCCCACAGCTGTAGCTCATCCAGAGCAACAGGACCCACCTATCTAATACATAGGACTCTCACTACATATATATATTCACAAGGACTCCTTTATAACAATACATATATTCAGGCCCCTACATTTCCCCCCTTTTCTTTTAACAATTTCTCAATTACACAGTTACAATATCCATATCTGTCCCAGCTCCCAGGCTGCCACAGCTCTCGGCTGTCCTATCTTCCACTGTCCCAGCTCTCCAGCTGCCACAGCTCTCGGCTGTCCGGGGGATTCCATACCTAATACATATATTCAGGCCCCTACATTTCCCCCCTTTTCTTTTAACAATTTCTCCATTACACAGTTACAATATCCATATCTGTCCCAGCTCTCAGGCTGCCACAGCTCTCAGCTGTCCTATCTTCATCTGTCCCAGCTCTCAGGCTGCCACAGCTCTCGGCTGTCCTATATTCCACTGTCCCAGCTCTCCGGCTGCCACAGCTCTCGGCTGTCCGGGGGATTCCATACCTAATACATATATTCAGGCCCCTACATTATTGTTGTTGTTATCTTATTGTATTTCATATTTCTGGAGTCCCATCTTAAAGTCCATACCTTCTTGCTGGTCCTATTATGCAGCTCCTCTCTGCAGCACAGTTCCTCATGGCTTCCATAGGGGCTCCTTCTGGGCTCTCGACCCAACCCCCTTTTATCCCAGAGGCCTTCATGAGCTACAGCTGCTACCCAACCAAGGATCCCACAGCTGTAGCTCATCCAGAGCAACAGGACCCACCTATCTAATACATAGGACTCTCACTACATATATATATATTCACAAGGACTCCTTTATAACAATACATATATTCAGGCCCCTACACTTTCACGGCTTTTCCCTTAGGAAGAACCCTAATACCCGGCTGATTTACCTTCCTAGGGTTACTGTTAGGCTTAGGCCTAGGACTTTTAAAACCAGGAAGCCCTGGGCTCCAGGCACACTGCAGCTGCGAAAGGCATCCCAAGGGGAGCGCAAAAGTGACGCAACTTGGCTGCCACCACTGATATTTCCATGAGACCATCCCGAAACATAGGTTGATTTTCCTTCCTAGGGTTAAGGTTTGAGTTACGCCTAGGGTAAGGGTTCTATTAACCAGAAAGCCCTGAGTTCCAAGAACACAGCAGCTGCGAAGGACTAGCCAAGAAGAGCGCAAAAGTACCACAACATGCCTGCCTCCACAGCTTTTTCCTTGGGGACATGCCTAATTCCTGGCTGATTTGCCTTTCTCGTCTTAGGGTTGGGGTTCGGCCTAGGGCTAGGATTTTTAAAATCAGGAAGCCCTGAGTTCCAGGCACACTGGAGCTGTGAAAGGCATCCAAAAGGGAGTGCAAAAGTGCCACAACATGGCTGCTTTCACGGCTTTTTCCTTGGCAAGAAGCCTAAAACCAGGCTGACATACTTTCCCAGGGTTACTGTTAGGCTTAGGCCTAGGGCTAGGATTTTTGAAACTAGGAAGCCCTGGGCTCCAGGCACACTGCAGCTGTTCAAGGCATCCCAAGGGGAGTACAAAAGTGCAACAACATGGCAGCTTTCACAGCTTTTTCCTTGGCACCATCCCTATACCTAGGCTGATTTATCTGCCTAGGGTTAGGGTTAGGGTTCAGCCTAGGGCTTGAATTTTTTTAACCAGGAAGCCCTGAGTTCCAGGCTTACTTCATCTGCCAAAGGCATCCCAAAGGGAGTGCAGAAGTGCCACAACATGGCTGCTTTCACGGCTTTTCCCTTAGGAAGAACCCTAATACCCGGCTGATTTACCTTCCTAGGGTTACTGTTAGGCTTAGGCCTAGGACTTTTAAAACCAGGAAGCCCTGGGCTCCAGGCACACTGCAGCTGCGAAAGGCATCCCAAGGGGAGCGCAAAAGTGACGCAACTTGGCTGCCACCACTGATATTTCCATGAGAGCATCCCGAACCATAGGTTGATTTTCCTTCCTAGGGTTAAGGTTTGAGTTACGCCTAGGGTAAGGGTTCTATTAACCAGAAAGCCCTGAGTTCCAAGAACACAGCAGCTGCGAAGGACTAGCCAAGAAGAGCGCAAAATAACCACAACATGCCTGCCTCCACAGCTTTTTCCTTGGGGACATGCCTAATTCCTGGCTGATTTGCCTTTCTCGTCTTAGGGTTGCGGTTCGGCCTAGGGCTAGGATTTTTAAAAGCAGGAAGCCCTGAGTTCCAGGCACACTGGAGCTGTGAAAGGCATCCAAAAGGGAGTGCAAAAGTGCCACAACATGGCTGCTTTCACGGCTTTTTCCTTGGCAAGACGCCTAACACCAGGCTGATTTACCTTCCCAGGGTTACTGTTAGGCTTAGGCCTAGGGCTAGGATTTTTAAAACTAGGAAGCCCTTAGCTCCAGGCACACTGCAGCTGTTCAAGGCATCCCAAGGGGAGTACAAAAGTGCAACAACATGGCAGCTTTCACAGCTTTTTCCTTGGCACCATCCCTATACCTAGGCTGATTTATCTGCCTAGGGTTAGGGTTAGGGTTCAGCCTAGGGCTTGAATTTCTTTAACCAGGAAGCCCTGAGTTCCAGGCTTACTTCATCTGCCAAAGGCATCCCAAAGGGAGTGCAGAAGTGCCACAACATGGCTGCTTTCACGGCTTTTCCCTTAGGAAGAACCCTAATACCCGGCTGATTTACCTTCCTAGGGTTACTGTTAGGCTTAGGCCTAGGACTTTTAAAACCAGGAAGCCCTGGGCTCCAGGCACACTGCAGCTGCAAAAGGCATCCCAAGGGGAGCGCAAAAGTGACGCAACTTGGCTGCCACCACTGATATTTCCATGAGACCATCCCGAACCATAGGCTGATTTTCCTTCCTAGGGTTAAGGTTTGAGTTACGCCTAGGGTAAGGGTTCTATTAACCAGAAAGCCCTGAGTTCCAAGAACACAGCAGCTGCGAAGGACTAGCCAAGAAGAGCGCAAAAGTACCACAACATGCCTGCCTCCACAGCTTTTTCCTTGGGGACATGCCTAATTCCTGGCTGATTTGCCTTTCTCGTCTTAGGGTTGGGGTTCGGCCTAGGGCTAGGATTTTTAAAATCAGGAAGCCCTGAGTTCCAGGCACACTGGAGCTGTGAAAGGCATCCAAAAGGGAGTGCAAAAGTGCCACAACATGGCTGTTTCACGGCTTTTTCCTTGGCAAGAAGCCTAACATCAGGCTGATTTACTTTCCCAGGGTTACTGTTAGGCTTTGGCCTAGGGCTAGGATTTTTAAAACTAGGAAGCCCTTAGCTCCAGGCACACTGCAGCTGTTCAAGGCATCCCAAGGGGAGTACAAAAGTGCAACAACATGGCAGCTTTCACAGCTTTTTCCTTGGCACCATCCCTATACCTAGGCTGATTTATCTGCCTAGGGTTAGGGTTAGGGTTCAGCCTAGGGCTTGGATTTCTTTAACCAGGAAGCCCTGAGTTCCAGGCTTACTTCATCTGCCAAAGGCATCCCAAAGGGAGTGCAGAAGTGCCACAACATGGCTGCTTTCACGGCTTATTCCTTGGCAAGAAGCCTAACACCAGGCTGATTTACTCTCCCAGGGTTACTGTTAGGCTTAGGCCTAGGGCTAGGATTTTTGAAACTAGGAAGCCCTTAGCTCCAGGCACACTGCAGCTGTTCAAGGCATCCAAGGGGAGTACAAAAGTGCAACAACATGGCAGCTTTCACAGCTTTTTCCTTGGCACCATCCCTATACCTAGGCTGATTTATCTGCCTAGGGTTAGGGTTAGGGTTCAGCCTAGGGCTTGGATTTCTTTAACCAGGAAGCCCTGAGTTCCAGGCTTACTTCATCTGCCAAAGGCATCCCAAAGGGAGTGCAAAAGTGCCACAACATGGCTGCTTTCACGGCTTTTTCCTTGGCAAGAAGCCTAACATCAGGCTGATTTACTTTCCCAGGGTTACTGTTAGGCTTAGGCCTAGGGCTAGGATTTTTGAAACTAGGAAGCCCTTAGCTCCAGGCACACTGCAGCTGTTCAAGGCATCCCAAGGGGAGTACAAAAGTGCAACAACATGGCAGCTTTCACAGCTTTTTTCTTGGCACCATCCCTATACCTAGGCTGATTTATCTGCCTAGGGTTTGGGTTAGGGTTCAGCCTAGGGCTTGAATTTTTTTAACCAGGAAGACCTGAGTTCCAGGCTTACTTCATCTGCCAAAGGCATCCCAAAGGGAGTGCAGAAGTGCCACAACATGGCTGCTTTCACGGCTTTTCCCTTAGGAAGAACCCTAATACCCGGCTGATTTACCTTCCTAGGGTTACTGTTAGGCTTAGGCCTAGGACTTTTAAAACCAGGAAGCCCTGGGCTCCAGGCACACTGCAGCTGCAAAAGGCATCCCAAGGGGAGCGCAAAAGTGACGCAACTTGGCTGCCACCACTGATATTTCCATGAGACCATCCCGAACCATAGGTTGATTTTCCTTCCTAGGGTTAAGGTTTGAGTTACGCCTAGGGTAAGGGTTCTATTAACCAGAAAGCCCTGAGTTCCAAGAACACAGCAGCTGCGAAGGACTAGCCAAGAAGAGCGCAAAAGTACCACAACATGCCTGCCTCCACAGCTTTTTCCTTGGGGACATGCCTAATTCCTGGCTGATTTGCCTTTCTCGTCTTAGGGTTGCGGTTCGGCCTAGGGCTAGGATTTTTAAAAGCAGGAAGCCCTGAGTTCCAGGCACACTGGAGCTGTGAAAGGCATCCAAAAGGGAGTGCAAAAGTGCCACAACATGGCTGCTTTCACGGCTTTTTCCTTGGCAAGACGCCTAACACCAGGCTGACTTACCTTCCCAGGGTTACTGTTAGGCTTAGGCCTAGGGCTAGGATTTTTAAAACTAGGAAGCCCTTAGCTCCAGGCACACTGCAGCTGTTCAAGGCATCCCAAGGGGAGTACAAAAGTGCAACAACATGGCAGCTTTCACAGCTTTTTCCTTGGCACCATCCCTATACCTAGGCTGATTTATCTGCCTAGGGTTAGGGTAAGGGTTCAGCCTAGGGCTTGAATTTCTTTAACCAGGAAGCCCTGAGTTCCAGGCTTACTTCATCTGCCAAAGGCATCCCAAAGGGAGTGCAGAAGTGCCACAACATGGCTGCTTTCACGGCTTTTTCCTTGGCAAGAAGCCTAACACCAGGCTGACATACTTTCCCAGGGTTACTGTTAGGCTTAGGCCTAGGGCTAGGATTTTTGAAACTAGGAAGCCCTTAGCTCCAGGCACACTGCAGCTGTTCAAGGCATCCCAAGGGGAGTACAAAAGTGCAACAACATGGCAGCTTTCACAGCTTTTTCCTTGGCACCATCCCTATACCTAGGCAGATTTATCTGCCTAGGGTTAGGGTTAGGGTTCAGCCTAGGGCTTGAATTTTTTTAACCAGGAAGCCCTGAGTTCCAGGCTTACTTCATCTGCCAAAGGCATCCCAAAGGGAGTGCAGAAGTGCCACAACATGGCTGCTTTCACGGCTTTTCCCTTAGGAAGAACCCTAATACCCGGCTGATTTACCTTCCTAGGGTTACTGTTAGGCTTAGGCCTAGGACTTTTAAAACCAGGAAGCCCTGGGCTCCAGGCACACTGCAGCTGTTCAAGGCATCCCAAGGGGAGTGCAAAAGTGACGCAACTTGGCTGCCACCACTGATATTTCCATGAGACCATCCCGAACCATAGGCTGATTTTCCTTCCTAGGGTTAAGGTTTGAGTTACGCCTAGGGTAAGGGTCTATTAACCAGAAAGCCCTGAGTTCCAAGAACACAGCAGCTGCGAAGGACTAGCCAAGAAGAGCGCAAAAGTACCACAACATGCCTGCCTCCACAGCTTTTTCCTTGGGGACATGCCTAATTCCTGGCTGATTTGCCTTTCTCGTCTTAGGGTTGGGGTTCGGCCTAGGGCTAGGATTTTTAAAATCAGGAAGCCCTGAGTTCCAGGCACACTGGAGCTGTGAAAGGCATCCAAAAGGGAGTGCAAAAGTGCCACAACATGGCTGCTTTCACGGCTTTTTCCTTGGCAAGAAGCCTAACACCAGGCTGACATACTTTCCCAGGGTTACTGTTAGGCTTAGGCCTAGGGCTAGGATTTTTGAAACTAGGAAGCCCTGGGCTCCAGGCACACTGCAGCTGTTCAAGGCATCCCAAGGGGAGTACAAAAGTGCAACAACATGGCAGCTTTCACAGCTTTTTCCTTGGCACCATCCCTATACCTAGGCTGATTTATCTGCCTAGGGTTAGGGTTAGGGTTCAGCCTAGGGCTTGGATTTCTTTAACCAGGAAGCCCTGAGTTCCAGGCTTACTTCATCTGCCAAAGGCATCCCAAAGGGAGTGCAGAAGTGCCACAACATGGCTGCTTTCACGGCTTTTCCCTTAGGAAGAACCCTAATACCCGGCTGATTTACCTTCCTAGGGTTACTGTTAGGCTTAGGCCTAGGACTTTTAAAACCAGGAAGCCCTGGGCTCCAGGCACACTGCAGCTGCAAAAGGCATCCCAAGGGGAGCGCAAAAGTGACGCAACTTGGCTGCCACCACTGATATTTCCATGAGACCATCCCGAACCATAGGCTGATTTTCCTTCCTAGGGTTAAGGTTTGAGTTACGCCTAGGGTAAGGGTTCTATTAACCAGAAAGCCCTGAGTTCCAAGAACACAGCAGCTGCGAAGGACTAGCCAAGAAGAGCGCAAAAGTAGCACAACATGCCTGCCTCCACAGCTTTTTCCTTGGGGACATGCCTAATTCCTGGCTGATTTGCCTTTCTCGTCTTAGGGTTGGGGTTCGGCCTAGGGCTAGGATTTTTAAAATCAGGAAGCCCTGAGTTCCAGGCACACTGGAGCTGTGAAAGGCATCCAAAAGGGAGTGCAAAAGTGCCACAACATGGCTGTTTCACGGCTTTTTCCTTGGCAAGAAGCCTAACATCAGGCTGATTTACTTTCCCAGGGTTACTGTTAGGCTTAGGCCTAGGGCTAGGATTTTTGAAACTAGGAAGCCCTGGGCTCCAGGCACACTGCAGCTGTTCAAGGCATCCCAAGGGGAGTACAAAAGTGCAACAACATGGCAGCTTTCACAGCTTTTTCCTTGGCACCATCCCTATACCTAGGCTGATTTATCTGCCTAGGGTTAGGGTTAGGGTTCAGCCTAGGGCTTGGATTTCTTTAACCAGGAAGCCCTGAGTTCCAGGCTTACTTCATCTGCCAAAGGCATCCCAAAGGGAGTGCAGAAGTGCCACAACATGGCTGCTTTCACGGCTTATTCCTTGGCAAGAAGCCTAACATCAGGCTGATTTACTCTCCCAGGGTTACTGTTAGGCTTAGGCCTAGGGCTAGGATTTTTGAAACTAGGAAGCCCTTAGCTCCAGGCACACTGCAGCTGTTCAAGGCATCCAAGGGGAGTACAAAAGTGCAACAACATGGCAGCTTTCACAGCTTTTTCCTTGGCACCATCCCTATACCTAGGCTGATTTATCTGCCTAGGGTTAGGGTTAGGGTTCAGCCTAGGGCTTGGATTTCTTTAACCAGGAAGCCCTGAGTTCCAGGCTTACTTCATCTGCCAAAGGCATCCCAAAGGGAGTGCAAAAGTGCCACAACATGGCTGCTTTCACG
The DNA here is from genome assembly GCF_027887145.1 of Ammospiza caudacuta. Classification (NCBI taxonomy): domain Eukaryota; kingdom Metazoa; phylum Chordata; class Aves; order Passeriformes; family Passerellidae; genus Ammospiza; species Ammospiza caudacuta. Next base: position 249,258 of record NW_026682938.1, on the reverse strand, counting down.
GCTTTTTCCTTGGCAAGAAGCCTAACATCAGGCTGATTTACTTTCCCAGGGTTACTGTTAGGCTTAGGCCTAGGGCTAGGATTTTTGAAACTAGGAAGCCCTTAGCTCCAGGCACACTGCAGCTGTTCAAGGCATCCCAAGGGGAGTACAAAAGTGCAACAACATGGCAGCTTTCACAGCTTTTTTCTTGGCACCATCCCTATACCTAGGCTGATTTATCTGCCTAGGGTTTGGGTTAGGGTTCAGCCTAGGGCTTGAATTTTTTTAACCAGGAAGACCTGAGTTCCAGGCTTACTTCATCTGCCAAAGGCATCCCAAAGGGAGTGCAGAAGTGCCACAACATGGCTGCTTTCACGGCTTTTCCCTTAGGAAGAACCCTAATACCCGGCTGATTTACCTTCCTAGGGTTACTGTTAGGCTTAGGCCTAGGACTTTTAAAACCAGGAAGCCCTGGGCTCCAGGCACACTGCAGCTGCAAAAGGCATCCCAAGGGGAGCGCAAAAGTGACGCAACTTGGCTGCCACCACTGATATTTCCATGAGACCATCCCGAACCATAGGTTGATTTTCCTTCCTAGGGTTAAGGTTTGAGTTACGCCTAGGGTAAGGGTTCTATTAACCAGAAAGCCCTGAGTTCCAAGAACACAGCAGCTGCGAAGGACTAGCCAAGAAGAGCGCAAAAGTACCACAACATGCCTGCCTCCACAGCTTTTTCCTTGGGGACATGCCTAATTCCTGGCTGATTTGCCTTTCTCGTCTTAGGGTTGCGGTTCGGCCTAGGGCTAGGATTTTTAAAAGCAGGAAGCCCTGAGTTCCAGGCACACTGGAGCTGTGAAAGGCATCCAAAAGGGAGTGCAAAAGTGCCACAACATGGCTGCTTTCACGGCTTTTTCCTTGGCAAGACGCCTAACACCAGGCTGACTTACCTTCCCAGGGTTACTGTTAGGCTTAGGCCTAGGGCTAGGATTTTTAAAACTAGGAAGCCCTTAGCTCCAGGCACACTGCAGCTGTTCAAGGCATCCCAAGGGGAGTACAAAAGTGCAACAACATGGCAGCTTTCACAGCTTTTTCCTTGGCACCATCCCTATACCTAGGCTGATTTATCTGCCTAGGGTTAGGGTAAGGGTTCAGCCTAGGGCTTGAATTTCTTTAACCAGGAAGCCCTGAGTTCCAGGCTTACTTCATCTGCCAAAGGCATCCCAAAGGGAGTGCAGAAGTGCCACAACATGGCTGCTTTCACGGCTTTTTCCTTGGCAAGAAGCCTAACACCAGGCTGACATACTTTCCCAGGGTTACTGTTAGGCTTAGGCCTAGGGCTAGGATTTTTGAAACTAGGAAGCCCTTAGCTCCAGGCACACTGCAGCTGTTCAAGGCATCCCAAGGGGAGTACAAAAGTGCAACAACATGGCAGCTTTCACAGCTTTTTCCTTGGCACCATCCCTATACCTAGGCAGATTTATCTGCCTAGGGTTAGGGTTAGGGTTCAGCCTAGGGCTTGAATTTTTTTAACCAGGAAGCCCTGAGTTCCAGGCTTACTTCATCTGCCAAAGGCATCCCAAAGGGAGTGCAGAAGTGCCACAACATGGCTGCTTTCACGGCTTTTCCCTTAGGAAGAACCCTAATACCCGGCTGATTTACCTTCCTAGGGTTACTGTTAGGCTTAGGCCTAGGACTTTTAAAACCAGGAAGCCCTGGGCTCCAGGCACACTGCAGCTGTTCAAGGCATCCCAAGGGGAGTGCAAAAGTGACGCAACTTGGCTGCCACCACTGATATTTCCATGAGACCATCCCGAACCATAGGCTGATTTTCCTTCCTAGGGTTAAGGTTTGAGTTACGCCTAGGGTAAGGGTCTATTAACCAGAAAGCCCTGAGTTCCAAGAACACAGCAGCTGCGAAGGACTAGCCAAGAAGAGCGCAAAAGTACCACAACATGCCTGCCTCCACAGCTTTTTCCTTGGGGACATGCCTAATTCCTGGCTGATTTGCCTTTCTCGTCTTAGGGTTGGGGTTCGGCCTAGGGCTAGGATTTTTAAAATCAGGAAGCCCTGAGTTCCAGGCACACTGGAGCTGTGAAAGGCATCCAAAAGGGAGTGCAAAAGTGCCACAACATGGCTGCTTTCACGGCTTTTTCCTTGGCAAGAAGCCTAACACCAGGCTGACATACTTTCCCAGGGTTACTGTTAGGCTTAGGCCTAGGGCTAGGATTTTTGAAACTAGGAAGCCCTGGGCTCCAGGCACACTGCAGCTGTTCAAGGCATCCCAAGGGGAGTACAAAAGTGCAACAACATGGCAGCTTTCACAGCTTTTTCCTTGGCACCATCCCTATACCTAGGCTGATTTATCTGCCTAGGGTTAGGGTTAGGGTTCAGCCTAGGGCTTGGATTTCTTTAACCAGGAAGCCCTGAGTTCCAGGCTTACTTCATCTGCCAAAGGCATCCCAAAGGGAGTGCAGAAGTGCCACAACATGGCTGCTTTCACGGCTTTTCCCTTAGGAAGAACCCTAATACCCGGCTGATTTACCTTCCTAGGGTTACTGTTAGGCTTAGGCCTAGGACTTTTAAAACCAGGAAGCCCTGGGCTCCAGGCACACTGCAGCTGCGAAAGGCATCCCAAGGGGAGCGCAAAAGTGACGCAACTTGGCTGCCACCACTGATATTTCCATGAGACCATCCCGAACCATAGGCTGATTTTCCTTCCTAGGGTTAAGGTTTGAGTTACGCCTAGGGTAAGGGTCTATTAACCAGAAAGCCCTGAGTTCCAAGAACACAGCAGCTGCGAAGGACTAGCCAAGAAGAGCGCAAAAGTAGCACAACATGCCTGCCTCCACAGCTTTTTCCTTGGGGACATGCCTAATTCCTGGCTGATTTGCCTTTCTCGTCTTAGGGTTGGGGTTCGGCCTAGGGCTAGGATTTTTAAAATCAGGAAGCCCTGAGTTCCAGGCACACTGGAGCTGTGAAAGGCATCCAAAAGGGAGTGCAAAAGTGCCACAACATGGCTGTTTCACGGCTTTTTCCTTGGCAAGAAGCCTAACATCAGGCTGATTTACTTTCCCAGGGTTACTGTTAGGCTTAGGCCTAGGGCTAGGATTTTTGAAACTAGGAAGCCCTGGGCTCCAGGCACACTGCAGCTGTTCAAGGCATCCCAAGGGGAGTACAAAAGTGCAACAACATGGCAGCTTTCACAGCTTTTTCCTTGGCACCATCCCTATACCTAGGCTGATTTATCTGCCTAGGGTTAGGGTTAGGCTTCAGCCTAGGGCTTGGATTTCTTTAACCAGGAAGCCCTGAGTTCCAGGCTTACTTCATCTGCCAAAGGCATCCCAAAGGGAGTGCAGAAGTGCCACAACATGGCTGCTTTCACGGCTTTTCCCTTAGGAAGAACCCTAATACCCGGCTGATTTACCTTCCTAGGGTTACTGTTAGGCTTAGGCCTAGGACTTTTAAAACCAGGAAGCCCTGGGCTCCAGGCACACTGCAGCTGCAAAAGGCATCCCAAGGGGAGCGCAAAAGTGACGCAACTTGGCTGCCACCACTGATATTTCCATGAGACCATCCCGAACCATAGGCTGATTTTCCTTCCTAGGGTTAAGGTTTGAGTTACGCCTAGGGTAAGGGTTCTATTAACCAGAAAGCCCTGAGTTCCAAGAACACAGCAGCTGCGAAGGACTAGCCAAGAAGAGCGCAAAAGTAGCACAACATGCCTGCCTCCACAGCTTTTTCCTTGGGGACATGCCTAATTCCTGGCTGATTTGCCTTTCTCGTCTTAGGGTTGGGGTTCGGCCTAGGGCTAGGATTTTTAAAATCAGGAAGCCCTGAGTTCCAGGCACACTGGAGCTGTGAAAGGCATCCAAAAGGGAGTGCAAAAGTGCCACAACATGGCTGTTTCACGGCTTTTTCCTTGGCAAGAAGCCTAACACCAGGCTGATTTACTTTCCCAGGGTTACTGTTAGGCTTAGGCCTAGGGCTAGGATTTTTGAAACTAGGAAGCCCTTAGCTCCAGGCACACTGCAGCTGTTCAAGGCATCCCAAGGGGAGTACAAAAGTGCAACAACATGGCAGCTTTCACAGCTTTTTCCTTGGCACCATCCCTATACCTAGGCTGATTTATCTGCCTAGGGTTAGGGTTAGGGTTCAGCCTAGGGCTTGAATTTTTATACCAGGAAGCCCTGAGTTCCAGGCTTACTTCATCTGCCAAAGGCATCCCAAAGGGAGTGCAGAAGTGCCACAACATGGCTGCTTTCACGGCTTTTCCCTTAGGAAGAACCCTAATACCCGGCTGATTTACCTTCCTAGGGTTACTGTTAGGCTTAGGCCTAGGACTTTTAAAACCAGGAAGCCCTGGGCTCCAGGCACACTGCAGCTGCAAAAGGCATCCCAAGGGGAGCGCAAAAGTGACGCAACTTGGCTGCCACCACTGATATTTCCATGAGACCATCCCGAACCATAGGCTGATTTTCCTTCCTAGGGTTAAGGTTTGAGTTACGCCTAGGGTAAGGGTCTATTAACCAGAAAGCCCTGAGTTCCAAGAACACAGCAGCTGCGAAGGACTAGCCAAGAAGAGCGCAAAAGTACCACAACATGCCTGCCTCCACAGCTTTTTCCTTGGGGACATGCCTAATTCCTGGCTGATTTGCCTTTCTCGTCTTAGGGTTGGGGTTCGGCCTAGGGCTAGGATTTTTAAAATCAGGAATCCCTGAGTTCCAGGCACACTGGAGCTGTGAAAGGCATCCAAAAGGGAGTGCAAAAGTGCCACAACATGGCTGCTTTCACGGCTTTTTCCTTGGCAAGAAACCTAACATCAGGCTGATTTACTTTCCCAGGGTTACTGTTAGGCTTAGGCCTAGGGCTAGGATTTTTGAAACTAGGAAGCCCTGGGCTCCAGGCACACTGCAGCTGTTCAAGGCATCCCAAGGGGAGTACAAAAGTGCAACAACATGGCAGCTTTCACAGCTTTTTCCTTGGCACCATCCCTATACCTAGGCTGATTTATCTGCCTAGGGTTAGGGTTAGGGTTCAGCCTAGGGCTTGGATTTCTTTAACCAGGAAGCCCTGAGTTCCAGGCTTACTTCATCTGCCAAAGGCATCCCAAAGGGAGTGCAGAAGTGCCACAACATGGCTGCTTTCACGGCTTTTCCCTTAGGAAGAACCCTAATACCCGGCTGATTTACCTTCCTAGGGTTACTGTTAGGCTTAGGCCTAGGACTTTTAAAACCAGGAAGCCCTGGGCTCCAGGCACACTGCAGCTGCAAAAGGCATCCCAAGGAGAGCGCAAAAGTGACGCAACTTGGCTGCCACCACTGATATTTCCATGAGACCATCCCGAACCATAGGCTGATTTTCCTTCCTAGGGTTAAGGTTTGAGTTACGCCTAGGGTAAGGGTTCTATTAACCAGAAAGCCCTGAGTTCCAAGAACACAGCAGCTGCGAAGGACTAGCCAAGAAGAGTGCAAAAGTACCACAACATGCCTGCCTCCACAGCTTTTTCCTTGGGGACATGCCTAATTCCTGGCTGATTTGCCTTTCTCGTCTTAGGGTTGGGGTTCGGCCTAGGGCTAGGATTTTTAAAAGCAGGAAGCCCTGAGTTCCAGGCACACTGGAGCTGTGAAAGGCATCCAAAAGGGAGTGCAAAAGTGCCACAACATGGCTGCTTTCACGGCTTTTTCCTTGGCAAGAAGCCTAACACCAGGCTGATTTACTTTCCCAGGGTTACTGTTAGGCTTAGGCCTAGGGCTAGGATTTTTGAAACTAGGAAGCCCTTAGCTCCAGGCACACAGCAGCTGTTCAAGGCATCCCAAGGGGAGTACAAAAGTGCAACAACATGGCAGCTTTCACAGCTTTTTCCTTGGCAAGAAGCCTAACACCAGGCTGATTTACTTTCCCAGGGTTACTGTTAGGCGTAGGCCTAGGGCTAGGATTTTTGAAACTAGGAAGCCCTTAGCTCCAGGCACACTGCAGCTGTTCAAGGCATCCCAAGGGGAGTACAAAAGTGCAACAACATGGCAGCTTTCACAGCTTTTTCCTTGGCACCATCCCTATACCTAGGCTGATTTATCTGCCTAGGGTTAGGGTTAGGGTTCAGCCTAGGGCTTGGATTTCTTTAACCAGGAAGCCCTGAGTTCCAGGCTTACTTCATCTGCCAAAGGCATCCCAAAGGGAGTGCAGAAGTGCCACAACATGGCTGCTTTCACGGCTTTTTCCTTGGCAAGAAGCCTAACATCAGGCTGATTTACTTTCCCAGGGTTACTGTTAGGCTTAGGCCTAGGGCTAGGATTTTTGAAACTAGGAAGCCCTTAGCTCCAGGCACACTGCAGCTGTTCAAGGCATCCCAAGGGGAGTACAAAAGTGCAACAACATGGCAGCTTTCGCAGCTTTTTCCTTGGCACCATCCCTATACCTAGGCTGATTTATCTGCCTAGGGTTAGGGTTAGGGTTCAGCCTAGGGCTTGAATTTTTTTAACCAGGAAGCCCTGAGTTCCAGGCTTACTTCATCTGCCAAAGGCATCCCAAAGGGAGTGCAGAAGTGCCACAACATGGCTGCTTTTACGGCTTTTCCCTTAGGAAGAACCCTAATACCCGGCTGATTTACCTTCCTAGGGTTACTGTTAGGCTTAGGCCTAGGACTTTTAAAACCAGGAAGCCCTGGGCTCCAGGCACACTGCAGCTGCGAAAGGCATCCCAAGGGGAGCGCAAAAGTGACGCAACTTGGCTGCCACCACTGATATTTCCATGAGACCATCCCGAACCATAGGTTGATTTTCCTTCCTAGGGTTAAGGTTTGAGTTACGCCTAGGGTAAGGGTTCTATTAACCAGAAAGCCCTGAGTTCCAAGAACACAGCAGCTGCGAAGGACTAGCCAAGAAGAGCGCAAAAGTACCACAACATGCCTGCCTCCACAGCTTTTTCCTTGGGGACATGCCTAATTCCTGGCTGATTTGCCTTTCTCGTCTTAGGGTTGGGGTTCGGCCTAGGGCTAGGATTTTTAAAAGCAGGAAGCCCTGAGTTCCAGGCACACTGGAGCTGTGAAAGGCATCCAAAAGGGAGTGCAAAAGTGCCACAACATGGCTGCTTTCACGGCTTTTTCCTTGGCAAGAAGCCTAACACCAGGCTGATTTGCCTTCCCAGGGTTACTGTTAGGCTTAGGCCTAGGGCTAGGATTTTTGAAACTAGGAAGCCCTTAGCTCCAGGCACACTGCAGCTGTTCAAGGCATCCCAAGGGGAGTACAAAAGTGCAACAACATGGCAGCTTTCACAGCTTTTTCCTTGGCACCATCCCTATACCTAGGCTGATTTATCTGCCTAGGGTTAGGGTTAGGGTTCAGCCTAGGGCTTGGATTTCTTTAACCAGGAAGCCCTGAGTTCCAGGCTTACTTCATCTGCCAAAGGCATCCCAAAGGGAGTGCAGAAGTGCCACAACATGGCTGCTTTCACGGCTTTTCCCTTAGGAAGAACCCTAATACCCGGCTGATTTACCTTCCTAGGGTTACTGTTAGGCTTAGGCCTAGGACTTTTAAAACCAGGAAGCCCTGGGCTCCAGGCACACTGCAGCTGTGAAAGGCATCCCAAGGGGAGCGCAAAAGTGACGCAACTTGGCTGCCACCACTGATATTTCCATGAGACCATCCCGAACCATAGGCTGATTTTCCTTCCTAGGGTTAAGGTTTGAGTTACGCCTAGGGTAAGGGTTCTATTAACCAGAAAGCCCTGAGTTCCAAGAACACAGCAGCTGCGAAGGACTAGCCAAGAAGAGCGCAAAAGTACCACAACATGCCTGCCTCCACAGCTTTTTCCTTGGGGACATGCCTAATTCCTGGCTGATTTGCCTTTCTCGTCTTAGGGTTGGGTTCGGACTAGGGCTAGGACTTTTAAAAGCAGGAAGCCCTGAGTTCCAGGCACACTGGAGCTGTGAAAGGCATCCAAAAGGGAGTGCAAAAGTGCCACAACATGGCTGCTTTCACGGCTTTTTCCTTGGCAAGAAGCCTAACATCAGGCTGATTTACTTTCCCAGGGTTACTGTTAGGCTTAGGCCTAGGGCTAGGATTTTTAAAACTAGGAAGCCCTGGGCTCCAGGCACACTGCAGCTGTTCAAGGCATCCCAAGGGGAGTACAAAAGTGCAACAACATGGCAGCTTTCACAGCTTTTTCCTTGGCACCATCCCTATACCTAGGCTGATTTATCTGCCTAGGGTTAGGGTTAGGGTTCAGCCTAGGGCTTGGATTTCTTTAACCAGGAAGCCCTGAGTTCCAGGCTTACTTCATCTGCCAAAGGCATCCCAAAGGGAGTGCAGAAGTGCCACAACATGGCTGCTTTCACGGCTTTTCCCTTAGGAAGAACCCTAATACCCGGCTGATTTACCTTCCTAGGGTTACTGTTAGGCTTAGGCCTAGGACTTTTAAAACCAGGAAGCCCTGGGCTCCAGGCACACTGCAGCTGTGAAAGGCATCCCAAGGGGAGCGCAAAAGTGACGCAACTTGGCTGCCACCACTGATATTTCCATGAGACCATCCCGAACCATAGGCTGATTTTCCTTCCTAGGGTTAAGGTTTGAGTTACGCCTAGGGTAAGGGTTCTATTAACCAGAAAGCCCTGAGTTCCAAGAACACAGCAGCTGCGAAGGACTAGCCAAGAAGAGCGCAAAAGTACCACAACATGCCTGCCTCCACAGCTTTTTCCTTGGGGACATGCCTAATTCCTGGCTGATTTGCCTTTCTCGTCTTAGGGTTGGGGTTCGGCCTAGGGCTAGGATTTTTAAAATCAGGAAGCCCTGAGTTCCAGGCACACTGGAGCTGTGAAAGGCATCCAAAAGGGAGTGCAAAAGTGCCACAACATGGCTGCTTTCACGGCTTTTTCCTTGGCAAGAAGCCTAACACCAGGCTGATTTACTTTCCCAGGGTTACTGTTAGGCTTAGGCCTAGGGCTAGGATTTTTGAAACTAGGAAGCCCTTAGCTCCAGGCACACTGCAGCTGTTCAAGGCATCCCAAGGGGAGTACAAAAGTGCAACAACATGGCAGCTTTCACAGCTTTTTCCTTGGCACCATCCCTATACCTAGGCTGATTTATCTGCCTAGGGTTAGGGTTAGGGTTCAGCCTAGGGCTTGGATTTCTTTAACCAGGAAGCCCTGAGTTCCAGGCTTACTTCATCTGCCAAAGGCATCCCAAAGGGAGTGCAGAAGTGCCACAACATGGCTGCTTTCACGGCTTTTTCCTTGGCAAGAAGCCTAACATCAGGCTGATTTACTTTCCCAGGGTTACTGTTAGGCTTAGGCCTAGGGCTAGGATTTTTGAAACTAGGAAGCCCTTAGCTCCAGGCACACTGCAGCTGTTCAAGGCATCCCAAGGGGAGTACAATAGTGCAACAACATGGCAGCTTTCACAGCTTTTTCCTTAGCACCATCCCTATACCTGGGCTGATTTATCTGCCTAGGGTTAGGGTTAGGGTTCAGCCTAGGGCTTGAATTTTTTTAACCAGGAAGCCCTGAGTTCCAGGCTTACTTCATCTGCCAAAGGCATCCCAAAGGGAGTGCAGAAGTGCCACAACATGGCTGCTTTCACGGCTTTTCCCTTAGGAAGAACCCTAATACCCGGCTGATTTACCTTCCTAGGGTTACTGTTAGGCTTAGGCCTAGGACTTTTAAAACCAGGAAGCCCTGGGCTCCAGGCACACTGCAGCTGCGAAAGGCATCCAAAGGGGAGCGCAAAAGTGACGCAACTTGGCTGCCACCACTGATATTTCCATGAGACCATCCCGAACCATAGGCTGATTTTCCTTCCTAGGGTTAAGGTTTGAGTTACGCCTAGGGTAAGGGTTCTATTAACCATAAAGCCCTGAGTTCCAAGAACACAGCAGCTGCGAAGGACTAGCCAAGAAGAGCGCAAAAGTACCACAACATGCCTGCCTCCACAGCTTTTTCCTTGGGGACATGCCTAATTCCTGGCTGATTTGCCTTTCTCGTCATAGGGTTGGGGTTCGGCCTAGGGCTAGGATTTTTAAAAGCAGGAAGCCCTGAGTTCCAGGCACACTGGAGCTGTGAAAGGCATCCAAAAGGGATTGCAAAAGTGCCACAACATGGCTGCTTTCACGGCTTGTTCCTTGGCAAGACGCCTAACACCAGGCTGACTTACCTTCCCAGGGTTACTGTTAGGCTTAGGCCTAGGGCTATTATTTTTAAAACTAGGAAGCCCTTAGCTCCAGGCACACTGCAGCTGTTCAAGGCATCCCAAGGGGAGTACAAAAGTGCAACAACATGGCAGCTTTCACAGCTTTTTCCTTGGCACCATCCCTATACCTAGGCTGATTTATCTGCCTAGGGTTAGGGTTAGGGTTCAGCCTAGGGCTTGAATTTCTTTAACCAGGAAGCCCTGAGTTCCAGGCTTACTTCATCTGCCAAAGGCATCCCAAAGGGAGTGCAGAAGTGCCACAACATGGCTGCTTTCACGGCTTTTCCCTTAGGAAGAGCCCTAATACCCGGCTGATTTACCTTCCTAGGGTTACTGTTAGGCTTAGGCCTAGGACTTTTAAAACCAGGAAGCCCTGGGCTCCAGGCACACTGCAGCTGTGAAAGGCATCCCAAGGGGAGCGCAAAAGTGACGCAACTTGGCTGCCACCACTGATATTTCCATGAGACCATCCCGAACCATAGGTTGATTTTCCTTCCTAGGGTTAAGGTTTGAGTTACGCCTAGGGTAAGGGTTCTATTAACCAGAAAGCCCTGAGTTCCAAGAACACAGCAGCTGCGAAGGACTAGCCAAGAAGAGCGCAAAAGTACCACAACATGCCTGCCTCCACAGCTTTTTCCTTGGGGACATGCCTAATTCCTGGCTGATTTGCCTTTCTCGTCTTAGGGTTGGGGTTCGGCCTAGGGCTAGGATTTTTAAAAGCAGGAAGCCCTGAGTTCCAGGCACACTGGAGCTGTGAAAGGCATCCAAAAGGGAGTGCAAAAGTGCCACAACATGGCTGCTTTCACGGCTTTTTCCTTGGCAAGAAGCCTAACACCAGGCTGATTTGCCTTCCCAGGGTTACTGTTAGGCTTAGGCCTAGGGCTAGGATTTTTAAAACTAGGAAGCCCTGGGCTCCAGGCACACTGCAGCTGTTCAAGGCATCCCAAGGGGAGTACAAAAGTGCAACAACATGGCAGCTTTCACAGCTTTTTCCTTGGCACCATCCCTATACCTAGGCTGATTTATCTGCCTAGGGTTAGGGTTAGGGTTCAGTCTAGGGCTTGAATTTTTTTTAACCAGGAAGCCCTGAGTTCCAGGCTTACTTCATCTGCCAAAGGCATCCCAAAGGGAGTGCAGAAGTGCCACAACATGGCTGCTTTCACGGCTTTTCCCTTAGGAAGAACCCTAATACCCGGCTGATTTACCTTCCTAGGGTTACTGTTAGGCTTAGGCCTAGGACTTTTAAAACCAGGAAGCCCTGGGCTCCAGGCACACTGCAGCTGTGAAAGGCATCCCAAGGGCAGCGCAAAAGTGACGCAACTTGGCTGCCACCACTGATATTTCCATGAGACCATCCCGAACCATAGGATGATTTTCCTTCCTAGGGTTAAGGTTTGAGTTACGCCTAGGGTAAGGGTTCTATTAACCAGAAAGCCCTGAGTTCCAAGAACACAGCAGCTGCGAAGGACTAGCCAAGAAGAGCGCAAAAGTACCACAACATGCCTGCCTCCACAGCTTTTTCCTTGGGGACATGCCTAATTCCTGGCTGATTTGCCTTTCTCGTCTTAGGGTTGCGGTTCGGCCTAGGGCTAGGATTTTTAAAAGCAGGAAGCCCTGAGTTCCAGGCACACTGGAGCTGTGAAAGGCATCCAAAAGGGAGTGCAAAAGTGCCACAACATGGCTGCTTTCACGGCTTTTTCCTTGGCAAGAAGCCTAACATCAGGCTGATTTACTTTCCCAGGGTTACTGTTAGGCTTAGGCCTAGGGCTAGGATTTTTGAAACTAGGAAGCCCTTAGCTCCAGGCACACTGCAGCTGTTCAAGGCATCCCAAGGGGAGTACAAAAGTGCAACAACATGGCAGCTTTCACAGCTTTTTCCTTGGCACCATCCCTATACCTAGGCTGATTTATCTGCCTAGGGTTAGGGTTAGGGTTCAGCCTAGGGCTTGGATTTCTTTAACCAGGAAGCCCTGAGTTCCAGGCTTACTTCATCTGCCAAAGGCATCCCAAAGGGAGTGCAGAAGTGCCACAACATGGCTGCTTTCACGGCTTTTTCCTTGGCAAGAAGCCTAACATCAGGCTGATTTACTTTCCCAGGGTTACTGTTAGGCTTAGGCCTAGGGCTAGGATTTTTGAAACTAGGAAGCCCTTAGCTCCAGGCACACTGCAGCTGTTCAAGGCATCCCAAGGGGAGTACAAAAGTGCAACAACATGGCAGCTTTCACAGCTTTTTCCTTGGCACCATCCCTATACCTGGGCTGATTTATCTGCCTAGGGTTAGGGTTAGGGTTCAGCCTAGGGCTTGAATTTTTTTTACCAGGAAGCCCTGAGTTCCAGGCTTACTTCATCTGCCAAAGGCATCCCAAAGGGAGTGCAGAAGTGCCACAACATGGCTGCTTTCACGGCTTTTCCCTTAGGAAGAACCCTAATACGCGGCTGATTTACCTTCCTAGGGTTACTGTTAGGCTTAGGCCTAGGACTTTTAAAACCAGGAAGCCCTGGGCTCCAGGCACACTGCAGCTGCAAAAGGCATCCCAAGGAGAGCGCAAAAGTGACGCAACTTGGCTGCCACCACTGATATTTCCATGAGACCATCCCGAACCATAGGCTGATTTTCCTTCCTAGGGTTAAGGTTTGAGTTACGCCTAGGGTAAGGGTTCTATTAACCAGAAAGCCCTGAGTTCCAAGAACACAGCAGCTGCGAAGGACTAGCCAAGAAGAGCGCAAAAGTACCACAACATGCCTGCCTCCACAGCTTTTTCCTTGGGGACATGCCTAATTCCTGGCTGATTTGCCTTTCTCGTCTTAGGGTTGGGGTTCGGCCTAGGGCTAGGATTTTTAAAAGCAGGAAGCCCTGAGTTCCAGGCACACTGGAGCTGTGAAAGGCATCCAAAAGGGAGTGCAAAAGTGCCACAACATGGCTGCTTTCACGGCTTTTTCCTTGGCAAGAAGCCTAACACCAGGCTGATTTACTTTCCCAGGGTTACTGTTAGGCTTAGGCCTAGGGCTAGGATTTTTGAAACTAGGAAGCCCTTAGCTCCAGGCACACAGCAGCTGTTCAAGGCATCCCAAGGGGAGTACAAAAGTGCAACAACATGGCAGCTTTCACAGCTTTTTCCTTGGCAAGAAGCCTAACACCAGGCTGATTTACTTTCCCAGGGTTACTGTTAGGCGTAGGCCTAGGGCTAGGATTTTTGAAACTAGGAAGCCCTTAGCTCCAGGCACACTGCAGCTGTTCAAGGCATCCCAAGGGGAGTACAAAAGTGCAACAACATGGCAGCTTTCACAGCTTTTTCCTTGGCACCATCCCTATACCTAGGCTGATTTATCTGCCTAGGGTTAGGGTTAGGGTTCAGCCTAGGGCTTGAATTTCTTTAACTAGGAAGCCCTGAGTTCCAGGCTTACTTCATCTGCCAAAGGCATCCCAAAGGGAGTGCAGAAGTGCCACAACATGGCTGCTTTCACGGCTTTTTCCTTGGCAAGAAGCCTAACATCAGGCTGATTTACCTTCCCAGGGTTACTGTTAGGCTTAGGCCTAGGGCTAGGATTTTTGAAACTAGGAAGCCCTTAGCTCCAGGCACACTGCAGCTGTTCAAGGCATCCCAAGGGGAGTACAAAAGTGCAACAACATGGCAGCTTTCACAGCTTTTTCCTTGGCACCATCCCTATACCTAGGCTGATTTATCTGCCTAGGGTTAGGGTTAGGGTTCAGCCTAGGGCTTGAATTTCTTTAACCAGGAAGCCCTGAGTTCCAGGCTTACTTCATCTGCCAAAGGCATCCCAAAGGGAGTGCAGAAGTGCCACAACATGGCTGCTTTCACGGCTTTTCCCTTAGGAAGAACCCTAATACCCGGCTGATTTACCTTCCTAGGGTTACTGTTAGGCTTAGGCCTAGGACTTTTAAAACCAGGAAGCCCTGGGCTCCAGGCACACTGCAGCTGAGAAAGGCATCCCAAGGGGAGCGCAAAAGTGACGCAACTTGGCTGCCACCACTGATATTTCCATGAGACCATCCCGAACCATAGGTTGATTTTCCTTCCTAGGGTTAAGGTTTGAGTTACACCTAGGGTAAGGGTTCTATTAACCAGAAAGCCCTGAGTTCCAAGAACACAGCAGCTGCGAAGGACTAGCCAAGAAGAGCGCAAAAGTACCACAACATGCCTGCCTCCACAGCTTTTTCCTTGGGGACATGCCTAATTCCTGGCTGATTTGCCTTTCTCGTCTTAGGGTTGGGGTTCGGCCTAGGGCTAGGATTTTTAAAAGCAGGAAGCCCTGAGTTCCAGGCACACTGGAGCTGTGAAAGGCATCCAAAAGGGAGTGCAAAAGTGCCACAACATGGCTGCTTTCACGGCTTTTTCCTTGGCAAGAAGCCTAACACCAGGCTGATTTACTTTCCCAGGGTTACTGTTAGGCAAAGGCCTAGGGCTAGGATTTTTAAAACTAGGAAGCCCTGGGCTCCAGGCACACAGCAGCTGTTCAAGGCATCCCAAGGGGAGTACAAAAGTGCAACAACATGGCAGCTTTCACAGCTTTTTCCTTGGCAAGAAGCCTAACACCAGGCTGATTTACTTTCCCAGGGTTACTGTTAGGCGTAGGCCTAGGGCTAGGATTTTTGAAACTAGGAAGCCCTTAGCTCCAGGCACACTGCAGCTGTTCAAGGCATCCCAAGGGGAGTACAAAAGTGCAACAACATGGCAGCTTTCACAGCTTTTTCCTTGGCACCATCCCTATACCTAGGCTGATTTATCTGCCTAGGGTTAGGGTTAGGGTTCAGCCTAGGGCTTGGATTTCTTTAACCAGGAAGCCCTGAGTTCCAGGCTTACTTCATCTGCCAAAGGCATCCCAAAGGGAGTGCAGAAGTGCCACAACATGGCTGCTTTCACGGCTTTTTCCTTGGCAAGAAGCCTAACATCAGGCTGATTTACCTTCCCAGGGTTACTGTTAGGCTTAGGCCTAGGGCTAGGATTTTTGAAACTAGGAAGCCCTTAGCTCCAGGCACACTGCAGCTGTTCAAGGCATCCCAAGGGGAGTACAAAAGTGCAACAACATGGCAGCTTTCACAGCTTTTTCCTTGGCACCATCCCTATACCTAGGCTGATTTATCTGCCTAGGGTTAGGGTTAGGGTTCAGCCTAGGGCTTGAATTTTTTTAACCAGGAAGCCCTGAGTTCCAGGCTTACTTCATCTGCCAAAGGCATCCCAAAGGGAGTGCAGAAGTGCCACAACATGGCTGCTTTCACGGCTTTTCCCTTAGGAAGAGCCCTAATACCCGGCTGATTTACCTTCCTAGGGTTACTGTTAGGCTTAGGCCTAGGACTTTTAAAACCAGGAAGCCCTGGGCTCCAGGCACACTGCAGCTGCGAAAGGCATCCCAAGGGGAGCGCAAAAGTGACGCAACTTGGCTGCCACCACTGATATTTCCATGAGACCATCCCGAACCATAGGTTGATTTTCCTTCCTAGGGTTAAGGTTTGAGTTACGCCTAGGGTAAGGGTTCTATTAACCAGAAAGCCCTGAGTTCCAAGAACACAGCAGCTGCGAAGGACTAGCCAAGAAGAGCGCAAAAGTACCACAACATGCCTGCCTCCACAGCTTTTTCCTTGGGGACATGCCTAATTCCTGGCTGATTTGCCTTTCTCGTCTTAGGGTTGGGGTTCGGCCTAGGGCTAGGATTTTTAAAAGCAGGAAGCCCTGAGTTCCAGGCACACTGGAGCTGTGAAAGGCATCCAAAAGGGAGTGCAAAAGTGCCACAACATGGCTGCTTTCACGGCTTTTTCCTTGGCAAGAAGCCTAACACCAGGCTGATTTGCCTTCCCAGGGTTACTGTTAGGCTTAGGCCTAGGGCTAGGATTTTTAAAACTAGGAAGCCCTGGGCTCCAGGCACACTGCAGCTGTTCAAGGCATCCCAAGGGGAGTACAAAAGTGCAACAACATGGCAGCTTTCACAGCTTTTTCCTTGGCACCATCCCTATACCTAGGCTGATTTATCTGCCTAGGGTTAGGGTTAGGGTTCAGCCTAGGGCTTGAATTATTTTAACCAGGAAGCCCTGAGTTCCAGGCTTACTTCATCTGCCAAAGGCATCCCAAAGGGAGTGCAGAAGTGCCACAACATGGCTGCTTTCACGGCTTTTCCCTTAGGAAGAACCCTAATACGCGGCTGATTTACCTTCCTAGGGTTACTGTTAGGCTTAGGCCTAGGACTTTTAAAACCAGGAAGCCCTGGGCTCCAGGCACACTGCAGCTGCAAAAGGCATCCCAAGGAGAGCGCAAAAGTGACGCAACTTGGCTGCCACCACTGATATTTCCATGAGACCATCCCGAACCATAGGCTGATTTTCCTTCCTAGGGTTAAGGTTTGAGTTACGCCTAGGGTAAGGGTTCTATTAACCAGAAAGCCCTGAGTTCCAAGAACACAGCAGCTGCGAAGGACTAGCCAAGAAGAGCGCAAAAGTACCACAACATGCCTGCCTCCACAGCTTTTTCCTTGGGGACATGCCTAATTCCTGGCTGATTTGCCTTTCTCGTCTTAGGGTTGGGGTTCGGCCTAGGGCTAGGATTTTTAAAAGCAGGAAGCCCTGAGTTCCAGGCACACTGGAGCTGTGAAAGGCATCCAAAAGGGAGTGCAAAAGTGCCACAACATGGCTGCTTTCACGGCTTTTTCCTTGGCAAGAAGCCTAACACCAGGCTGATTTACTTTCCCAGGGTTACTGTTAGGCTTAGGCCTAGGGCTAGGATTTTTGAAACTAGGAAGCCCTTAGCTCCAGGCACACTGCAGCTGTTCAAGGCATCCCAAGGGGAGTACAAAAGTGCAACAACATGGCAGCTTTCACAGCTTTTTCCTTGGCACCATCCCTATACCTAGGCTGATTTATCTGCCTAGGGTTAGGGTTAGGGTTCAGCCTAGGGCTTGAATTTCTTTAACCAGGAAGCCCTGAGTTCCAGGCTTACTTCATCTGCCAAAGGCATCCCAAAGGGAGTGCAGAAGTGCCACAACATGGCTGCTTTCACGGCTTTTCCCTTAGGAAGAACCCTAATACCCGGCTGATTTACCTTCCTAGGGTTACTGTTAGGCTTAGGCCTAGGACTTTTAAAACCAGGAAGCCCTGGGCTCCAGGCACACTGCAGCTGCAAAAGGCATCCCAAGGGGAGCGCAAAAGTGACGCAACTTGGCTGCCACCACTGATATTTCCATGAGACCATCCCGAACCATAGGTTGATTTTCCTTCCTAGGGTTAAGGTTTGAGTTACGCCTAGGGTAAGGGTCTATTAACCAGAAAGCCCTGAGATCCAAGAACACAGCAGCTGCGAAGGACTAGCCAAGAAGAGCGCAAAAGTACCACAACATGCCTGCCTCCACAGCTTTTTCCTTGGGGACATGCCTAATTCCTGGCTGATTTGCCTTTCTCGTCTTAGGGTTGCGGTTCGGCCTCGGGCCAGGATTTTTAAAAGCAGGAAGCCCTGAGTTCCAGGCACACTGCAGCTGTGAAAGGCATCCAAAAGGGAGTGCAAAAGTGCCACAACATGGCTGCTTTCACGGCTTTTTCCTTGGCAAGAAGCCTAACACCAGGCTGATTTACTTTCCCAGGGTTACTGTTAGGCTTAGGCCTAGGGCTAGGATTTTTGAAACTAGGAGGCCCTTAGCTCCAGGCACACTGCAGCTGTTCAAGGCATCCCAAGGGGAGTACAAAAGTGCAACAACATGGCAGCTTTCACAGCTTTTTCCTTGGCAAGAAGCCTAACACCAGGCTGATTTACACTCCCAGGGTTACTGTTAGGCTTAGGCCTAGGGCTAGGATTTTTGAAACTAGGAAGCCCTTAGCTCCAGGCACACTGCAGCTGTTCAAGGCATCCCAAGGGGAGTACAAAAGTGCAACAACATGGCAGCTTTCACAGCTTTTTCCTTGGCACCATCCCTATACCTAGGCTGATTTATCTGCCTAGGGTTAGGGTTAGGGTTCAGCCTAGGGCTTGGATTTCTTTAACCAGGAAGCCCTAAGTTCCAGGCTTACTTCATCTGCCAAAGGCATCCCAAAGGGAGTGCAGAAGTGCCACAACATGGCTGCTTTCACGGCTTTTTCCTTGGCAAGAAGCCTAACATCAGGCTGATTTACCTTCCCAGGGTTACTGTTAGGCTTAGGCCTAGGGCTAGGATTTTTGAAACTAGGAAGCCCTTAGCTCCAGGCACACTGCAGCTGCGAAAGGCATCCCAAGGGGACTACAAAAGTGCAACAACATGGCTGCTTTCACGGCTTTTCCCTTAGGAAGAACCCTAATACCCGGCTGATTTACCTTCCTAGGGTTACTGTTAGGCTTAGGCCTAGGACTTTTAAAACCAGGAAGCCCTGGGCTCCAGGCACACTGCAGCTGCAAAAGGCATCCCAAGGGGAGCGCAAAAGTGACGCAACTTGGCTGCCACCACTGATATTTCCATGAGACCATCCCGAACCATAGGATGATTTTCCTTCCTAGGGTTAAGGTTTGAGTTACGCCTAGGGTAAGGGTTCTATTAACCAGAAAGCCCTGAGTTCCAAGAACACAGCAGCTGCGAAGGACTAGCCAAGAAGAGCGCAAAAGTACCACAACATGCCTGCCTCCACAGCTTTTTCCTTGGGGACATGCCTAATTCCTGGCTGATTTGCCTTTCTCGTCTTAGGGTTGGGGTTCGGCCTAGGGCTAGGATTTTTAAAATCAGGAAGCCCTGAGTTCCAGGCACACTGGAGCTGTGAAAGGCATCCAAAAGGGAGTGCAAAAGTGCCACAACATGGCTGCTTTCACGGCTTTTTCCTTGGCAAGAAGCCTAACATCAGGCTGATTTACTTTCCCAGGGTTACTGTTAGGCTTAGGCCTAGGGCTAGGATTTTTGAAACTAGGAAGCCCTGGGCTCCAGGCACACTGCAGCTGTTCAAGGCATCCCAAGGGGAGTACAAAAGTGCAACAACATGGCAGCTTTCACAGCTTTTTACTTGGCACCATCCCTATACCTAGGCTGATTTATCTGCCTAGGGTTAGGGTTAGGGTTCAGCCTAGGGCTTGGATTTCTTTAACCAGGAAGCCCTGAGTTCCAGGCTTACTTCATCTGCCAAAGGCATCCCAAAGGGAGTGCAGAAGTGCCACAACATGGCTGCTTTCACGGCTTTTTCCTTGGCAAGAAGCCTAACATCAGGCTGATTTACCTTCCCAGGGTTACTGTTAGGCTTAGGCCTAGGGCTAGGAATTTTGAAACTAGGAAGCCCTTAGCTCCAGGCACACTGCAGCTGTTCAAGGCATCCCAAGGGGACTACAAAAGTGCAACAACATGGCTGCTTTCACGGCTTTTCCCTTAGGAAGAACCCTAATACCCGGCTGATTTACCTTCCTAGGGTTACTGTTAGGCTTAGGCCTAGGACTTTTAAAACCAGGAAGCCCTGGGCTCCAGGCACACTGCAGCTGTGAAAGGCATCCCAAGGGGAGCGCAAAAGTGACGCAACTTGGCTGCCACCACTGATATTTCCATGAGACCATCCCGAACCATAGGTTGATTTTCCTTCCTAGGGTTAAGGTTTGAGTTACGCCTAGGGTAAGGGTTCTATTAACCAGAAAGCCCTGAGTTCCAAGAACACAGCAGCTGCGAAGGACTAGCCAAGAAGAGCGCAAAAGTACCACAACATGCCTGCCTCCACAGCTTTTTCCTTGGGGACATGCCTAATTCCTGGCTGATTTGCCTTTCTCGTCTTAGGGTTGGGGTTCGGCCTAGGGCTAGGATTTTTAAAAGCAGGAAGCCCTGAGTTCCAGGCACACTGGAGCTGTGAAAGGCATCCAAAAGGGAGTGCAAAAGTGCCACAACATGGCTGCTTTCACGGCTTTTTCCTTGGCAAGAAGCCTAACACCAGGCTGATTTGCCGACCCAGGGTTACTGTTAGGCTTAGGCCTAGGGCTAGGATTTTTAAAACTAGGAAGCCCTGGGCTCCAGGCACACTGCAGCTGTTCAAGGCATCCCAAGGGGAGTACAAAAGTGCAACAACATGGCAGCTTTCACAGCTTTTTCCTTGGCACCATCCCTATACCTAGGCTGATTTATCTGCCTAGGGTTAGGGTTAGGGTTCAGCCTAGGGCTTGAATTTTTTTTAACCAGGAAGCCCTGAGTTCCAGGCTTACTTCATCTGCCAAAGGCATCCCAAAGGGAGTGCAGAAGTGCCACAACATGGCTGCTTTCACGGCTTTTCCCTTAGGAAGAACCCTAATACCCGGCTGATTTACCTTCCTAGGGTTACTGTTAGGCTTAGGCCTAGGACTTTTAAAACCAGGAAGCCCTGGGCTCCAGGCACACTGCAGCTGTGAAAGGCATCCCAAGGGGAGCGCAAAAGTGACGCAACTTGGCTGCCACCACTGATATTTCCATGAGACCATCCCGAACCATAGGATGATTTTCCTTCCTAGGGTTAAGGTTTGAGTTACGCCTAGGGTAAGGGTTCTATTAACCAGAAAGCCCTGAGTTCCAAGAACACAGCAGCTGCGAAGGACTACCCAAGAAGAGCGCAAAAGTACCACAACATGCCTGCCTCCACAGCTTTTTCCTTGGGGACATGCCTAATTCCTGGCTGATTTGCCTTTCTCGTCTTAGGGTTGGGGTTCGGCCTAGGGCTAGGATTTTTAAAATCAGGAAGCCCTGAGTTCCAGGCACACTGGAGCTGTGAAAGGCATCCAAAAGGGAGTGCAAAAGTGCCACAACATGGCTGCTTTCACGGCTTTTTCCTTGGCAAGAAGCCTAACATCAGGCTGATTTACTTTCCCAGGGTTACTGTTAGGCTTAGGCCTAGGGCTAGGATTTTTGAAACTAGGAAGCCCTTAGCTCCAGGCACACTGCAGCTGTTCAAGGCATCCCAAGGGGAGTACAAAAGTGCAACAACATGGCAGCTTTCACAGCTTTTTCCTTGGCACCATCCCTATACCTAGGCTGATTTATCTGCCTAGGGTTAGGGTTAGGGTTCAGCCTAGGGCTTGGATTTCTTTAACCAGGAAGCCCTGAGTTCCAGGCTTACTTCATCTGCCAAAGGCATCCCAAAGGGAGTGCAGAAGTGCCACAACATGGCTGCTTTCACGGCTTTTTCCTTGGCAAGAAGCCTAACATCAGGCTGATTTACTTTCCCAGGGTTACTATTAGGCTTAAGCCTAGGGCTACGATTTTTAAAACTAGGAAGCCCTTAGCTCCAGGCACACTGCAGCTGTTCAAGGCATCCCAAGGGGAGTACAAAAGTGCAACAACATGGCAGCTTTCACAGCTTTTTCCTTGGCACCATCCCTATACCTAGGCTGATTTATCTGCCTAGGGTTAGGGTTAGGGTTCAGCCTAGGGCTTGAATTTCTTTAACCAGGAAGCCCTGAGTTCCAGGCTTACTTCATCTGCCAAAGGCATCCCAAAGGGAGTGCAGAAGTGCCACAACATGGCTGCTTTCACGGCTTTTCCCTTAGGAAGAACCCTAATACCCGGCTGATTTACCTTCCTAGGGTTACTGTTAGGCTTAGGCCTAGGACTTTTAAAACCAGGAAGCCCTGGGCTCCAGGCACACTGCAGCTGCAAAAGGCATCCCAAGGGGAGCGCAAAAGTGACGCAACTTGGCTGCCACCACTGATATTTCCATGAGACCATCCCGAACCATAGGTTGATTTTCCTTCCTAGGGTTAAGGTTTGAGTTACGCCTAGGGTAAGGGTCTATTAACCAGAAAGCCCTGAGTTCCAAGAACACAGCAGCTGCGAAGGACTAGCCAAGAAGAGCGCAAAAGTACCACAACATGCCTGCCTCCACAGCTTTTTCCTTGGGGACATGCCTAATTCCTGGCTGATTTGCCTTTCTCGTCTTAGGGTTGGGGTTCGGCCTAGGGCTAGGATTTTTAAAAGCAGGAAGCCCTGAGTTCCAGGCACACTGGAGCTGTGAAAGGCATCCAAAAGGGAGTGCAAAAGTGCCACAACATGGCTGCTTTCACGGCTTTTTCCTTGGCAAGAAGCCTAACACCAGGCTGATTTACTTTCCCAGGGTTACTGTTAGGCTTAGGCCTAGGGCTAGGATTTTTGAAACTAGGAAGCCCTTAGCTCCAGGCACACTGCAGCTGTTCAAGGCATCCCAAGGGGAGTACAAAAGTGCAACAACATGGCAGCTTTCACAGCTTTTTCCTTGGCACCATCCCTATACCTAGGCTGATTTATCTGCCTAGGGTTAGGGTTAGGGTTCAGCCTAGGGCTTGGATTTCTTTAACCAGGAAGCCCTGAGTTCCAGGCTTACTTCATCTGCCAAAGGCATCCCAAAGGGAGTGCAGAAGTGCCACAACATGGCTGCTTTCACGGCTTTTTCCTTGGCAAGAAGCCTAACATCAGGCTGATTTACTTTCCCAGGGTTACTGTTAGGCTTAGGCCTAGGGCTAGGATTTTTGAAACTAGGAAGCCCTTAGCTCCAGGCACACTGCAGCTGTTCAAGGCATCCCAAGGGGAGTACAATAGTGCAACAACATGGCAGCTTTCACAGCTTTTTCCTTGGCACCATCCCTATACCTAGGCTGATTTATCTGCCTAGGGTTAGGGTTAGGGTTCAGCCTAGGGCTTGAATTTCTTTAACCAGGAAGCCCTGAGTTCCAGGCTTACTTCATCTGCCAAAGGCATCCCAAAGGGAGTGCAGAAGTGCCACAACATGGCTGCTTTCACGGCTTTTCCCTTAGGAAGAACCCTAATACCCGGCTGATTTACCTTCCTAGGGTTACTGTTAGGCTTAGGCCTAGGACTTTTAAAACCAGGAAGCCCTGGGCTCCAGGCACACTGCAGCTGCGAAAGGCATCCCAAGGGGAGCGCAAAAGTGACGCAACTTGGCTGCCACCACTGATATTTCCATGAGACCATCCCGAACCATAGGCTGATTTTCCTTCCTAGGGTTAAGGTTTGAGTTACGCCTAGGGTAAGGGTTCTATTAACCAGAAAGCCCTGAGTTCCAAGAACACAGCAGCTGCGAAGGACTAGCCAAGAAGAGCGCAAAAGTACCACAACATGCCTGCCTCCACCGCTTTTTCCTTGGGGACATGCCTAATTCCTGGCTGATTTGCCTTTCTCGTCATAGGGTTGGGGTTCGGCCTAGGGCTAGGATTTTTAAAAGCAGGAAGCCCTGAGTTCCAGGCACACTGGAGCTGTGAAAGGCATCCAAAAGGGATTGCAAAAGTGCCACAACATGGCTGCTTTCACGGCTTGTTCCTTGGCAAGACGCCTAACACCAGGCTGACTTACCTTCCCAGGGTTACTGTTAGGTTTAGGCCTAGGGCTAGGATTTTTAAAACTAGGAAGCCCTTAGCTCCAGGCACACTGCAGCTGTTCAAGGCATCCCAAGGGGAGTACAAAAGTGCAACAACATGGCAGCTTTCACAGCTTTTTCCTTGGCACCATCCCTATACCTAGGCTGATTTATCTGCCTAGGGTTAGGGTTAGGGTTCAGCCTAGGGCTTGAATTTCTTTAACCAGGAAGCCCTGAGTTCCAGGCTTACTTCATCTGCCAAAGGCATCCCAAAGGGAGTGCAGAAGTGCCACAACATGGCTGCTTTCACGGCTTTTCCCTTAGGAAGAGCCCTAATACCCGGCTGATTTACCTTCCTAGGGTTACTGTTAGGCTTAGGCCTAGGACTTTTAAAACCAGGAAGCCCTGGGCTCCAGGCACACTGCAGCTGCGAAAGGCATCCCAAGGGGAGCGCAAAAGTGACGCAACTTGGCTGCCACCACTGATATTTCCATGAGACCATCCCGAACCATAGTTTGATTTTCCTTCCTAGGGTTAAGGTTTGAGTTACGCCTAGGGTAAGGGTTCTATTAACCAGAAAGCCCTGAGTTCCAAGAACACAGCAGCTGCGAAGGACTAGCCAAGAAGAGCGCAAAAGTACCACAACATGCCTGCCTCCACAGCTTTTTCCTTGGGGACATGCCTAATTCCTGGCTGATTTGCCTTTCTCGTCTTAGGGTTGGGGTTCGGCCTAGGGCTAGGATTTTTAAAAGCAGGAAGCCCTGAGTTCCAGGCACACTGGAGCTGTGAAAGGCATCCAAAAGGGAGTGCAAAAGTGCCACAACATGGCTGCTTTCACGGCTTTTTCCTTGGCAAGAAGCCTAACACCAGGCTGATTTGCCTTCCCAGGGTTACTGTTAGGCTTAGGCCTAGGGCTAGGATTTTTAAAACTAGGAAGCCCTGGGCTCCAGGCACACTGCAGCTGTTCAAGGCATCCCAAGGGGAGTACAAAAGTGCAACAACATGGCAGCTTTCACAGCTTTTTCCTTGGCACCATCCCTATACCTAGGCTGATTTATCTGCCTAGGGTTAGGGTTAGGGTTAGGGTTCAGCCTAGGGCTTGAATTATTTTAACCAGGAAGCCCTGAGTTCCAGGCTTACTTCATCTGCCAAAGGCATCCCAAAGGGAGTGCAGAAGTGCCACAACATGGCTGCTTTCACGGCTTTTCCCTTAGGAAGAACCCTAATACGCGGCTGATTTACCTTCCTAGGGTTACTGTTAGGCTTAGGCCTAGGACTTTTAAAACCAGGAAGCCCTGGGCTCCAGGCACACTGCAGCTGCAAAAGGCATCCCAAGGGGAGCGCAAAAGTGACGCAACTTGGCTGCCACCACTGATATTTCCATGAGACCATCCCGAACCATAGGCTGATTTTCCTTCCTAGGGTTAAGGTTTGAGTTACGCCTAGGGTAAGGGTTCTATTAACCAGAAAGCCCTGAGTTCCAAGAACACAGCAGCTGCGAAGGACTAGCCAAGAAGAGCGCAAAAGTACCACAACATGCCTGCCTCCACAGCTTTTTCCTTGGGGACATGCCTAATTCCTGGCTGATTTGCCTTTCTCGTCTTAGGGTTGGGGTTCGGCCTAGGGCTAGGATTTTTAAAAGCAGGAAGCCCTGAGTTCCAGGCACACTGGAGCTGTGAAAGGCATCCAAAAGGGAGTGCAAAAGTGCCACAACATGGCTGCTTTCACGGCTTTTTCCTTGGCAAGAAGCCTAACACCAGGCTGATTTACTTTCCCAGGGTTACTGTTAGGCTTAGGCCTAGGGCTAGGATTTTTGAAACTAGGAAGCCCTTAGCTCCAGGCACACTGCAGCTGTTCAAGGCATCCCAAGGGGAGTACAAAAGTGCAACAACATGGCAGCTTTCACAGCTTTTTCCTTGGCACCATCCCTATACCTAGGCTGATTTATCTGCCTAGGGTTAGGGTTAGGGTTCAGCCTAGGGCTTGGATTTCTTTAACCAGGAAGCCCTGAGTTCCAGGCTTACTTCATCTGCCAAAGGCATCCCAAAGGGAGTGCAGAAGTGCCACAACATGGCTGCTTTCACGGCTTTTTCCTTGGCAAGAAGCCTAACATCAGGCTGATTTACTTTCCCAGGGTTACTGTTAGGCTTAGGCCTAGGGCTAGGATTTTTGAAACTAGGAAGCCCTTAGCTCCAGGCACACTGCAGCTGTTCAAGGCATCCCAAGGGGAGTACAATAGTGCAACAACATGGCAGCTTTCACAGCTTTTTCCTTGGCACCATCCCTATACCTAGGCTGATTTATCTGCCTAGGGTTAGGGTTAGGGTTCAGCCTAGGGCTTGAATTTCTTTAACCAGGAAGCCCTGAGTTCCAGGCTTACTTCATCTGCCAAAGGCATCCCAAAGGGAGTGCAGAAGTGCCACAACATGGCTGCTTTCACGGCTTTTCCCTTAGGAAGAACCCTAATACCCGGCTGATTTACCTTCCTAGGGTTACTGTTAGGCTTAGGCCTAGGACTTTTAAAACCAGGAAGCCCTGGGCTCCAGGCACACTGCAGCTGCGAAAGGCATCCCAAGGGGAGCGCAAAAGTGACGCAACTTGGCTGCCACCACTGATATTTCCATGAGACCATCCCGAACCATAGGCTGATTTTCCTTCCTAGGGTTAAGGTTTGAGTTACGCCTAGGGTAAGGGTTCTATTAACCAGAAAGCCCTGAGTTCCAAGAACACAGCAGCTGCGAAGGACTAGCCAAGAAGAGCGCAAAAGTACCACAACATGCCTGCCTCCACCGCTTTTTCCTTGGGGACATGCCTAATTCCTGGCTGATTTGCCTTTCTCGTCATAGGGTTGGGGTTCGGCCTAGGGCTAGGATTTTTAAAAGCAGGAAGCCCTGAGTTCCAGGCACACTGGAGCTGTGAAAGGCATCCAAAAGGGATTGCAAAAGTGCCACAACATGGCTGCTTTCACGGCTTGTTCCTTGGCAAGACGCCTAACACCAGGCTGACTTACCTTCCCAGGGTTACTGTTAGGTTTAGGCCTAGGGCTAGGATTTTTAAAACTAGGAAGCCCTTAGCTCCAGGCACACTGCAGCTGTTCAAGGCATCCCAAGGGGAGTACAAAAGTGCAACAACATGGCAGCTTTCACAGCTTTTTCCTTGGCACCATCCCTATACCTAGGCTGATTTATCTGCCTAGGGTTAGGGTTAGGGTTCAGCCTAGGGCTTGAATTTCTTTAACCAGGAAGCCCTGAGTTCCAGGCTTACTTCATCTGCCAAAGGCATCCCAAAGGGAGTGCAGAAGTGCCACAACATGGCTGCTTTCACGGCTTTTCCCTTAGGAAGAGCCCTAATACCCGGCTGATTTACCTTCCTAGGGTTACTGTTAGGCTTAGGCCTAGGACTTTTAAAACCAGGAAGCCCTGGGCTCCAGGCACACTGCAGCTGCGAAAGGCATCCCAAGGGGAGCGCAAAAGTGACGCAACTTGGCTGCCACCACTGATATTTCCATGAGACCATCCCGAACCATAGTTTGATTTTCCTTCCTAGGGTTAAGGTTTGAGTTACGCCTAGGGTAAGGGTTCTATTAACCAGAAAGCCCTGAGTTCCAAGAACACAGCAGCTGCGAAGGACTAGCCAAGAAGAGCGCAAAAGTACCACAACATGCCTGCCTCCACAGCTTTTTCCTTGGGGACATGCCTAATTCCTGGCTGATTTGCCTTTCTCGTCTTAGGGTTGGGGTTCGGCCTAGGGCTAGGATTTTTAAAAGCAGGAAGCCCTGAGTTCCAGGCACACTGGAGCTGTGAAAGGCATCCAAAAGGGAGTGCAAAAGTGCCACAACATGGCTGCTTTCACGGCTTTTTCCTTGGCAAGAAGCCTAACACCAGGCTGATTTGCCTTCCCAGGGTTACTGTTAGGCTTAGGCCTAGGGCTAGGATTTTTAAAACTAGGAAGCCCTGGGCTCCAGGCACACTGCAGCTGTTCAAGGCATCCCAAGGGGAGTACAAAAGTGCAACAACATGGCAGCTTTCACAGCTTTTTCCTTGGCACCATCCCTATACCTAGGCTGATTTATCTGCCTAGGGTTAGGGTTAGGGTTCAGCCTAGGGCTTGAATTATTTTAACCAGGAAGCCCTGAGTTCCAGGCTTACTTCATCTGCCAAAGGCATCCCAAAGGGAGTGCAGAAGTGCCACAACATGGCTGCTTTCACGGCTTTTCCCTTAGGAAGAACCCTAATACGCGGCTGATTTACCTTCCTAGGGTTACTGTTAGGCTTAGGCCTAGGACTTTTAAAACCAGGAAGCCCTGGGCTCCAGGCACACTGCAGCTGCAAAAGGCATCCCAAGGAGAGCGCAAAAGTGACGCAACTTGGCTGCCACCACTGATATTTCCATGAGACCATCCCGAACCATAGGCTGATTTTCCTTCCTAGGGTTAAGGTTTGAGTTACGCCTAGGGTAAGGGTTCTATTAACCAGAAAGCCCTGAGTTCCAAGAACACAGCAGCTGCGAAGGACTAGCCAAGAAGAGCGCAAAAGTACCACAACATGCCTGCCTCCACAGCTTTTTCCTTGGGGACATGCCTAATTCCTGGCTGATTTGCCTTTCTCGTCTTAGGGTTGGGGTTCGGCCTAGGGCTAGGATTTTTAAAAGCAGGAAGCCCTGAGTTCCAGGCACACTGGAGCTGTGAAAGGCATCCAAAAGGGAGTGCAAAAGTGCCACAACATGGCTGCTTTCACGGCTTTTTCCTTGGCAAGAAGCCTAACACCAGGCTGATTTACTTTCCCAGGGTTACTGTTAGGCTTAGGCCTAGGGCTAGGATTTTTGAAACTAGGAAGCCCTTAGCTCCAGGCACACTGCAGCTGTTCAAGGCATCCCAAGGGGAGTACAAAAGTGCAACAACATGGCAGCTTTCACAGCTTTTTCCTTGGCACCATCCCTATACCTAGGCTGATTTATCTGCCTAGGGTTAGGGTTAGGGTTCAGCCTAGGGCTTGAATTTCTTTAACCAGGAAGCCCTGAGTTCCAGGCTTACTTCATCTGCCAAAGGCATCCCAAAGGGAGTGCAGAAGTGCCACAACATGGCTGCTTTCACGGCTTTTCCCTTAGGAAGAACCCTAATACCCGGCTGATTTACCTTCCTAGGGTTACTGTTAGGCTTAGGCCTAGGACTTTTAAAACCAGGAAGCCCTGGGCTCCAGGCACACTGCAGCTGCAAAAGGCATCCCAAGGGGAGCGCAAAAGTGACGCAACTTGGCTGCCACCACTGATATTTCCATGAGACCATCCCGAACCATAGGTTGATTTTCCTTCCTAGGGTTAAGGTTTGAGTTACGCCTAGGGTAAGGGTCTATTAACCAGAAAGCCCTGAGATCCAAGAACACAGCAGCTGCGAAGGACTAGCCAAGAAGAGCGCAAAAGTACCACAACATGCCTGCCTCCACAGCTTTTTCCTTGGGGACATGCCTAATTCCTGGCTGATTTGCCTTTCTCGTCTTAGGGTTGCGGTTCGGCCTCGGGCCAGGATTTTTAAAAGCAGGAAGCCCTGAGTTCCAGGCACACTGCAGCTGTGAAAGGCATCCAAAAGGGAGTGCAAAAGTGCCACAACATGGCTGCTTTCACGGCTTTTTCCTTGGCAAGAAGCCTAACACCAGGCTGATTTACTTTCCCAGGGTTACTGTTAGGCTTAGGCCTAGGGCTAGGATTTTTGAAACTAGGAGGCCCTTAGCTCCAGGCACACTGCAGCTGTTCAAGGCATCCCAAGGGGAGTACAAAAGTGCAACAACATGGCAGCTTTCACAGCTTTTTCCTTGGCAAGAAGCCTAACACCAGGCTGATTTACACTCCCAGGGTTACTGTTAGGCTTAGGCCTAGGGCTAGGATTTTTGAAACTAGGAAGCCCTTAGCTCCAGGCACACTGCAGCTGTTCAAGGCATCCCAAGGGGAGTACAAAAGTGCAACAACATGGCAGCTTTCACAGCTTTTTCCTTGGCACCATCCCTATACCTAGGCTGATTTATCTGCCTAGGGTTAGGGTTAGGGTTCAGCCTAGGGCTTGGATTTCTTTAACCCGGAAGCCCTAAGTTCCAGGCTTACTTCATCTGCCAAAGGCATCCCAAAGGGAGTGCAGAAGTGCCACAACATGGCTGCTTTCACGGCTTTTTCCTTGGCAAGAAGCCTAACATCAGGCTGATTTACCTTCCCAGGGTTACTGTTAGGCTTAGGCCTAGGGCTAGGATTTTTGAAACTAGGAAGCCCTTAGCTCCAGGCACACTGCAGCTGCGAAGGGCATCCCAAGGGGACTACAAAAGTGCAACAACATGGCTGCTTTCACGGCTTTTCCCTTAGGAAGAACCCTAATACCCGGCTGATTTACCTTCCTAGGGTTACTGTTAGGCTTAGGCCTAGGACTTTTAAAACCAGGAAGCCCTGGGCTCCAGGCACACTGCAGCTGCAAAAGGCATCCCAAGGGGAGCGCAAAAGTGACGCAACTTGGCTGCCACCACTGATATTTCCATGAGACCATCCCGAACCATAGGATGATTTTCCTTCCTAGGGTTAAGGTTTGAGTTACGCCTAGGGTAAGGGTTCTATTAACCAGAAAGCCCTGAGTTCCAAGAACACAGCAGCTGCGAAGGACTAGCCAAGAAGAGCGCAAAAGTACCACAACATGCCTGCCTCCACAGCTTTTTCCTTGGGGACATGCCTAATTCCTGGCTGATTTGCCTTTCTCGTCTTAGGGTTGGGGTTCGGCCTAGGGCTAGGATTTTTAAAATCAGGAAGCCCTGAGTTCCAGGCACACTGGAGCTGTGAAAGGCATCCAAAAGGGAGTGCAAAAGTGCCACAACATGGCTGCTTTCACGGCTTTTTCCTTGGCAAGAAGCCTAACATCAGGCTGATTTACTTTCCCAGGGTTACTGTTAGGCTTAGGCCTAGGGCTAGGATTTTTGAAACTAGGAAGCCCTGGGCTCCAGGCACACTGCAGCTGTTCAAGGCATCCCAAGGGGAGTACAAAAGTGCAACAACATGGCAGCTTTCACAGCTTTTTACTTGGCACCATCCCTATACCTAGGCTGATTTATCTGCCTAGGGTTAGGGTTAGGGTTCAGCCTAGGGCTTGGATTTCTTTAACCAGGAAGCCCTGAGTTCCAGGCTTACTTCATCTGCCAAAGGCATCCCAAAGGGAGTGCAGAAGTGCCACAACATGGCTGCTTTCACGGCTTTTTCCTTGGCAAGAAGCGTAACATCAGGCTGATTTACCTTCCCAGGGTTACTGTTAGGCTTAGGCCTAGGGCTAGGAATTTTGAAACTAGGAAGCCCTTAGCTCCAGGCACACTGCAGCTGTTCAAGGCATCCCAAGGGGACTACAAAAGTGCAACAACATGGCTGCTTTCACGGCTTTTCCCTTAGGAAGAACCCTAATACCCGGCTGATTTACCTTCCTAGGGTTACTGTTAGGCTTAGGCCTAGGACTTTTAAAACCAGGAAGCCCTGGGCTCCAGGCACACTGCAGCTGTGAAAGGCATCCCAAGGGGAGCGCAAAAGTGACGCAACTTGGCTGCCACCACTGATATTTCCATGAGACCATCCCGAACCATAGGTTGATTTTCCTTCCTAGGGTTAAGGTTTGAGTTACGCCTAGGGTAAGGGTTCTATTAACCAGAAAGCCCTGAGTTCCAAGAACACAGCAGCTGCGAAGGACTAGCCAAGAAGAGCGCAAAAGTACCACAACATGCCTGCCTCCACAGCTTTTTCCTTGGGGACATGCCTAATTCCTGGCTGATTTGCCTTTCTCGTCTTAGGGTTGGGGTTCGGCCTAGGGCTAGGATTTTTAAAAGCAGGAAGCCCTGAGTTCCAGGCACACTGGAGCTGTGAAAGGCATCCAAAAGGGAGTGCAAAAGTGCCACAACATGGCTGCTTTCACGGCTTTTTCCTTGGCAAGAAGCCTAACACCAGGCTGATTTGCCGTCCCAGGGTTACTGTTAGGCTTAGGCCTAGGGCTAGGATTTTTAAAACTAGGAAGCCCTGGGCTCCAGGCACACTGCAGCTGTTCAAGGCATCCCAAGGGGAGTACAAAAGTGCAACAACATGGCAGCTTTCACAGCTTTTTCCTTGGCACCATCCCTATACCTAGGCTGATTTATCTGCCTAGGGTTAGGGTTAGGGTTCAGCCTAGGGCTTGAATTTTTTTTAACCAGGAAGCCCTGAGTTCCAGGCTTACTTCATCTGCCAAAGGCATCCCAAAGGGAGTGCAGAAGTGCCACAACATGGCTGCTTTCACGGCTTTTCCCTTAGGAAGAACCCTAATACCCGGCTGATTTACCTTCCTAGGGTTACTGTTAGGCTTAGGCCTAGGACTTTTAAAACCAGGAAGCCCTGGGCTCCAGGCACACTGCAGCTGTGAAAGGCATCCCAAGGGGAGCGCAAAAGTGACGCAACTTGGCTGCCACCACTGATATTTCCATGAGACCATCCCGAACCATAGGATGATTTTCCTTCCTAGGGTTAAGGTTTGAGTTACGCCTAGGGTAAGGGTTCTATTAACCAGAAAGCCCTGAGTTCCAAGAACACAGCAGCTGCGAAGGACTACCCAAGAAGAGCGCAAAAGTACCACAACATGCCTGCCTCCACAGCTTTTTCCTTGGGGACATGCCTAATTCCTGGCTGATTTGCCTTTCTCGTCTTAGGGTTGGGGTTCGGCCTAGGGCTAGGATTTTTAAAATCAGGAAGCCCTGAGTTCCAGGCACACTGGAGCTGTGAAAGGCATCCAAAAGGGAGTGCAAAAGTGCCACAACATGGCTGCTTTCACGGCTTTTTCCTTGGCAAGAAGCCTAACATCAGGCTGATTTACTTTCCCAGGGTTACTGTTAGGCTTAGGCCTAGGGCTAGGATTTTTGAAACTAGGAAGCCCTTAGCTCCAGGCACACTGCAGCTGTTCAAGGCATCCCAAGGGGAGTACAAAAGTGCAACAACATGGCAGCTTTCACAGCTTTTTCCTTGGCACCATCCCTATACCTAGGCTGATTTATCTGCCTAGGGTTAGGGTTAGGGTTCAGCCTAGGGCTTGGATTTCTTTAACCAGGAAGCCCTGAGTTCCAGGCTTACTTCATCTGCCAAAGGCATCCCAAAGGGAGTGCAGAAGTGCCACAACATGGCTGCTTTCACGGCTTTTTCCTTGGCAAGAAGCCTAACATCAGGCTGATTTACTTTCCCAGGGTTACTATTAGCCTTAAGCCTAGGGCTACGATTTTTAAAACTAGGAAGCCCTTAGCTCCAGGCACACTGCAGCTGTTCAAGGCATCCCAAGGGGAGTACAAAAGTGCAACAACATGGCAGCTTTCACAGCTTTTTCCTTGGCACCATCCCTATACCTAGGCTGATTTATCTGCCTAGGGTTAGGGTTAGGGTTCAGCCTAGGGCTTGAATTTCTTTAACCAGGAAGCCCTGAGTTCCAGGCTTACTTCATCTGCCAAAGGCATCCCAAAGGGAGTGCAGAAGTGCCACAACATGGCTGCTTTCACGGCTTTTCCCTTAGGAAGAACCCTAATACCCGGCTGATTTACCTTCCTAGGGTTACTGTTAGGCTTAGGCCTAGGACTTTTAAAACCAGGAAGCCCTGGGCTCCAGGCACACTGCAGCTGCAAAAGGCATCCCAAGGGGAGCGCAAAAGTGACGCAACTTGGCTGCCACCACTGATATTTCCATGAGACCATCCCGAACCATAGGCTGATTTTCCTTCCTAGGGTTAAGGTTTGAGTTACGCCTAGGGTAAGGGTTCTATTAACCAGAAAGCCCTGAGTTCCAAGAACACAGCAGCTGCGAAGGACTAGCCAAGAAGAGCGCAAAAGTACCACAACATGCCTGCCTCCACAGCTTTTTCCTTGGGGACATGCCTAATTCCTGGCTGATTTGCCTTTCTCGTCTTAGGGTTGGGGTTCGGCCTAGGGCTAGGATTTTTAAAAGCAGGAAGCCCTGAGTTCCAGGCACACTGGAGCTGTGAAAGGCATCCAAAAGGGAGTGCAAAAGTGCCACAACATGGCTGCTTTCACGGCTTTTTCCTTGGCAAGAAGCCTAACACCAGGCTGATTTACTTTCCCAGGGTTACTGTTAGGCTTAGGCCTAGGGCTAGGATTTTTGAAACTAGGAAGCCCTTAGCTCCAGGCACACTGCAGCTGTTCAAGGCATCCCAAGGGGAGTACAAAAGTGCAACAACATGGCAGCTTTCACAGCTTTTTCCTTGGCACCATCCCTATACCTAGGCTGATTTATCTGCCTAGGGTTAGGGTTAGGGTTCAGCCTAGGGCTTGAATTTCTTTAACCAGGAAGCCCTGAGTTCCAGGCTTACTTCATCTGCCAAAGGCATCCCAAAGGGAGTGCAGAAGTGCCACAACATGGCTGCTTTCACGGCTTTTCCCTTAGGAAGAACCCTAATACCCGGCTGATTTACCTTCCTAGGGTTACTGTTAGGCTTAGGCCTAGGACTTTTAAAACCAGGAAGCCCTGGGCTCCAGGCACACTGCAGCTGCAAAAGGCATCCCAAGGGGAGCGCAAAAGTGACGCAACTTGGCTGCCACCACTGATATTTCCATGAGACCATCCCGAACCATAGGTTGATTTTCCTTCCTAGGGTTAAGGTTTGAGTTACGCCTAGGGTAAGGGTCTATTAACCAGAAAGCCCTGAGATCCAAGAACACAGCAGCTGCGAAGGACTAGCCAAGAAGAGCGCAAAAGTACCACAACATGCCTGCCTCCACAGCTTTTTCCTTGGGGACATGCCTAATTCCTGGCTGATTTGCCTTTCTCGTCTTAGGGTTGCGGTTCGGCCTCGGGCCAGGATTTTTAAAAGCAGGAAGCCCTGAGTTCCAGGCACACTGCAGCTGTGAAAGGCATCCAAAAGGGAGTGCAAAAGTGCCACAACATGGCTGCTTTCACGGCTTTTTCCTTGGCAAGAAGCCTAACACCAGGCTGATTTACTTTCCCAGGGTTACTGTTAGGCTTAGGCCTAGGGCTAGGATTTTTGAAACTAGGAGGCCCTTAGCTCCAGGCACACTGCAGCTGTTCAAGGCATCCCAAGGGGAGTACAAAAGTGCAACAACATGGCAGCTTTCACAGCTTTTTCCTTGGCAAGAAGCCTAACACCAGGCTGATTTACACTCCCAGGGTTACTGTTAGGCTTAGGCCTAGGGCTAGGATTTTTGAAACTAGGAAGCCCTTAGCTCCAGGCACACTGCAGCTGTTCAAGGCATCCCAAGGGGAGTACAAAAGTGCAACAACATGGCAGCTTTCACAGCTTTTTCCTTGGCACCATCCCTATACCTAGGCTGATTTATCTGCCTAGGGTTAGGGTTAGGGTTCAGCCTAGGGCTTGGATTTCTTTAACCCGGAAGCCCTAAGTTCCAGGCTTACTTCATCTGCCAAAGGCATCCCAAAGGGAGTGCAGAAGTGCCACAACATGGCTGCTTTCACGGCTTTTTCCTTGGCAAGAAGCCTAACATCAGGCTGATTTACCTTCCCAGGGTTACTGTTAGGCTTAGGCCTAGGGCTAGGATTTTTGAAACTAGGAAGCCCTTAGCTCCAGGCACACTGCAGCTGCGAAGGGCATCCCAAGGGGACTACAAAAGTGCAACAACATGGCTGCTTTCACGGCTTTTCCCTTAGGAAGAACCCTAATACCCGGCTGATTTACCTTCCTAGGGTTACTGTTAGGCTTAGGCCTAGGACTTTTAAAACCAGGAAGCCCTGGGCTCCAGGCACACTGCAGCTGCAAAAGGCATCCCAAGGGGAGCGCAAAAGTGACGCAACTTGGCTGCCACCACTGATATTTCCATGAGACCATCCCGAACCATAGGATGATTTTCCTTCCTAGGGTTAAGGTTTGAGTTACGCCTAGGGTAAGGGTTCTATTAACCAGAAAGCCCTGAGTTCCAAGAACACAGCAGCTGCGAAGGACTAGCCAAGAAGAGCGCAAAAGTACCACAACATGCCTGCCTCCACAGCTTTTTCCTTGGGGACATGCCTAATTCCTGGCTGATTTGCCTTTCTCGTCTTAGGGTTGGGGTTCGGCCTAGGGCTAGGATTTTTAAAATCAGGAAGCCCTGAGTTCCAGGCACACTGGAGCTGTGAAAGGCATCCAAAAGGGAGTGCAAAAGTGCCACAACATGGCTGCTTTCACGGCTTTTTCCTTGGCAAGAAGCCTAACATCAGGCTGATTTACTTTCCCAGGGTTACTGTTAGGCTTAGGCCTAGGGCTAGGATTTTTGAAACTAGGAAGCCCTGGGCTCCAGGCACACTGCAGCTGTTCAAGGCATCCCAAGGGGAGTACAAAAGTGCAACAACATGGCAGCTTTCACAGCTTTTTACTTGGCACCATCCCTATACCTAGGCTGATTTATCTGCCTAGGGTTAGGGTTAGGGTTCAGCCTAGGGCTTGGATTTCTTTAACCAGGAAGCCCTGAGTTCCAGGCTTACTTCATCTGCCAAAGGCATCCCAAAGGGAGTGCAGAAGTGCCACAACATGGCTGCTTTCACGGCTTTTTCCTTGGCAAGAAGCGTAACATCAGGCTGATTTACCTTCCCAGGGTTACTGTTAGGCTTAGGCCTAGGGCTAGGAATTTTGAAACTAGGAAGCCCTTAGCTCCAGGCACACTGCAGCTGTTCAAGGCATCCCAAGGGGACTACAAAAGTGCAACAACATGGCTGCTTTCACGGCTTTTCCCTTAGGAAGAACCCTAATACCCGGCTGATTTACCTTCCTAGGGTTACTGTTAGGCTTAGGCCTAGGACTTTTAAAACCAGGAAGCCCTGGGCTCCAGGCACACTGCAGCTGTGAAAGGCATCCCAAGGGGAGCGCAAAAGTGACGCAACTTGGCTGCCACCACTGATATTTCCATGAGACCATCCCGAACCATAGGTTGATTTTCCTTCCTAGGGTTAAGGTTTGAGTTACGCCTAGGGTAAGGGTTCTATTAACCAGAAAGCCCTGAGTTCCAAGAACACAGCAGCTGCGAAGGACTAGCCAAGAAGAGCGCAAAAGTACCACAACATGCCTGCCTCCACAGCTTTTTCCTTGGGGACATGCCTAATTCCTGGCTGATTTGCCTTTCTCGTCTTAGGGTTGGGGTTCGGCCTAGGGCTAGGATTTTTAAAAGCAGGAAGCCCTGAGTTCCAGGCACACTGGAGCTGTGAAAGGCATCCAAAAGGGAGTGCAAAAGTGCCACAACATGGCTGCTTTCACGGCTTTTTCCTTGGCAAGAAGCCTAACACCAGGCTGATTTGCCGTCCCAGGGTTACTGTTAGGCTTAGGCCTAGGGCTAGGATTTTTAAAACTAGGAAGCCCTGGGCTCCAGGCACACTGCAGCTGTTCAAGGCATCCCAAGGGGAGTACAAAAGTGCAACAACATGGCAGCTTTCACAGCTTTTTCCTTGGCACCATCCCTATACCTAGGCTGATTTATCTGCCTAGGGTTAGGGTTAGGGTTCAGCCTAGGGCTTGAATTTTTTTTAACCAGGAAGCCCTGAGTTCCAGGCTTACTTCATCTGCCAAAGGCATCCCAAAGGGAGTGCAGAAGTGCCACAACATGGCTGCTTTCACGGCTTTTCCCTTAGGAAGAACCCTAATACCCGGCTGATTTACCTTCCTAGGGTTACTGTTAGGCTTAGGCCTAGGACTTTTAAAACCAGGAAGCCCTGGGCTCCAGGCACACTGCAGCTGTGAAAGGCATCCCAAGGGGAGCGCAAAAGTGACGCAACTTGGCTGCCACCACTGATATTTCCATGAGACCATCCCGAACCATAGGATGATTTTCCTTCCTAGGGTTAAGGTTTGAGTTACGCCTAGGGTAAGGGTTCTATTAACCAGAAAGCCCTGAGTTCCAAGAACACAGCAGCTGCGAAGGACTACCCAAGAAGAGCGCAAAAGTACCACAACATGCCTGCCTCCACAGCTTTTTCCTTGGGGACATGCCTAATTCCTGGCTGATTTGCCTTTCTCGTCTTAGGGTTGGGGTTCGGCCTAGGGCTAGGATTTTTAAAATCAGGAAGCCCTGAGTTCCAGGCACACTGGAGCTGTGAAAGGCATCCAAAAGGGAGTGCAAAAGTGCCACAACATGGCTGCTTTCACGGCTTTTTCCTTGGCAAGAAGCCTAACATCAGGCTGATTTACTTTCCCAGGGTTACTGTTAGGCTTAGGCCTAGGGCTAGGATTTTTGAAACTAGGAAGCCCTTAGCTCCAGGCACACTGCAGCTGTTCAAGGCATCCCAAGGGGAGTACAAAAGTGCAACAACATGGCAGCTTTCACAGCTTTTTCCTTGGCACCATCCCTATACCTAGGCTGATTTATCTGCCTAGGGTTAGGGTTAGGGTTCAGCCTAGGGCTTGGATTTCTTTAACCAGGAAGCCCTGAGTTCCAGGCTTACTTCATCTGCCAAAGGCATCCCAAAGGGAGTGCAGAAGTGCCACAACATGGCTGCTTTCACGGCTTTTTCCTTGGCAAGAAGCCTAACATCAGGCTGATTTACTTTCCCAGGGTTACTATTAGCCTTAAGCCTAGGGCTACGATTTTTAAAACTAGGAAGCCCTTAGCTCCAGGCACACTGCAGCTGTTCAAGGCATCCCAAGGGGAGTACAAAAGTGCAACAACATGGCAGCTTTCACAGCTTTTTCCTTGGCACCATCCCTATACCTAGGCTGATTTATCTGCCTAGGGTTAGGGTTAGGGTTCAGCCTAGGGCTTGAATTTCTTTAACCAGGAAGCCCTGAGTTCCAGGCTTACTTCATCTGCCAAAGGCATCCCAAAGGGAGTGCAGAAGTGCCACAACATGGCTGCTTTCACGGCTTTTCCCTTAGGAAGAACCCTAATACCCGGCTGATTTACCTTCCTAGGGTTACTGTTAGGCTTAGGCCTAGGACTTTTAAAACCAGGAAGCCCTGGGCTCCAGGCACACTGCAGCTGCAAAAGGCATCCCAAGGGGAGCGCAAAAGTGACGCAACTTGGCTGCCACCACTGATATTTCCATGAGACCATCCCGAACCATAGGTTGATTTTCCTTCCTAGGGTTAAGGTTTGAGTTACGCCTAGGGTAAGGGTCTATTAACCAGAAAGCCCTGAGTTCCAAGAACACAGCAGCTGCGAAGGACTAGCCAAGAAGAGCGCAAAAGTACCACAACATGCCTGCCTCCACAGCTTTTTCCTTGGGGACATGCCTAATTCCTGGCTGATTTGCCTTTCTCGTCTTAGGGTTGGGGTTCGGCCTAGGGCTAGGATTTTTAAAAGCAGGAAGCCCTGAGTTCCAGGCACACTGGAGCTGTGAAAGGCATCCAAAAGGGAGTGCAAAAGTGCCACAACATGGCTGCTTTCACGGCTTTTTCCTTGGCAAGAAGCCTAACACCAGGCTGACATACTTTCCCAGGGTTACTGTTAGGCTTAGGCCTAGGGCTAGGATTTTTGAAACTAGGAAGCCCTGGGCTCCAGGCACACTGCAGCTGTTCAAGGCATCCCAAGGGGAGTACAAAAGTGCAACAACATGGCAGCTTTCACAGCTTTTTCCTTGGCACCATCCCTATACCTAGGCTGATTTATCTGCCTAGGGTTAGGGTTAGGGTTCAGCCTAGGGCTTGGATTTCTTTAACCAGGAAGCCCTGAGTTCCAGGCTTACTTCATCTGCCAAAGGCATCCCAAAGGGAGTGCAGAAGTGCCACAACATGGCTGCTTTCACGGCTTTTCCCTTAGGAAGAACCCTAATACCCGGCTGATTTACCTTCCTAGGGTTACTGTTAGGCTTAGGCCTAGGACTTTTAAAACCAGGAAGCCCTGGGCTCCAGGCACACTGCAGCTGTGAAAGGCATCCCAAGGGGAGCGCAAAAGTGACGCAACTTGGCTGCCACCACTGATATTTCCATGAGACCATCCCGAACCATAGGTTGATTTTCCTTCCTAGGGTTAAGGTTTGAGTTACGCCTAGGGTAAGGGTTCTATTAACCAGAAAGCCCTGAGTTCCAAGAACACAGCAGCTGCGAAGGACTAGCCAAGAAGAGCGCAAAAGTACCACAACATGCCTGCCTCCACAGCTTTTTCCTTGTGGACATGCCTAATTCCTGGCTGATTTGCCTTTCTCGTCTTAGGGTTGGGGTTCGGCCTAGGGCTAGGATTTTTAAAATCAGGAAGCCCTGAGTTCCAGGCACACTGGAGCTGTGAAAGGCATCCAAAAGGGAGTGCAAAAGTGCCACAACATGGCTGCTTTCACGGCTTTTTCCTTGGCAAGAAGCCTAACATCAGGCTGATTTACTTTCCCAGGGTTACTGTTAGGCTTAGGCCTAGGGCTAGGATTTTTGAAACTAGGAAGCCCTTAGCTCCAGGCACACTGCAGCTGTTCAAGGCATCCCAAGGGGAGTACAAAAGTGCAACAACATGGCAGCTTTCACAGCTTTTTCCTTGGCACCATCCCTATACCTAGGCTGATTTATCTGCCTAGGGTTAGGGTTAGGGTTCAGCCTAGGGCTTGGATTTCTTTAACCAGGAAGCCCTGAGTTCCAGGCTTACTTCATCTGCCAAAGACATCCCAAAGGGAGTGCAGAAGTGCCACAACATGGCTGCTTTCACGGCTTTTTCCTTGGCAAGAAGCCTAACATCAGGCTGATTTACTTTCCCAGGGTTACTGTTAGGCTTAGGCCTAGGGCTAGGATTTTTGAAACTAGGAAGCCCTTAGCTCCAGGCACACTGCAGCTGTTCAAGGCATCCCAAGGGGAGTACAAAAGTGCAACAACATGGCAGCTTTCACAGCTTTTTCCTTGGCACCATCCCTATACCTGGGCTGATTTATCTGCCTAGGGTTAGGGTTAGGGTTCAGCCGAGGGCTTGAATTTTTTTTACCAGGAAGCCCTGAGTTCCAGGCTTACTTCATCTGCCAAAGGCATCCCAAAGGGAGTGCAGAAGTGCCACAACATGGCTGCTTTCACGGCTTTTCCCTTAGGAAGAACCCTAATACCCGGCTGATTTACCTTCCTAGGGTTACTGTTAGGCTTAGGCCTAGGACTTTTAAAACCAGGAAGCCCTGGGCCCCAGGCACACTGCAGCTGCGAAAGGCATCCCAAGGGGAGCGCAAAAGTGACGCAACTTGGCTGCCACCACTGATATTTCCATGAGACCATCCCGAACCATAGGTTGATTTTCCTTCCTAGGGTTAAGGTTTGAGTTACGCCTAGGGTAAGGGTTCTATTAACCAGAAAGCCCTGAGTTCCAAGAACACAGCAGCTGCGAAGGACTAGCCAAGAAGAGCGCAAAAGTACCACAACATGCCTGCCTCCACAGCTTTTTCCTTGGGGACATGCCTAATTCCTGGCTGATTTGCCTTTCTCGTCATAGGGTTGGGGTTCGGCCTAGGGCTAGGATTTTTAAAAGCAGGAAGCCCTGAGTTCCAGGCACACTGGAGCTGTGAAAGGCATCCAAAAGGGATTGCAAAAGTGCCACAACATGGCTGCTTTCACGGCTTTTTCCTTGGCAAGACGCCTAACACCAGGCTGACTTACCTTCCCAGGGTTACTATTAGGCTTAAGCCTAGGGCTACGATTTTTAAAACTAGGAAGCCCTTAGCTCCAGGCACACTGCAGCTGTTCAAGGCATCCCAAGGGGAGTACAAAAGTGCAACAACATGGCAGCTTTCACAGCTTTTTCCTTGGCACCATCCCTATACCTAGGCTGATTTATCTGCCTAGGGTTAGGGTTAGGGTTCAGCCTAGGGCTTGAATTTCTTTAACCAGGAAGCCCTGAGTTCCAGGCTTACTTCATCTGCCAAAGGCATCCCAAAGGGAGTGCAGAAGTGCCACAACATGGCTGCTTTCACGGCTTTTCCCTTAGGAAGATCCCTAATACCCGGCTGATTTACCTTCCTAGGGTTACTGTTAGGCTTAGGCCTAGGACTTTTAAAACCAGGAAGCCCTGGGCTCCAGGCACACTGCAGCTGCAAAAGGCATCCCAAGGGGAGCGCAAAAGTGACGCAACTTGGCTGCCACCACTGATATTTCCATGAGACCATCCCGAACCATAGGTTGATTTTCCTTCCTAGGGTTAAGGTTTGAGTTACGCCTAGGGTAAGGGTCTATTAACCAGAAAGCCCTGAGTTCCAAGAACACAGCAGCTGCGAAGGACTAGCCATGAAGAGCGCAAAAGTACCACAACATGCCTGCCTCCACAGCTTTTTCCTTGGGGACATGCCTAATTCCTGGCTGATTTGCCTTTCTCGTCTTAGGGTTGAGGTTCGGCCTAGGGCTAGGATTTTTAAAATCAGGAAGCCCTGAGTTCCAGGCACACTGGAGCTGTGAAAGGCATCCAAAAGGGAGTGCAAAAGTGCCACAACATGGCTGCTTTCACGGCTTTTTCCTTGGCAAGAAGCCTAACATCAGGCTGATTTACTTTCCCAGGGTTACTGTTAGGCTTAGGCCTAGGGCTAGGATTTTTGAAACTAGGAAGCCCTTAGCTCCAGGCACACTGCAGCTGTTCAAGGCATCCCAAGGGGAGTACAAAAGTGCAACAACATGGCAGCTTTCACAGCTTTTTCCTTGGCACCATCCCTATACCTAGGCTGATTTATCTGCCTAGGGTTAGGGTTAGGGTTCAGCCTAGGGCTTGGATTTCTTTAACCAGGAAGCCCTGAGTTCCAGGCTTACTTCATCTGCCAAAGGCATCCCAAAGGGAGTGCAGAAGTGCCACAACATGGCTGCTTTCACGGCTTTTCCCTTAGGAAGAACCCTAATACCCGGCTGATTTACCTTCCTAGGGTTACTGTTAGGCTTAGGCCTAGGACTTTTAAAACCAGGAAGCCCTGGGCTCCAGGCACACTGCAGCTGCGAAAGGCATCCCAAGGGGAGCGCAAAAGTGACGCAACTTGGCTGCCACCACTGATATTTCCATGAGACCATCCCGAACCATAGGCTGATTTTCCTTCCTAGGGTTAAGGTTTGAGTTACGCCTAGGGTAAGGGTTCTATTAACCAGAAAGCCCTGAGTTCCAAGAACACAGCAGCTGCGAAGGACTAGCCAAGAAGAGCGCAAAAGTACCACAACATGCCTGCCTCCACAGCTTTTTCCTTGGGGACATGCCTAATTCCTGGCTGATTTGCCTTTCTCGTCTTAGGGTTGGGGTTCGGCCTAGGGCTAGGATTTTTAAAAGCAGGAAGCCCTGAGTTCCAGGCACACTGGAGCTGTGAAAGGCATCCAAAAGGGAGTGCAAAAGTGCCACAACATGGCTGCTTTCACGGCTTTTTCCTTGGCAAGAAGCCTAACACCAGGCTGATTTGCCTTCCCAGGGTTACTGTTAGGCTTAGGCGTAGGGCTAGGATTTTTAAAACTAGGAAGCCCTGGGCTCCAGGCACACTGCAGCTGTTCAAGGCATCCCAAGGGGAGTACAAAAGTGCAACAACATGGCAGCTTTCACAGCTTTTTCCTTGGCACCATCCCTATACCTAGGCTGATTTATCTGCCTAGGGTTAGGGTTAGGGTTCAGCCTAGGGCTTGGATTTCTTTAACCAGGAAGCCCTGAGTTCCAGGCTTACTTCATCTGCCAAAGGCATCCCAAAGGGAGTGCAGAAGTGCCACAACATGGCTGCTTTCACGGCTTTTTCCTTGGCAAGAAGCCTAACATCAGGCTGATTTACTTTCCCAGGGTTACTGTTAGGCTTAGGCCTAGGGCTAGGATTTTTGAAACTAGGAAGCCCTTAGCTCCAGGCACACTGCAGCTGTTCAAGGCATCCCAAGGGGAGTACAAAAGTGCAACAACATGGCAGCTTTCACAGCTTTTTCCTTGGCACCATCCCTATACCTGGGCTGATTTATCTGCCTAGGGTTAGGGTTAGGGTTCAGCCTAGGGCTTGAATGTTTTTTACCAGGAAGCCCTGAGTTCCAGGCTTACTTCATCTGCCAAAGGCATCCCAAAGGGAGTGCAGAAGTGCCACAACATGGCTGCTTTCACGGCTTTTCCCTTAGGAAGAACCCTAATACCCGGCTGATTTACCTTCCTAGGGTTACTGTTAGGCTTAGGCCTAGGACTTTTAAAACCAGGAAGCCCTGGGCCCCAGGCACACTGCAGCTGCGAAAGGCATCCCAAGGGGAGCGCAAAAGTGACGCAACTTGGCTGCCACCACTGATATTTCCA
This sequence comes from Ammospiza caudacuta, assembly GCF_027887145.1. Taxonomy (NCBI): domain Eukaryota; kingdom Metazoa; phylum Chordata; class Aves; order Passeriformes; family Passerellidae; genus Ammospiza; species Ammospiza caudacuta. The sequence goes on along the minus strand of NW_026682938.1, from coordinate 205,715 downwards.
TGAGACCATCCCGAACCATAGGTTGATTTTCCTTCCTAGGGTTAAGGTTTGAGTTACGCCTAGGGTAAGGGTTCTATTAACCAGAAAGCCCTGAGTTCCAAGAACACAGCAGCTGCGAAGGACTAGCCAAGAAGAGCGCAAAAGTACCACAACATGCCTGCCTCCACAGCTTTTTCCTTGGGGACATGCCTAATTCCTGGCTGATTTGCCTTTCTCGTCTTAGGGTTGGGGTTCGGCCTAGGGCTAGGATTTTTAAAATCAGGAAGCCCTGAGTTCCAGGCACACTGGAGCTGTGAAAGGCATCCAAAAGGGATTGCAAAAGTGCCACAACATGGCTGCTTTCACGGCTTTTTCCTTGGCAAGACGCCTAACACCAGGCTGACTTACCTTCCCAGGGTTATTATTAGGCTTAAGCCTAGGGCTACGATTTTTAAAACTAGGAAGCCCTTAGCTCCAGGCACACTGCAGCTGTTCAAGGCATCCCAAGGGGAGTACAAAAGTGCAACAACATGGCAGCTTTCACAGCTTTTTCCTTGGCACCATCCCTATACCTAGGCTGATTTATCTGCCTAGGGTTAGGGTTAGGGTTCAGCCTAGGGCTTGGATTTCTTTAACCAGGAAGCCCTGAGTTCCAGGCTTACTTCATCTGCCAAAGGCATCCCAAAGGGAGTGCAGAAGTGCCACAACATGGCTGCTTTCACGGCTTTTTCCTTGGCAAGAAGCCTAACATCAGGCTGATTTACTTTCCCAGGGTTACTGTTAGGCTTAGGCCTAGGGCTAGGATTTTTGAAACTAGGAAGCCCTTAGCTCCAGGCACACTGCAGCTGTTCAAGGCATCCCAAGGGGAGTACAAAAGTGCAACAACATGGCAGCTTTCACAGCTTTTTCCTTGGCACCATCCCTATACCTGGGCTGATTTATCTGCCTAGGGTTAGGGTTAGGGTTCAGCCTAGGGCTTGAATGTTTTTTACCAGGAAGCCCTGAGTTCCAGGCTTACTTCATCTGCCAAAGGCATCCCAAAGGGAGTGCAGAAGTGCCACAACATGGCTGCTTTCACGGCTTTTCCCTTAGGAAGAACCCTAATACCCGGCTGATTTACCTTCCTAGGGTTACTGTTAGGCTTAGGCCTAGGACTTTTAAAACCAGGAAGCCCTGGGCCCCAGGCACACTGCAGCTGCGAAAGGCATCCCAAGGGGAGCGCAAAAGTGACGCAACTTGGCTGCCACCACTGATATTTCCATGAGACCATCCCGAACCATAGGTTGATTTTCCTTCCTAGGGTTAAGGTTTGAGTTACGCCTAGGGTAAGGGTTCTATTAACCAGAAAGCCCTGAGTTCCAAGAACACAGCAGCTGCGAAGGACTAGCCAAGAAGAGCGCAAAAGTACCACAACATGCCTGCCTCCACAGCTTTTTCCTTGGGGACATGCCTAATTCCTGGCTGATTTGCCTTTCTCGTCTTAGGGTTGGGGTTCGGCCTAGGGCTAGGATTTTTAAAAGCAGGAAGCCCTGAGTTCCAGGCACACTGGAGCTGTGAAAGGCATCCAAAAGGGAGTGCAAAAGTGCCACAACATGGCTGCTTTCACGGCTTTTTCCTTGGCAAGAAGCCTAACATCAGGCTGATTTACTTTCCCAGGGTTACTGTTAGGCTTAGGCCTAGGGCTAGGATTTTTGAAACTAGGAAGCCCTTAGCTCCAGGCACACTGCAGCTGTTCAAGGCATCCCAAGGGGAGTACAAAAGTGCAACAACATGGCAGCTTTCACAGCTTTTTCCTTGGCACCATCCCTATACCTAGGCTGATTTATCTGCCTAGGGTTAGGGTTAGGGTTCAGCCTAGGGCTTGGATTTCTTTAACCAGGAAGCCCTGAGTTCCAGGCTTACTTCATCTGCCAAAGGCATCCCAAAGGGAGTGCAGAAGTGCCACAACATGGCTGCTTTCACGGCTTTTTCCTTGGCAAGAAGCCTAACATCAGGCTGATTTACCTTCCCAGGGTTACTGTTAGGCTTAGGCCTAGGGCTAGGATTTTTGAAACTAGGAAGCCCTTAGCTCCAGGCACACTGCAGCTGTTCAAGGCATCCCAAGGGGACTACAAAAGTGCAACAACATGGCTGCTTTCACGGCTTTTCCCTTAGGAAGAACCCTAATACCCGGCTGATTTACCTTCCTAGGGTTACTGTTAGGCTTAGGCCTAGGACTTTTAAAACCAGGAAGCCCTGGGCTCCAGGCACACTGCAGCTGCGAAAGGCATCCCAAGGGGAGCGCAAAAGTGACGCAACTTGGCTGCCACCACTGATATTTCCATGAGACCATCCCGAACCATAGGTTGATTTTCCTTCCTAGGGTTAAGGTTTGAGTTACGCCTAGGGTAAGGGTTCTATTAACCAGAAAGCCCTGAGTTCCAAGAACACAGCAGCTGCGAAGGACTAGCCAAGAAGAGCGCAAAAGTACCACAACATGCCTGCCTCCACAGCTTTTTCCTTGGGGACATGCCTAATTCCTGGCTGATTTGCCTTTCTCGTCTTAGGGTTGGGGTTCGGCCTAGGGCTAGGATTTTTAAAAGCAGGAAGCCCTGAGTTCCAGGCACACTGGAGCTGTGAAAGGCATCCAAAAGGGAGTGCAAAAGTGCCACAACATGGCTGCTTTCACGGCTTTTTCCTTGGCAAGAAGCCTAACACCAGGCTGATTTGCCTTCCCAGGGTTACTGTTAGGCTTAGGCCTAGGGCTAGGATTTTTAAAACTAGGAAGCCCTGGGCTCCAGGCACACTGCAGCTGTTCAAGGCATCCCAAGGGGAGTACAAAAGTGCAACAACATGGCAGCTTTCACAGCTTTTTCCTTGGCACCATCCCTATACCTAGGCTGATTTATCTGCCTAGGGTTAGGGTTAGGGTTCAGCCTAGGGCTTGAATTTTTTTTAACCAGGAAGCCCTGAGTTCCAGGCTTACTTCATCTGCCAAAGGCATCCCAAAGGGAGTGCAGAAGTGCCACAACATGGCTGCTTTCACGGCTTTTCCCTTAGGAAGAACCCTAATACCCGGCTGATTTACCTTCCTAGGGTTACTGTTAGGCTTAGGCCTAGGACTTTTAAAACCAGGAAGCCCTGGGCTCCAGGCACACTGCAGCTGTGAAAGGCATCCCAAGGGGAGCGCAAAAGTGACGCAACTTGGCTGCCACCACTGATATTTCCATGAGACCATCCCGAACCATAGGATGATTTTCCTTCCTAGGGTTAAGGTTTGAGTTACGCCTAGGGTAAGGGTTCTATTAACCAGAAAGCCCTGAGTTCCAAGAACACAGCAGCTGCGAAGGACTAGCCAAGAAGAGCGCAAAAGTACCACAACATGCCTGCCTCCACAGCTTTTTCCTTGGGGACATGCCTAATTCCTGGCTGATTTGCCTTTCTCGTCTTAGGGTTGGGGTTCGGCCTAGGGCTAGGATTTTTAAAATCAGGAAGCCCTGAGTTCCAGGCACACTGGAGCTGTGAAAGGCATCCAAAAGGGAGTGCAAAAGTGCCACAACATGGCTGCTTTCACGGCTTTTTCCTTGGCAAGAAGCCTAACATCAGGCTGATTTGCCTTCCCAGGGTTACTGTTAGGCTTAGGCGTAGGGCTAGGATTTTTAAAACTAGGAAGCCCTGGGCTCCAGGCACACTGCAGCTGTTCAAGGCATCCCAAGGGGAGTACAAAAGTGCAACAACATGGCAGCTTTCACAGCTTTTTCCTTGGCACCATCCCTATACCTAGGCTGATTTATCTGCCTAGGGTTAGGGTTAGGGTTCAGCCTAGGGCTTGGATTTCTTTAACCAGGAAGCCCTGAGTTCCAGGCTTACTTCATCTGCCAAAGGCATCCCAAAGGGAGTGCAGAAGTGCCACAACATGGCTGCTTTCACGGCTTTTTCCTTGGCAAGAAGCCTAACATCAGGCTGATTTACTTTCCCAGGGTTACTGTTAGGCTTAGGCCTAGGGCTAGGATTTTTGAAACTAGGAAGCCCTTAGCTCCAGGCACACTGCAGCTGTTCAAGGCATCCCAAGGGGAGTACAAAAGTGCAACAACATGGCAGCTTTCACAGCTTTTTCCTTGGCACCATCCCTATACCTGGGCTGATTTATCTGCCTAGGGTTAGGGTTAGGGTTCAGCCTAGGGCTTGAATGTTTTTTACCAGGAAGCCCTGAGTTCCAGGCTTACTTCATCTGCCAAAGGCATCCCAAAGGGAGTGCAGAAGTGCCACAACATGGCTGCTTTCACGGCTTTTCCCTTAGGAAGAACCCTAATACCCGGCTGATTTACCTTCCTAGGGTTACTGTTAGGCTTAGGCCTAGGACTTTTAAAACCAGGAAGCCCTGGGCCCCAGGCACACTGCAGCTGCGAAAGGCATCCCAAGGGGAGCGCAAAAGTGACGCAACTTGGCTGCCACCACTGATATTTCCATGAGACCATCCCGAACCATAGGTTGATTTTCCTTCCTAGGGTTAAGGTTTGAGTTACTCCTAGGGTAAGGGTTCTATTAACCAGAAAGCCCTGAGTTCCAAGAACACAGCAGCTGCGAAGGACTAGCCAAGAAGAGCGCAAAAGTACCACAACATGCCTGCCTCCACAGCTTTTTCCTTGGGGACATGCCTAATTCCTGGCTGATTTGCCTTTCTCGTCTTAGGGTTGGGGTTCGGCCTAGGGCTAGGATTTTTAAAAGCAGGAAGCCCTGAGTTCCAGGCACACTGGAGCTGTGAAAGGCATCCAAAAGGGAGTGCAAAAGTGCCACAACATGGCTGCTTTCACGGCTTTTTCCTTGGCAAGAAGCCTAACATCAGGCTGATTTACTTTCCCAGGGTTACTGTTAGGCTTAGGCCTAGGGCTAGGATTTTTGAAACTAGGAAGCCCTTAGCTCCAGGCACACTGCAGCTGTTCAAGGCATCCCAAGGGGAGTACAAAAGTGCAACAACATGGCAGCTTTCACAGCTTTTTCCTTGGCACCATCCCTATACCTAGGCTGATTTATCTGCCTAGGGTTAGGGTTAGGGTTCAGCCTAGGGCTTGGATTTCTTTAACCAGGAAGCCCTGAGTTCCAGGCTTACTTCATCTGCCAAAGGCATCCCAAAGGGAGTGCAGAAGTGCCACAACATGGCTGCTTTCACGGCTTTTTCCTTGGCAAGAAGCCTAACATCAGGCTGATTTACCTTCCCAGGGTTACTGTTAGGCTTAGGCCTAGGGCTAGGATTTTTGAAACTAGGAAGCCCTTAGCTCCAGGCACACTGCAGCTGTTCAAGGCATCCCAAGGGGACTACAAAAGTGCAACAACATGGCTGCTTTCACGGCTTTTCCCTTAGGAAGAACCCTAATACCCGGCTGATTTACCTTCCTAGGGTTACTGTTAGGCTTAGGCCTAGGACTTTTAAAACCAGGAAGCCCTGGGCTCCAGGCACACTGCAGCTGCGAAAGGCATCCCAAGGGGAGCGCAAAAGTGACGCAACTTGGCTGCCACCACTGATATTTCCATGAGACCATCCCGAACCATAGGTTGATTTTCCTTCCTAGGGTTAAGGTTTGAGTTACGCCTAGGGTAAGGGTTCTATTAACCAGAAAGCCCTGAGTTCCAAGAACACAGCAGCTGCGAAGGACTAGCCAAGAAGAGCGCAAAAGTACCACAACATGCCTGCCTCCACAGCTTTTTCCTTGGGGACATGCCTAATTCCTGGCTGATTTGCCTTTCTCGTCTTAGGGTTGGGGTTCGGCCTAGGGCTAGGATTTTTAAAAGCAGGAAGCCCTGAGTTCCAGGCTTACTTCATCTGCCAAAGGCATCCCAAAGGGAGTGCAGAAGTGCCACAACATGGCTGCTTTCACGGCTTTTTCCTTGGCAAGAAGCCTAACATCAGGCTGATTTACTTTCCCAGGGTTACTGTTAGGCTTAGGCCTAGGGCTAGGATTTTTGAAACTAGGAAGCCCTTAGCTCCAGGCACACTGCAGCTGTTCAAGGCATCCCAAGGGGAGTACAAAAGTGCAACAACATGGCAGCTTTCACAGCTTTTTCCTTGGCACCATCCCTATACCTGGGCTGATTTATCTGCCTAGGGTTAGGGTTAGGGTTCAGCCTAGGGCTTGAATGTTTTTTACCAGGAAGCCCTGAGTTCCAGGCTTACTTCATCTGCCAAAGGCATCCCAAAGGGAGTGCAGAAGTGCCACAACATGGCTGCTTTCACGGCTTTTCCCTTAGGAAGAACCCTAATACCCGGCTGATTTACCTTCCTAGGGTTACTGTTAGGCTTAGGCCTAGGACTTTTAAAACCAGGAAGCCCTGGGCCCCAGGCACACTGCAGCTGCGAAAGGCATCCCAAGGGGAGCGCAAAAGTGACGCAACTTGGCTGCCACCACTGATATTTCCATGAGACCATCCCGAACCATAGGTTGATTTTCCTTCCTAGGGTTAAGGTTTGAGTTACGCCTAGGGTAAGGGTTCTATTAACCAGAAAGCCCTGAGTTCCAAGAACACAGCAGCTGCGAAGGACTAGCCAAGAAGAGCGCAAAAGTACCACAACATGCCTGCCTCCACAGCTTTTTCCTTGGGGACATGCCTAATTCCTGGCTGATTTGCCTTTCTCGTCTTAGGGTTGGGGTTCGGCCTAGGGCTAGGATTTTTAAAATCAGGAAGCCCTGAGTTCCAGGCACACTGGAGCTGTGAAAGGCATCCAAAAGGGATTGCAAAAGTGCCACAACATGGCTGCTTTCACGGCTTTTTCCTTGGCAAGACGCCTAACACCAGGCTGACTTACCTTCCCAGGGTTATTATTAGGCTTAAGCCTAGGGCTACGATTTTTAAAACTAGGAAGCCCTTAGCTCCAGGCACACTGCAGCTGTTCAAGGCATCCCAAGGGGAGTACAAAAGTGCAACAACATGGCAGCTTTCACAGCTTTTTCCTTGGCACCATCCCTATACCTAGGCTGATTTATCTGCCTAGGGTTAGGGTTAGGGTTCAGCCTAGGGCTTGGATTTCTTTAACCAGGAAGCCCTGAGTTCCAGGCTTACTTCATCTGCCAAAGGCATCCCAAAGGGAGTGCAGAAGTGCCACAACATGGCTGCTTTCACGGCTTTTTCCTTGGCAAGAAGCCTAACATCAGGCTGATTTACTTTCCCAGGGTTACTGTTAGGCTTAGGCCTAGGGCTAGGATTTTTGAAACTAGGAAGCCCTTAGCTCCAGGCACACTGCAGCTGTTCAAGGCATCCCAAGGGGAGTAGAAAAGTGCAACAACATGGCAGCTTTCACAGCTTTTTCCTTGGCACCATCCCTATACCTGGGCTGATTTATCTGCCTAGGGTTAGGGTTAGGGTTCAGCCTAGGGCTTGAATTTTTTTTACCAGGAAGCCCTGAGTTCCAGGCTTACTTCATCTGCCAAAGGCATCCCAAAGGGAGTGCAGAAGTGCCACAACATGGCTGCTTTCACGGCTTTTCCCTTAGGAAGAACCCTAATACCCGGCTGATTTACCTTCCTAGGGTTACTGTTAGGCTTAGGCCTAGGACTTTTAAAACCAGGAAGCCCTGGGCCCCAGGCACACTGCAGCTGCGAAAGGCATCCCAAGGGGAGCGCAAAAGTGACGCAACTTGGCTGCCACCACTGATATTTCCATGAGACCATCCCGAACCATAGGTTGATTTTCCTTCCTAGGGTTAAGGTTTGAGTTACGCCTAGGGTAAGGGTTCTATTAACCAGAAAGCCCTGAGTTCCAAGAACACAGCAGCTGCGAAGGACTAGCCAAGAAGAGCGCAAAAGTACCACAACATGCCTGCCTCCACAGCTTTTTCCTTGGGGACATGCCTAATTCCTGGCTGATTTGCCTTTCTCGTCTTAGGGTTGGGGTTCGGCCTAGGGCTAGGATTTTTAAAAGCAGGAAGCCCTGAGTTCCAGGCACACTGGAGCTGTGAAAGGCATCCAAAAGGGAGTGCAAAAGTGCCACAACATGGCTGCTTTCACGGCTTTTTCCTTGGCAAGAAGCCTAACATCAGGCTGATTTACTTTCCCAGGGTTACTGTTAGGCTTAGGCCTAGGGCTAGGATTTTTGAAACTAGGAAGCCCTTAGCTCCAGGCACACTGCAGCTGTTCAAGGCATCCCAAGGGGAGTACAAAAGTGCAACAACATGGCAGCTTTCACAGCTTTTTCCTTGGCACCATCCCTATACCTAGGCTGATTTATCTGCCTAGGGTTAGGGTTAGGGTTCAGCCTAGGGCTTGGATTTCTTTAACCAGGAAGCCCTGAGTTCCAGGCTTACTTCATCTGCCAAAGGCATCCCAAAGGGAGTGCAGAAGTGCCACAACATGGCTGCTTTCACGGCTTTTTCCTTGGCAAGAAGCCTAACATCAGGCTGATTTACCTTCCCAGGGTTACTGTTAGGCTTAGGCCTAGGGCTAGGATTTTTGAAACTAGGAAGCCCTTAGCTCCAGGCACACTGCAGCTGTTCAAGGCATCCCAAGGGGACTACAAAAGTGCAACAACATGGCTGCTTTCACGGCTTTTCCCTTAGGAAGAACCCTAATACCCGGCTGATTTACCTTCCTAGGGTTACTGTTAGGCTTAGGCCTAGGACTTTTAAAACCAGGAAGCCCTGGGCTCCAGGCACACTGCAGCTGCGAAAGGCATCCCAAGGGGAGCGCAAAAGTGACGCAACTTGGCTGCCACCACTGATATTTCCATGAGACCATCCCGAACCATAGGTTGATTTTCCTTCCTAGGGTTAAGGTTTGAGTTACGCCTAGGGTAAGGGTTCTATTAACCAGAAAGCCCTGAGTTCCAAGAACACAGCAGCTGCGAAGGACTAGCCAAGAAGAGCGCAAAAGTACCACAACATGCCTGCCTCCACAGCTTTTTCCTTGGGGACATGCCTAATTCCTGGCTGATTTGCCTTTCTCGTCTTAGGGTTGGGGTTCGGCCTAGGGCTAGGATTTTTAAAAGCAGGAAGCCCTGAGTTCCAGGCACACTGGAGCTGTGAAAGGCATCCAAAAGGGAGTGCAAAAGTGCCACAACATGGCTGCTTTCACGGCTTTTTCCTTGGCAAGAAGCCTAACACCAGGCTGATTTGCCTTCCCAGGGTTACTGTTAGGCTTAGGCCTAGGGCTAGGATTTTTAAAACTAGGAAGCCCTGGGCTCCAGGCACACTGCAGCTGTTCAAGGCATCCCAAGGGGAGTACAAAAGTGCAACAACATGGCAGCTTTCACAGCTTTTTCCTTGGCACCATCCCTATACCTAGGCTGATTTATCTGCCTAGGGTTAGGGTTAGGGTTCAGCCTAGGGCTTGAATTTTTTTTAACCAGGAAGCCCTGAGTTCCAGGCTTACTTCATCTGCCAAAGGCATCCCAAAGGGAGTGCAGAAGTGCCACAACATGGCTGCTTTCACGGCTTTTCCCTTAGGAAGAACCCTAATACCCGGCTGATTTACCTTCCTAGGGTTACTGTTAGGCTTAGGCCTAGGACTTTTAAAACCAGGAAGCCCTGGGCTCCAGGCACACTGCAGCTGTGAAAGGCATCCCAAGGGGAGCGCAAAAGTGACGCAACTTGGCTGCCACCACTGATATTTCCATGAGACCATCCCGAACCATAGGATGATTTTCCTTCCTAGGGTTAAGGTTTGAGTTACGCCTAGGGTAAGGGTTCTATTAACCAGAAAGCCCTGAGTTCCAAGAACACAGCAGCTGCGAAGGACTAGCCAAGAAGAGCGCAAAAGTACCACAACATGCCTGCCTCCACAGCTTTTTCCTTGGGGACATGCCTAATTCCTGGCTGATTTGCCTTTCTCGTCTTAGGGTTGGGGTTCGGCCTAGGGCTAGGATTTTTAAAATCAGGAAGCCCTGAGTTCCAGGCACATTGGAGCTGTGAAAGGCATCCAAAAGGGAGTGCAAAAGTGCCACAACATGGCTGCTTTCACGGCTTTTTCCTTGGCAAGAAGCCTAACATCAGGCTGATTTGCCTTCCCAGGGTTACTGTTAGGCTTAGGCGTAGGGCTAGGATTTTTAAAACTAGGAAGCCCTGGGCTCCAGGCACACTGCAGCTGTTCAAGGCATCCCAAGGGGAGTACAAAAGTGCAACAACATGGCAGCTTTCACAGCTTTTTCCTTGTCACCATCCCTATACCTAGGCTGATTTATCTGCCTAGGGTTAGGGTTAGGGTTCAGCCTAGGGCTTGGATTTCTTTAACCAGGAAGCCCTGAGTTCCAGGCTTACTTCATCTGCCAAAGGCATCCCAAAGGGAGTGCAGAAGTGCCACAACATGGCTGCTTTCACGGCTTTTTCCTTGGCAAGAAGCCTAACATCAGGCTGATTTACTTTCCCAGGGTTACTGTTAGGCTTAGGCCTAGGGCTAGGATTTTTGAAACTAGGAAGCCCTTAGCTCCAGGCACACTGCAGCTGTTCAAGGCATCCCAAGGGGAGTACAAAAGTGCAACAACATGGCAGCTTTCACAGCTTTTTCCTTGGCACCATCCCTATACCTGGGCTGATTTATCTGCCTAGGGTTAGGGTTAGGGTTCAGCCTAGGGCTTGAATGTTTTTTACCAGGAAGCCCTGAGTTCCAGGCTTACTTCATCTGCCAAAGGCATCCCAAAGGGAGTGCAGAAGTGCCACAACATGGCTGCTTTCACGGCTTTTCCCTTAGGAAGAACCCTAATACCCGGCTGATTTACCTTCCTAGGGTTACTGTTAGGCTTAGGCCTAGGACTTTTAAAACCAGGAAGCCCTGGGCCCCAGGCACACTGCAGCTGCGAAAGGCATCCCAAGGGGAGCGCAAAAGTGACGCAACTTGGCTGCCACCACTGATATTTCCATGAGACCATCCCGAACCATAGGTTGATTTTCCTTCCTAGGGTTAAGGTTTGAGTTACGCCTAGGGTAAGGGTTCTATTAACCAGAAAGCCCTGAGTTCCAAGAACACAGCAGCTGCGAAGGACTAGCCAAGAAGAGCGCAAAAGTACCACAACATGCCTGCCTCCACAGCTTTTTCCTTGGGGACATGCCTAATTCCTGGCTGATTTGCCTTTCTCGTCTTAGGGTTGGGGTTCGGCCTAGGGCTAGGATTTTTAAAATCAGGAAGCCCTGAGTTCCAGGCACACTGGAGCTGTGAAAGGCATCCAAAAGGGATTGCAAAAGTGCCACAACATGGCTGCTTTCACGGCTTTTTCCTTGGCAAGACGCCTAACACCAGGCTGACTTACCTTCCCAGGGTTATTATTAGGCTTAAGCCTAGGGCTACGATTTTTAAAACTAGGAAGCCCTTAGCTCCAGGCACACTGCAGCTGTTCAAGGCATCCCAAGGGGAGTACAAAAGTGCAACAACATGGCAGCTTTCACAGCTTTTTCCTTGGCACCATCCCTATACCTAGGCTGATTTATCTGCCTAGGGTTAGGGTTAGGGTTCAGCCTAGGGCTTGGATTTCTTTAACCAGGAAGCCCTGAGTTCCAGGCTTACTTCATCTGCCAAAGGCATCCCAAAGGGAGTGCAGAAGTGCCACAACATGGCTGCTTTCACGGCTTTTTCCTTGGCAAGAAGCCTAACATCAGGCTGATTTACTTTCCCAGGGTTACTGTTAGGCTTAGGCCTAGGGCTAGGATTTTTGAAACTAGGAAGCCCTTAGCTCCAGGCACACTGCAGCTGTTCAAGGCATCCCAAGGGGAGTACAAAAGTGCAACAACATGGCAGCTTTCACAGCTTTTTCCTTGGCACCATCCCTATACCTGGGCTGATTTATCTGCCTAGGGTTAGGGTTAGGGTTCAGCCTAGGGCTTGAATTTTTTTTACCAGGAAGCCCTGAGTTCCAGGCTTACTTCATCTGCCAAAGGCATCCCAAAGGGAGTGCAGAAGTGCCACAACATGGCTGCTTTCACGGCTTTTCCCTTAGGAAGAACCCTAATACCCGGCTGATTTACCTTCCTAGGGTTACTGTTAGGCTTAGGCCTAGGACTTTTAAAACCAGGAAGCCCTGGGCCCCAGGCACACTGCAGCTGCGAAAGGCATCCCAAGGGGAGCGCAAAAGTGACGCAACTTGGCTGCCACCACTGATATTTCCATGAGACCATCCCGAACCATAGGTTGATTTTCCTTCCTAGGGTTAAGGTTTGAGTTACGCCTAGGGTAAGGGTTCTATTAACCAGAAAGCCCTGAGTTCCAAGAACACAGCAGCTGCGAAGGACTAGCCAAGAAGAGCGCAAAAGTACCACAACATGCCTGCCTCCACAGCTTTTTCCTTGGGGACATGCCTAATTCCTGGCTGATTTGCCTTTCTCGTCTTAGGGTTGGGGTTCGGCCTAGGGCTAGGATTTTTAAAAGCAGGAAGCCCTGAGTTCCAGGCACACTGGAGCTGTGAAAGGCATCCAAAAGGGAGTGCAAAAGTGCCACAACATGGCTGCTTTCACGGCTTTTTCCTTGGCAAGAAGCCTAACATCAGGCTGATTTACTTTCCCAGGGTTACTGTTAGGCTTAGGCCTAGGGCTAGGATTTTTGAAACTAGGAAGCCCTTAGCTCCAGGCACACTGCAGCTGTTCAAGGCATCCCAAGGGGAGTACAAAAGTGCAACAACATGGCAGCTTTCACAGCTTTTTCCTTGGCACCATCCCTATACCTAGGCTGATTTATCTGCCTAGGGTTAGGGTTAGGGTTCAGCCTAGGGCTTGGATTTCTTTAACCAGGAAGCCCTGAGTTCCAGGCTTACTTCATCTGCCAAAGGCATCCCAAAGGGAGTGCAGAAGTGCCACAACATGGCTGCTTTCACGGCTTTTTCCTTGGCAAGAAGCCTAACATCAGGCTGATTTACCTTCCCAGGGTTACTGTTAGGCTTAGGCCTAGGGCTAGGATTTTTGAAACTAGGAAGCCCTTAGCTCCAGGCACACTGCAGCTGTTCAAGGCATCCCAAGGGGACTACAAAAGTGCAACAACATGGCTGCTTTCACGGCTTTTCCCTTAGGAAGAACCCTAATACCCGGCTGATTTACCTTCCTAGGGTTACTGTTAGGCTTAGGCCTAGGACTTTTAAAACCAGGAAGCCCTGGGCTCCAGGCACACTGCAGCTGCGAAAGGCATCCCAAGGGGAGCGCAAAAGTGACGCAACTTGGCTGCCACCACTGATATTTCCATGAGACCATCCCGAACCATAGGTTGATTTTCCTTCCTAGGGTTAAGGTTTGAGTTACGCCTAGGGTAAGGGTTCTATTAACCAGAAAGCCCTGAGTTCCAAGAACACAGCAGCTGCGAAGGACTAGCCAAGAAGAGCGCAAAAGTACCACAACATGCCTGCCTCCACAGCTTTTTCCTTGGGGACATGCCTAATTCCTGGCTGATTTGCCTTTCTCGTCTTAGGGTTGGGGTTCGGCCTAGGGCTAGGATTTTTAAAAGCAGGAAGCCCTGAGTTCCAGGCACAATGGAGCTGTGAAAGGCATCCAAAAGGGAGTGCAAAAGTGCCACAACATGGCTGCTTTCACGGCTTTTTCCTTGGCAAGAAGCCTAACACCAGGCTGATTTGCCTTCCCAGGGTTACTGTTAGGCTTAGGCCTAGGGCTAGGATTTTTAAAACTAGGAAGCCCTGGGCTCCAGGCACACTGCAGCTGTTCAAGGCATCCCAAGGGGAGTACAAAAGTGCAACAACATGGCAGCTTTCACAGCTTTTTCCTTGGCACCATCCCTATACCTGGGCTGATTTATCTGCCTAGGGTTAGGGTTAGGGTTCAGCCTAGGGCTTGAATTTTTTTTAACCAGGAAGCCCTGAGTTCCAGGCTTACTTCATCTGCCAAAGGCATCCCAAAGGGAGTGCAGAAGTGCCACAACATGGCTGCTTTCACGGCTTTTCCCTTAGGAAGAACCCTAATACCCGGCTGATTTACCTTCCTAGGGTTACTGTTAGGCTTAGGCCTAGGACTTTTAAAACCAGGAAGCCCTGGGCTCCAGGCACACTGCAGCTGTGAAAGGCATCCCAAGGGGAGCGCAAAAGTGACGCAACTTGGCTGCCACCACTGATATTTCCATGAGACCATCCCGAACCATAGGATGATTTTCCTTCCTAGGGTTAAGGTTTGAGTTACGCCTAGGGTAAGGGTTCTATTAACCAGAAAGCCCTGAGTTCCAAGAACACAGCAGCTGCGAAGGACTAGCCAAGAAGAGCGCAAAAGTACCACAACATGCCTGCCTCCACAGCTTTTTCCTTGGGGACATGCCTAATTCCTGGCTGATTTGCCTTTCTCGTCTTAGGGTTGGGGTTCGGCCTAGGGCTAGGATTTTTAAAATCAGGAAGCCCTGAGTTCCAGGCACACTGGAGCTGTGAAAGGCATCCAAAAGGGAGTGCAAAAGTGCCACAACATGGCTGCTTTCACGGCTTTTTCCTTGGCAAGAAGCCTAACATCAGGCTGATTTACTTTCCCAGGGTTACTGTTAGGCTTAGGCCTAGGGCTAGGATTTTTGAAACTAGGAAGCCCTTAGCTCCAGGCACACTGCAGCTGTTCAAGGCATCCCAAGGGGAGTACAAAAGTGCAACAACATGGCAGCTTTCACAGCTTTTTCCTTGGCACCATCCCTATACCTAGGCTGATTTATCTGCCTAGGGTTAGGGTTAGGGTTCAGCCTAGGGCTTGGATTTCTTTAACCAGGAAGCCCTGAGTTCCAGGCTTACTTCATCTGCCAAAGGCATCCCAAAGGGAGTGCAGAAGTGCCACAACATGGCTGCTTTCACGGCTTTTTCCTTGGCAAGAAGCCTAACATCAGGCTGATTTACTTTCCCAGGGTTACTGTTAGGCTTAGGCCTAGGGCTAGGATTTTTGAAACTAGGAAGCCCTTAGCTCCAGGCACACTGCAGCTGTTCAAGGCATCCCAAGGGGAGTACAAAAGTGCAACAACATGGCAGCTTTCACAGCTTTTTCCTTAGCACCATCCCTATACCTGGGCTGATTTATCTGCCTAGGGTTAGGGTTAGGGTTCAGCCTAGGGCTTGAATTTTTTTTACCAGGAAGCCCTGAGTTCCAGGCTTACTTCATCTGCCAAAGGCATCCCAAAGGGAGTGCAGAAGTGCCACAACATGGCTGCTTTCACGGCTTTTCCCTTAGGAAGAACCCTAATACCCGGCTGATTTACCTTCCTAGGGTTACTGTTAGGCTTAGGCCTAGGACTTTTAAAACCAGGAAGCCCTGGGCCCCAGGCACACTGCAGCTGCGAAAGGCATCCCAAGGGGAGCGCAAAAGTGACGCAACTTGGCTGCCACCACTGATATTTCCATGAGACCATCCCGAACCATAGGTTGATTTTCCTTCCTAGGGTTAAGGTTTGAGTTACGCCTAGGGTAAGGGTTCTATTAACCAGAAAGCCCTGAGTTCCAAGAACACAGCAGCTGCGAAGGACTAGCCAAGAAGAGCGCAAAAGTACCACAACATGCCTGCCTCCACAGCTTTTTCCTTGGGGACATGCCTAATTCCTGGCTGATTTGCCTTTCTCATCATAGGGTTGCGGTTCGGCCTAGGGCTAGGATTTTTAAAAGCAGGAAGCCCTGAGTTCCAGGCACACTGGAGCTGTGAAAGGCATCCAAAAGGGATTGCAAAAGTGCCACAACATGGCTGCTTTCACGGCTTTTTCCTTGGCAAGACGCCTAACACCAGGCTGACTTACCTTCCCAGGGTTACTGTTAGGCTTAAGCCTAGGGCTACGATTTTTAAAACTAGGAAGCCCTTAGCTCCAGGCACACTGCAGCTGTTCAAGGCATCCCAAGGGGAGTACAAAAGTGCAACAACATGGCAGCTTTCACAGCTTTTTCCTTGGCACCATCCCTATACCTGGGCTGATTTATCTGCCTAGGTTTAGGGTTAGGGTTCAGCCTAGGGCTTGAATTTCTTTAACCAGGAAGCCCTGAGTTCCAGGCTTACTTCATCTGCCAAAGGCATCCCAAAGGGAGTGCAGAAGTGCCACAACATGGCTGCTTTCACGGCTTTTCCCTTAGGAAGAACCCTAATACCCGGCTGATTTACCTTCCTAGGGTTACTGTTAGGCTTAGGCCTAGGACTTTTAAAACCAGGAAGCCCTGGGCTCCAGGCACACTGCAGCTGCAAAAGGCATCCCAAGGGGAGCGCAAAAGTGACGCAACTTGGCTGCCACCACTGATATTTCCATGAGACCATCCCGAACCATAGGTTGATTTTCCTTCCTAGGGTTAAGGTTTGAGTTACGCCTAGGGTAAGGGTCTATTAACCAGAAAGCCCTGAGTTCCAAGAACACAGCAGCTGCGAAGGACTAGCCAAGAAGAGCGCAAAAGTACCACAACATGCCTGCCTCCACAGCTTTTTCCTTGGGGACATGCCTAATTCCTGGCTGATTTGCCTTTCTCGTCTTAGGGTTGGGGTTCGGCCTAGGGCTAGGATTTTTAAAAGCAGGAAGCCCTGAGTTCCAGGCACACTGGAGCTGTGAAAGGCATCCAAAAGGGAGTGCAAAAGTGCCACAACATGGCTGCTTTCACGGCTTTTTCCTTGGCAAGAAGCCTAACACCAGGCTGACATACTTTCCCAGGGTTACTGTTAGGCTTAGGCCTAGGGCTAGGATTTTTGAAACTAGGAAGCCCTGGGCTCCAGGCACACTGCAGCTGTTCAAGGCATCCCAAGGGGAGTACAAAAGTGCAACAACATGGCAGCTTTCACAGCTTTTTCCTTGGCACCATCCCTATACCTAGGCTGATTTATCTGCCTAGGGTTAGGGTTAGGGTTCAGCCTAGGGCTTGGATTTCTTTAACCAGGAAGCCCTGAGTTCCAGGCTTACTTCATCTGCCAAAGGCATCCCAAAGGGAGTGCAGAAGTGCCACAACATGGCTGCTTTCACGGCTTTTCCCTTAGGAAGAACCCTAATACCCGGCTGATTTACCTTCCTAGGGTTACTGTTAGGCTTAGGCCTAGGACTTTTAAAACCAGGAAGCCCTGGGCTCCAGGCACACTGCAGCTGTGAAAGGCATCCCAAGGGGAGCGCAAAAGTGACGCAACTTGGCTGCCACCACTGATATTTCCATGAGACCATCCCGAACCATAGGTTGATTTTCCTTCCTAGGGTTAAGGTTTGAGTTACGCCTAGGGTAAGGGTTCTATTAACCAGAAAGCCCTGAGTTCCAAGAACACAGCAGCTGCGAAGGACTAGCCAAGAAGAGCGCAAAAGTACCACAACATGCCTGCCTCCACAGCTTTTTCCTTGGGGACATGCCTAATTCCTGGCTGATTTGCCTTTCTCGTCTTAGGGTTGGGGTTCGGCCTAGGGCTAGGATTTTTAAAATCAGGAAGCCCTGAGTTCCAGGCACACTGGAGCTGTGAAAGGCATCCAAAAGGGAGTGCAAAAGTGCCACAACATGGCTGCTTTCACGGCTTTTTCCTTGGCAAGAAGCCTAACATCAGGCTGATTTACTTTCCCAGGGTTACTGTTAGGCTTAGGCCTAGGGCTAGGATTTTTGAAACTAGGAAGCCCTTAGCTCCAGGCACACTGCAGCTGTTCAAGGCATCCCAAGGGGAGTACAAAAGTGCAACAACATGGCAGCTTTCACAGCTTTTTCCTTGGCACCATCCCTATACCTAGGCTGATTTATCTGCCTAGGGTTAGGGTTAGGGTTCAGCCTAGGGCTTGGATTTCTTTAACCAGGAAGCCCTGAGTTCCAGGCTTACTTCATCTGCCAAAGGCATCCCAAAGGGAGTGCAGAAGTGCCACAACATGGCTGCTTTCACGGCTTTTCCCTTAGGAAGAACCCTAATACCCGGCTGATTTACCTTCCTAGGGTTACTGTTAGGCTTAGGCCTAGGACTTTTAAAACCAGGAAGCCCTGGGCTCCAGGCACACTGCAGCTGCAAAAGGCATCCCAAGGGGAGCGCAAAAGTGACGCAACTTGGCTGCCACCACTGATATTTCCATGAGACCATCCCGAACCATAGGCTGATTTTCCTTCCTAGGGTTAAGGTTTGAGTTACGCCTAGGGTAAGGGTTCTATTAACCAGAAAGCCCTGAGTTCCAAGAACACAGCAGCTGCGAAGGACTAGCCATGAAGAGCGCAAAAGTACCACAACATGCCTGCCTCCACAGCTTTTTCCTTGGGGACATGCCTAATTCCTGGCTGATTTGCCTTTCTCGTCTTAGGGTTGGGGTTCGGCCTAGGGCTAGGATTTTTAAAATCAGGAAGCCCTGAGTTCCAGGCACACTGGAGCTGTGAAAGGCATCCAAAAGGGAGTGCAAAAGTGCCACAACATGGCTGCTTTCACGGCTTTTTCCTTGGCAAGAAGCCTAACACCAGGCTGATTTGCCTTCCCAGGGTTACTGTTAGGCTTAGGCCTAGGGCTAGGATTTTTAAAACTAGGAAGCCCTGGGCTCCAGGCACACTGCAGCTGTTCAAGGCATCCCAAGGGGAGTACAAAAGTGCAACAACATGGCAGCTTTCACAGCTTTTTCCTTGGCACCATCCCTATACCTAGGCTGATTTATCTGCCTAGGGTTAGGGTTAGGGTTCAGCCTAGGGCTTGGATTTCTTTAACCAGGAAGCCCTGAGTTCCAGGCTTACTTCATCTGCCAAAGGCATCCCAAAGGGAGTGCAGAAGTGCCACAACATGGCTGCTTTCACGGCTTTTTCCTTGGCAAGAAGCCTAACATCAGGCTGATTTACTTTCCCAGGGTTACTGTTAGGCTTAGGCCTAGGGCTAGGATTTTTGAAACTAGGAAGCCCTGGGCTCCAGGCACACTGCAGCTGTTCAAGGCATCCCAAGGGGAGTACAAAAGTGCAACAACATGGCAGCTTTCACAGCTTTTTCCTTGGCACCATCCCTATACCTAGGCTGATTTATCTGCCTAGGGTTAGGGTTAGGGTTCAGCCTAGGGCTTGAATTTTTTTAACCAGGAAGCCCTGAGTTCCAGGCTTACTTCATCTGCCAAAGGCATCCCAAAGGGAGTGCAGAAGTGCCACAACATGGCTGCTTTCACGGCTTTTCCCTTAGGAAGAACCCTAATACCCGGCTGATTTACCTTCCTAGGGTTACTGTTAGGCTTAGGCCTAGGACTTTTAAAACCAGGAAGCCCTGGGCTCCAGGCACACTGCAGCTGCAAAAGGCATCCCAAGGGGAGCGCAAAAGTGACGCAACTTGGCTGCCACCACTGATATTTCCATGAGACCATCCCGAACCATAGGCTGATTTTCCTTCCTAGGGTTAAGGTTTGAGTTACGCCTAGGGTAAGGGTTCTATTAACCAGAAAGCCCTGAGTTCCAAGAACACAGCAGCTGCGAAGGACTAGCCAAGAAGAGCGCAAAAGTACCACAACATGCCTGCCTCCACAGCTTTTTCCTTGGGGACATGCCTAATTCCTGGCTGATTTGCCTTTCTCGTCTTAGGGTTGGGGTTCGGCCTAGGGCTAGGATTTTTAAAATCAGGAAGCCCTGAGTTCCAGGCACACTGGAGCTGTGAAAGGCATCCAAAAGGGAGTGCAAAAGTGCCACAACATGGCTGCTTTCACGGCTTTTTCCTTGGCAGGAAGCCTAACACCAGGCTGATTTGCCTTCCCAGGGTTACTGTTAGGCTTAGGCCTAGGGCTAGGATTTTTAAAACTAGGAAGCCCTGGGCTCCAGGCACACTGCAGCTGTTCAAGGCATCCCAAGGGGAGTACAAAAGTGCAACAACATGGCAGCTTTCACAGCTTTTTCCTTGGCACCATCCCTATACCTAGGCTGATTTATCTGCCTAGGGTTAGGGTTAGGGTTCAGCCTAGGGCTTGGATTTCTTTAACCAGGAGGCCCTGAGTTCCAGGCTTACTTCATCTGCCAAAGGCATCCCAAAGGGAGTGCAGAAGTGCCACAACATGGCTGCTTTCACGGCTTTTTCCTTGGCAAGAAGCCTAACATCAGGCTGATTTACTTTCCCAGGGTTACTGTTAGGCTTAGGCCTAGGGCTAGGATTTTTGAAACTAGGAAGCCCTTAGCTCCAGGCACACTGCAGCTGTTCAAGGCATCCCAAGGGGAGTACAATAGTGCAACAACATGGCAGCTTTCACAGCTTTTTCCTTGGCACCATCCCTATACCTGGGCTGATTTATCTGCCTAGGGTTAGGGTTAGGGTTCAGCCTAGGGCTTGAATTTTTTTAACCAGGAAGCCCTGAGTTCCAGGCTTACTTCATCTGCCAAAGGCATCCCAAAGGGAGTGCAGAAGTGCCACAACATGGCTGCTTTCACGGCTTTTCCCTTAGGAAGAACCCTAATACCCGGCTGATTTACCTTCCTAGGGTTACTGTTAGGCTTAGGACTAGGACTTTTAAAACCAGGAAGCCCTGGGCTCCAGGCACACTGCAGCTGCGAAAGGCATCCAAAGGGGAGCGCAAAAGTGACGCAACTTGGCTGCCACCACTGATATTTCCATGAGACCATCCCGAACCATAGGCTGATTTTCCTTCCTAGGGTTAAGGTTTGAGTTACGCCTAGGGTAAGGGTTCTATTAACCAGAAAGCCCTGAGTTCCAAGAACACAGCAGCTGCGAAGGACTAGCCAAGAAGAGCGCAAAAGTACCACAACATGCCTGCCTCCACAGCTTTTTCCTTGGGGACATGCCTAATTCCTGGCTGATTTGCCTTTCTCGTCATAGGGTTGGGGTTCGGCCTAGGGCTAGGATTTTTAAAAGCAGGAAGCCCTGAGTTCCAGGCACACTGGAGCTGTGAAAGGCATCCAAAAGGGATTGCAAAAGTGCCACAACATGGCTGCTTTCACGGCTTGTTCCTTGGCAAGACGCCTAACACCAGGCTGACTTACCTTCCCAGGGTTACTATTAGGCTTAGGCCTAGGGCTGGGATTTTTAAAACTAGGAAGCCCTTAGCTCCAGGCACACTGCAGCTGTTCAAGGCATCCCAAGGGGAGTACAAAAGTGCAACAACATGGCAGCTTTCACAGCTTTTTCCTTGGCACCATCCCTATACCTAGGCTGATTTATCTGCCTAGGGTTAGGGTTAGGGTTCAGCCTAGGGCTTGGATTTCTTTAACCAGGAAGCCCTGAGTTCCAGGCTTACTTCATCTGCCAAAGGCATCCCAAAGGGAGTGCAGAAGTGCCACAACATGGCTGCTTTCACGGCTTTTCCCTTAGGAAGAACCCTAATACCCGGCTGATTTACCTTCCTAGGGTTACTGTTAGGCTTAGGCCTAGGACTTTTAAAACCAGGAAGCCCTGGGCTCCAGGCACACTGCAGCTGCAAAAGGCATCCCAAGGGGAGCGCAAAAGTGACGCAACTTGGCTGCCACCACTGATATTTCCATGAGACCATCCCGAACCATAGGTTGATTTTCCTTCCTAGGGTTAAGGTTTGAGTTACGCCTAGGGTAAGGGTCTATTAACCAGAAAGCCCTGAGTTCCAAGAACACAGCAGCTGCGAAGGACTACCCAAGAAGAGCGCAAAAGTACCACAACATGCCTGCCTCCACAGCTTTTTCCTTGGGGACATGCCTAATTCCTGGCTGATTTGCCTTTCTCGTCTTAGGGTTGCGGTTCGGCCTAGGGCTAGGATTTTTAAAAGCAGGAAGCCCTGAGTTCCAGGCACACTGGAGCTGTGAAAGGCATCCAAAAGGGAGTGCAAAAGTGCCACAACATGGCTGCTTTCACGGCTTTTTCCTTGGCAAGAAGCCTAACACCAGGCTGACATACTTTCCCAGGGTTACTGTTAGGCTTAGGCCTAGGGCTAGGATTTTTGAAACTAGGAGGCCCTTAGCTCCAGGCACACTGCAGCTGTTCAAGGCATCCCAAGGGGAGTACAAAAGTGCAACAACATGGCAGCTTTCCCAGGTTTTTCCTTGGCAAGAAGCCTAACACCAGGCTGATTTACTTTCCCAGGGTTACTGTTAGGCTTAGGCCTAGGGCTAGGATTTTTGAAACTAGGAAGCCCTTAGCTCCAGGCACACTGCAGCTGTTCAAGGCATCCCAAGGGGAGTACAAAAGTGCAACAACATGGCAGCTTTCACAGCTTTTTCCTTGGCACCATCCCTATACCTAGGCTGATTTATCTGCCTAGGGTTAGGGTTAGGGTTCAGCCTAGGGCTTGGATTTCTTTAACCAGGAAGCCCTGAGTTCCAGGCTTACTTCATCTGCCAAAGGCATCCCAAAGGGAGTGCAGAAGTGCCACAACATGGCTGCTTTCACGGCTTTTTCCTTGGCAAGAAGCCTAACATCAGGCTGATTTACCTTCCCAGGGTTACTGTTAGGCTTAGGCCTAGGGCTAGGATTTTTGAAACTAGGAAGCCCTTAGCTCCAGGCACACTGCAGCTGTTCAAGGCATCCCAAGGGGACTACAAAAGTGCAACAACATGGCTGCTTTCACGGCTTTTCCCTTAGGAAGAACCCTAATACCCGGCTGATTTACCTTCCTAGGGTTACTGTTAGGCTTAGGCCTAGGACTTTTAAAACCAGGAAGCCCTGGGCTCCAGGCACACTGCAGCTGCGAAAGGCATCCCAAGGAGAGCGCAAAAGTGACGCAACTTGGCTGCCACCACTGATATTTCCATGAGACCATCCCGAACCATAGGTTGATTTTCCTTCCTAGGGTTAAGGTTTGAGTTACGCCTAGGGTAAGGGTTCTATTAACCAGAAAGCCCTGAGTTCCAAGAACACAGCAGCTGCGAAGGACTAGCCAAGAAGAGCGCAAAAGTACCACAACATGCCTGCCTCCACAGCTTTTTCCTTGGGGACATGCCTAATTCCTGGCTGATTTGCCTTTCTCGTCTTAGGGTTGGGGTTCGGCCTAGGGCTAGGATTTTTAAAAGCAGGAAGCCCTGAGTTCCAGGCACACTGGAGCTGTGAAAGGCATCCAAAAGGGAGTGCAAAAGTGCCACAACATGGCTGCTTTCACGGCTTTTTCCTTGGCAAGAAGCCTAACACCAGGCTGATTTGCCTTCCCAAGGTTACTGTTAGGCTTAGGCCTAGGGCTAGGATTTTTAAAACTAGGAAGCCCTGGGCTCCAGGCACACTGCAGCTGTTCAAGGCATCCCAAGGGGAGTACAAAAGTGCAACAACATGGCAGCTTTCACAGCTTTTTCCTTGGCACCATCCCTATACCTAGGCTGATTTATCTGCCTAGGGTTAGGGTTAGGGTTCAGCCGAGGGCTTGAATATTTTTAACCAGGAAGCCCTGAGTTCCAGGCTTACTTCATCTGCCAAAGGCATCCCAAAGGGAGTGCAGAAGTGCCACAACATGGCTGCTTTCACGGCTTTTCCCTTAGGAAGAACCCTAATACCCGGCTGATTTACCTTCCTAGGGTTACTGTTAGGCTTAGGCCTAGGACTTTTAAAACCAGGAAGCCCTGGGCTCCAGGCACACTGCAGCTGCAAAAGGCATCCCAAGGGGAGCGCAAAAGTGACGCAACTTGGCTGCCACCACTGATATTTCCATGAGACCATCCCGAACCATAGGATGATTTTCCTTCCTAGGGTTAACGTTTGAGTTACGCCTAGGGTAAGGGTTCTATTAACCAGAAAGCCCTGAGTTCCAAGAACACAGCAGCTGCGAAGGACTAGCCAAGAAGAGCGCAAAAGTACCACAACATGCCTGCCTCCACAGCTTTTTCCTTGGGGACATGCCTAATTCCTGGCTGATTTGCCTTTCTCGTCTTAGGGTTGGGGTTCGGCCTAGGGCTAGGATTTTTAAAATCAGGAAGCCCTGAGTTCCAGGCACACTGGAGCTGTGAAAGGCATCCAAAAGGGAGTGCAAAAGTGCCACAACATGGCTGCTTTCACGGCTTTTTCCTTGGCAAGAAGCCTAACATCAGGCTGATTTACTTTCCCAGGGTTACTGTTAGGCTTAGGCCTAGGGCTAGGATTTTTGAAACTAGGAAGCCCTTAGCTCCAGGCACACTGCAGCTGTTCAAGGCATCCCAAGGGGAGTACAAAAGTGCAACAACATGGCAGCTTTCACAGCTTTTTCCTTGGCACCATCCCTATACCTAGGCTGATTTATCTGCCTAGGGTTAGGGTTAGGGTTCAGCCTAGGGCTTGGATTTCTTTAACCAGGAAGCCCTGAGTTCCAGGCTTACTTCATCTGCCAAAGGCATCCCAAAGGGAGTGCAGAAGTGCCACAACATGGCTGCTTTCACGGCTTTTTCCTTGGCAAGAAGCCTAACATCAGGCTGATTTACTTTCCCAGGGTTACTGTTAGGCTTAGGCCTAGGGCTAGGATTTTTGAAACTAGGAAGCCCTTAGCTCCAGGCACACTGCAGCTGTTCAAGGCATCCCAAGGGGAGTACAAAAGTGCAACAACATGGCAGCTTTCACAGCTTTTTCCTTGGCACCATCCCTATACCTGGGCTGATTTATCTGCCTAGGGTTAGGGTTAGGGTTCAGCCTAGGGCTTGAATTTTTTTTACCAGGAAGCCCTGAGTTCCAGGCTTACTTCATCTGCCAAAGGCATCCCAAAGGGAGTGCAGAAGTGCCACAACATGGCTGCTTTCACGGCTTTTCCCTTAGGAAGAACCCTAATACCCGGCTGATTTACCTTCCTAGGGTTACTGTTAGGCTTAGGCCTAGGACTTTTAAAACCAGGAAGCCCTGGGCCCCAGGCACACTGCAGCTGCGAAAGGCATCCCAAGGGGAGCGCAAAAGTGACGCAACTTGGCTGCCACCACTGATATTTCCATGAGACCATCCCGAACCATAGGTTGATTTTCCTTCCTAGGGTTAAGGTTTGAGTTACGCCTAGGGTAAGGGTTCTATTAACCAGAAAGCCCTGAGTTCCAAGAACACAGCAGCTGCGAAGGACTAGCCAAGAAGAGCGCAAAAGTACCACAACATGCCTGCCTCCACAGCTTTTTCCTTGGGGACATGCCTAATTCCTGGCTGATTTGCCTTTCTCATCATAGGGTTGCGGTTCGGCCTAGGGCTAGGATTTTTAAAAGCAGGAAGCCCTGAGTTCCAGGCACACTGGAGCTGTGAAAGGCATCCAAAAGGGATTGCAAAAGTGCCACAACATGGCTGCTTTCACGGCTTTTTCCTTGGCAAGACGCCTAACACCAGGCTGACTTACCTTCCCAGGGTTACTGTTAGGCTTAAGCCTAGGGCTACGATTTTTAAAACTAGGAAGCCCTTAGCTCCAGGCACACTGCAGCTGTTCAAGGCATCCCAAGGGGAGTACAAAAGTGCAACAACATGGCAGCTTTCACAGCTTTTTCCTTGGCACCATCCCTATACCTGGGCTGATTTATCTGCCTAGGTTTAGGGTTAGGGTTCAGCCTAGGGCTTGAATTTCTTTAACCAGGAAGCCCTGAGTTCCAGGCTTACTTCATCTGCCAAAGGCATCCCAAAGGGAGTGCAGAAGTGCCACAACATGGCTGCTTTCACGGCTTTTCCCTTAGGAAGAACCCTAATACCCGGCTGATTTACCTTCCTAGGGTTACTGTTAGGCTTAGGCCTAGGACTTTTAAAACCAGGAAGCCCTGGGCTCCAGGCACACTGCAGCTGCAAAAGGCATCCCAAGGGGAGCGCAAAAGTGACGCAACTTGGCTGCCACCACTGATATTTCCATGAGACCATCCCGAACCATAGGTTGATTTTCCTTCCTAGGGTTAAGGTTTGAGTTACGCCTAGGGTAAGGGTCTATTAACCAGAAAGCCCTGAGTTCCAAGAACACAGCAGCTGCGAAGGACTAGCCAAGAAGAGCGCAAAAGTACCACAACATGCCTGCCTCCACAGCTTTTTCCTTGGGGACATGCCTAATTCCTGGCTGATTTGCCTTTCTCGTCTTAGGGTTGGGGTTCGGCCTAGGGCTAGGATTTTTAAAAGCAGGAAGCCCTGAGTTCCAGGCACACTGGAGCTGTGAAAGGCATCCAAAAGGGAGTGCAAAAGTGCCACAACATGGCTGCTTTCACGGCTTTTTCCTTGGCAAGAAGCCTAACACCAGGCTGACATACTTTCCCAGGGTTACTGTTAGGCTTAGGCCTAGGGCTAGGATTTTTAAAACTAGGAAGCCCTGGGCTCCAGGCACACTGCAGCTGTTCAAGGCATCCCAAGGGGAGTACAAAAGTGCAACAACATGGCAGCTTTCACAGCTTTTTCCTTGGCACCATCCCTATACCTAGGCTGATTTATCTGCCTAGGGTTAGGGTTAGGGTTCAGCCTAGGGCTTGGATTTCTTTAACCAGGAAGCCCTGAGTTCCAGGCTTACTTCATCTGCCAAAGGCATCCCAAAGGGAGTGCAGAAGTGCCACAACATGGCTGCTTTCACGGCTTTTCCCTTAGGAAGAACCCTAATACCCGGCTGATTTACCTTCCTAGGGTTACTGTTAGGCTTAGGCCTAGGACTTTTAAAACCAGGAAGCCCTGGGCTCCAGGCACACTGCAGCTGTGAAAGGCATCCCAAGGGGAGCGCAAAAGTGACGCAACTTGGCTGCCACCACTGATATTTCCATGAGACCATCCCGAACCATAGGTTGATTTTCCTTCCTAGGGTTAAGGTTTGAGTTACGCCTAGGGTAAGGGTTCTATTAACCAGAAAGCCCTGAGTTCCAAGAACACAGCAGCTGCGAAGGACTAGCCAAGAAGAGCGCAAAAGTACCACAACATGCCTGCCTCCACAGCTTTTTCCTTGGGGACATGCCTAATTCCTGGCTGATTTGCCTTTCTCGTCTTAGGGTTGGGGTTCGGCCTAGGGCTAGGATTTTTAAAATCAGGAAGCCCTGAGTTCCAGGCACACTGGAGCTGTGAAAGGCATCCAAAAGGGAGTGCAAAAGTGCCACAACATGGCTGCTTTCACGGCTTTTTCCTTGGCAAGAAGCCTAACATCAGGCTGATTTACTTTCCCAGGGTTACTGTTAGGCTTAGGCCTAGGGCTAGGATTTTTGAAACTAGGAAGCCCTTAGCTCCAGGCACACTGCAGCTGTTCAAGGCATCCCAAGGGGAGTACAAAAGTGCAACAACATGGCAGCTTTCACAGCTTTTTCCTTGGCACCATCCCTATACCTAGGCTGATTTATCTGCCTAGGGTTAGGGTTAGGGTTCAGCCTAGGGCTTGGATTTCTTTAACCAGGAAGCCCTGAGTTCCAGGCTTACTTCATCTGCCAAAGGCATCCCAAAGGGAGTGCAGAAGTGCCACAACATGGCTGCTTTCACGGCTTTTTCCTTGGCAAGAAGCCTAACATCAGGCTGATTTACTTTCCCAGGGTTACTGTTAGGCTTAGGCCTAGGGCTAGGATTTTTGAAACTAGGAAGCCCTTAGCTCCAGGCACACTGCAGCTGTTCAAGGCATCCCAAGGGGAGTACAAAAGTGCAACAACATGGCAGCTTTCACAGCTTTTTCCTTGGCACCATCCCTATACCTGGGCTGATTTATCTGCCTAGGGTTAGGGTTAGGGTTCAGCCTAGGGCTTGAATGTTTTTTACCAGGAAGCCCTGAGTTCCAGGCTTACTTCATCTGCCAAAGGCATCCCAAAGGGAGTGCAGAAGTGCCACAACATGGCTGCTTTCACGGCTTTTCCCTTAGGAAGAACCCTAATACCCGGCTGATTTACCTTCCTAGGGTTACTGTTAGGCTTAGGCCTAGGACTTTTAAAACCAGGAAGCCCTGGGCCCCAGGCACACTGCAGCTGCGAAAGGCATCCCAAGGGGAGCGCAAAAGTGACGCAACTTGGCTGCCACCACTGATATTTCCATGAGACCATCCCGAACCATAGGTTGATTTTCCTTCCTAGGGTTAAGGTTTGAGTTACGCCTAGGGTAAGGGTTCTATTAACCAGAAAGCCCTGAGTTCCAAGAACACAGCAGCTGCGAAGGACTAGCCAAGAAGAGCGCAAAAGTACCACAACATGCCTGCCTCCACAGCTTTTTCCTTGGGGACATGCCTAATTCCTGGCTGATTTGCCTTTCTCGTCATAGGGTTGGGGTTCGGCCTAGGGCTAGGATTTTTAAAAGCAGGAAGCCCTGAGTTCCAGGCACACTGGAGCTGTGAAAGGCATCCAAAAGGGATTGCAAAAGTGCCACAACATGGCTGCTTTCACGGCTTTTTCCTTGGCAAGACGCCTAACACCAGGCTGACTTACCTTCCCAGGGTTACTATTAGGCTTAAGCCTAGGGCTACGATTTTTAAAACTAGGAAGCCCTTAGCTCCAGGCACACTGCAGCTGTTCAAGGCATCCCAAGGGGAGTACAAAAGTGCAACAACATGGCAGCTTTCACAGCTTTTTCCTTGGCACCATCCCTATACCTAGGCTGATTTATCTGCCTAGGGTTAGGGTTAGGGTTCAGCCTAGGGCTTGAATTTCTTTAACCAGGAAGCCCTGAGTTCCAGGCTTACTTCATCTGCCAAAGGCATCCCAAAGGGAGTGCAGAAGTGCCACAACATGGCTGCTTTCACGGCTTTTCCCTTAGGAAGATCCCTAATACCCGGCTGATTTACCTTCCTAGGGTTACTGTTAGGCTTAGGCCTAGGACTTTTAAAACCAGGAAGCCCTGGGCTCCAGGCACACTGCAGCTGCAAAAGGCATCCCAAGGGGAGCGCAAAAGTGACGCAACTTGGCTGCCACCACTGATATTTCCATGAGACCATCCCGAACCATAGGTTGATTTTCCTTCCTAGGGTTAAGGTTTGAGTTACGCCTAGGGTAAGGGTCTATTAACCAGAAAGCCCTGAGTTCCAAGAACACAGCAGCTGCGAAGGACTAGCCAAGAAGAGCGCAAAAGTACCACAACATGCCTGCCTCCACAGCTTTTTCCTTGGGGACATGCCTAATTCCTGGCTGATTTGCCTTTCTCGTCTTAGGGTTGAGGTTCGGCCTAGGGCTAGGATTTTTAAAATCAGGAAGCCCTGAGTTCCAGGCACACTGGAGCTGTGAAAGGCATCCAAAAGGGAGTGCAAAAGTGCCACAACATGGCTGCTTTCACGGCTTTTTCCTTGGCAAGAAGCCTAACATCAGGCTGATTTACTTTCCCAGGGTTACTGTTAGGCTTAGGCCTAGGGCTAGGATTTTTGAAACTAGGAAGCCCTTAGCTCCAGGCACACTGCAGCTGTTCAAGGCATCCCAAGGGGAGTACAAAAGTGCAACAACATGGCAGCTTTCACAGCTTTTTCCTTGGCACCATCCCTATACCTAGGCTGATTTATCTGCCTAGGGTTAGGGTTAGGGTTCAGCCTAGGGCTTGGATTTCTTTAACCAGGAAGCCCTGAGTTCCAGGCTTACTTCATCTGCCAAAGGCATCCCAAAGGGAGTGCAGAAGTGCCACAACATGGCTGCTTTCACGGCTTTTCCCTTAGGAAGAACCCTAATACCCGGCTGATTTACCTTCCTAGGGTTACTGTTAGGCTTAGGCCTAGGACTTTTAAAACCAGGAAGCCCTGGGCTCCAGGCACACTGCAGCTGCAAAAGGCATCCCAAGGGGAGCGCAAAAGTGACGCAACTTGGCTGCCACCACTGATATTTCCATGAGACCATCCCGAACCATAGGCTGATTTTCCTTCCTAGGGTTAAGGTTTGAGTTACGCCTAGGGTAAGGGTTCTATTAACCAGAAAGCCCTGAGTTCCAAGAACACAGCAGCTGCGAAGGACTAGCCATGAAGAGCGCAAAAGTACCACAACATGCCTGCCTCCACAGCTTTTTCCTTGGGGACATGCCTAATTCCTGGCTGATTTGCCTTTCTCGTCTTAGGGTTGGGGTTCGGCCTAGGGCTAGGATTTTTAAAATCAGGAAGCCCTGAGTTCCAGGCACACTGGAGCTGTGAAAGGCATCCAAAAGGGAGTGCAAAAGTGCCACAACATGGCTGCTTTCACGGCTTTTTCCTTGGCAAGAAGCCTAACACCAGGCTGATTTGCCTTCCCAGGGTTACTGTTAGGCTTAGGCCTAGGGCTAGGATTTTTAAAACTAGGAAGCCCTGGGCTCCAGGCACACTGCAGCTGTTCAAGGCATCCCAAGGGGAGTACAAAAGTGCAACAACATGGCAGCTTTCACAGCTTTTTCCTTGGCACCATCCCTATACCTAGGCTGATTTATCTGCCTAGGGTTAGGGTTAGGGTTCAGCCTAGGGCTTGGATTTCTTTAACCAGGAAGCCCTGAGTTCCAGGCTTACTTCATCTGCCAAAGGCATCCCAAAGGGAGTGCAGAAGTGCCACAACATGGCTGCTTTCACGGCTTTTTCCTTGGCAAGAAGCCTAACATCAGGCTGATTTACTTTCCCAGGGTTACTGTTAGGCTTAGGCCTAGGGCTAGGATTTTTGAAACTAGGAAGCCCTGGGCTCCAGGCACACTGCAGCTGTTCAAGGCATCCCAAGGGGAGTACAAAAGTGCAACAACATGGCAGCTTTCACAGCTTTTTCCTTGGCACCATCCCTATACCTAGGCTGATTTATCTGCCTAGGGTTAGGGTTAGGGTTCAGCCTAGGGCTTGAATTTTTTTAACCAGGAAGCCCTGAGTTCCAGGCTTACTTCATCTGCCAAAGGCATCCCAAAGGGAGTGCAGAAGTGCCACAACATGGCTGCTTTCACGGCTTTTCCCTTAGGAAGAACCCTAATACCCGGCTGATTTACCTTCCTAGGGTTACTGTTAGGCTTAGGCCTAGGACTTTTAAAACCAGGAAGCCCTGGGCTCCAGGCACACTGCAGCTGCAAAAGGCATCCCAAGGGGAGCGCAAAAGTGACGCAACTTGGCTGCCACCACTGATATTTCCATGAGACCATCCCGAACCATAGGCTGATTTTCCTTCCTAGGGTTAAGGTTTGAGTTACGCCTAGGGTAAGGGTTCTATTAACCAGAAAGCCCTGAGTTCCAAGAACACAGCAGCTGCGAAGGACTAGCCAAGAAGAGCGCAAAAGTACCACAACATGCCTGCCTCCACAGCTTTTTCCTTGGGGACATGCCTAATTCCTGGCTGATTTGCCTTTCTCGTCTTAGGGTTGGGGTTCGGCCTAGGGCTAGGATTTTTAAAATCAGGAAGCCCTGAGTTCCAGGCACACTGGAGCTGTGAAAGGCATCCAAAAGGGAGTGCAAAAGTGCCACAACATGGCTGCTTTCACGGCTTTTTCCTTGGCAGGAAGCCTAACACCAGGCTGATTTGCCTTCCCAGGGTTACTGTTAGGCTTAGGCCTAGGGCTAGGATTTTTAAAACTAGGAAGCCCTGGGCTCCAGGCACACTGCAGCTGTTCAAGGCATCCCAAGGGGAGTACAAAAGTGCAACAACATGGCAGCTTTCACAGCTTTTTCCTTGGCACCATCCCTATACCTAGGCTGATTTATCTGCCTAGGGTTAGGGTTAGGGTTCAGCCTAGGGCTTGGATTTCTTTAACCAGGAGGCCCTGAGTTCCAGGCTTACTTCATCTGCCAAAGGCATCCCAAAGGGAGTGCAGAAGTGCCACAACATGGCTGCTTTCACGGCTTTTTCCTTGGCAAGAAGCCTAACATCAGGCTGATTTACTTTCCCAGGGTTACTGTTAGGCTTAGGCCTAGGGCTAGGATTTTTGAAACTAGGAAGCCCTTAGCTCCAGGCACACTGCAGCTGTTCAAGGCATCCCAAGGGGAGTACAATAGTGCAACAACATGGCAGCTTTCACAGCTTTTTCCTTGGCACCATCCCTATACCTGGGCTGATTTATCTGCCTAGGGTTAGGGTTAGGGTTCAGCCTAGGGCTTGAATTTTTTTAACCAGGAAGCCCTGAGTTCCAGGCTTACTTCATCTGCCAAAGGCATCCCAAAGGGAGTGCAGAAGTGCCACAACATGGCTGCTTTCACGGCTTTTCCCTTAGGAAGAACCCTAATACCCGGCTGATTTACCTTCCTAGGGTTACTGTTAGGCTTAGGACTAGGACTTTTAAAACCAGGAAGCCCTGGGCTCCAGGCACACTGCAGCTGCGAAAGGCATCCAAAGGGGAGCGCAAAAGTGACGCAACTTGGCTGCCACCACTGATATTTCCATGAGACCATCCCGAACCATAGGCTGATTTTCCTTCCTAGGGTTAAGGTTTGAGTTACGCCTAGGGTAAGGGTTCTATTAACCAGAAAGCCCTGAGTTCCAAGAACACAGCAGCTGCGAAGGACTAGCCAAGAAGAGCGCAAAAGTACCACAACATGCCTGCCTCCACAGCTTTTTCCTTGGGGACATGCCTAATTCCTGGCTGATTTGCCTTTCTCGTCATAGGGTTGGGGTTCGGCCTAGGGCTAGGATTTTTAAAAGCAGGAAGCCCTGAGTTCCAGGCACACTGGAGCTGTGAAAGGCATCCAAAAGGGATTGCAAAAGTGCCACAACATGGCTGCTTTCACGGCTTGTTCCTTGGCAAGACGCCTAACACCAGGCTGACTTACCTTCCCAGGGTTACTATTAGGCTTAGGCCTAGGGCTGGGATTTTTAAAACTAGGAAGCCCTTAGCTCCAGGCACACTGCAGCTGTTCAAGGCATCCCAAGGGGAGTACAAAAGTGCAACAACATGGCAGCTTTCACAGCTTTTTCCTTGGCACCATCCCTATACCTAGGCTGATTTATCTGCCTAGGGTTAGGGTTAGGGTTCAGCCTAGGGCTTGGATTTCTTTAACCAGGAAGCCCTGAGTTCCAGGCTTACTTCATCTGCCAAAGGCATCCCAAAGGGAGTGCAGAAGTGCCACAACATGGCTGCTTTCACGGCTTTTCCCTTAGGAAGAACCCTAATACCCGGCTGATTTACCTTCCTAGGGTTACTGTTAGGCTTAGGCCTAGGACTTTTAAAACCAGGAAGCCCTGGGCTCCAGGCACACTGCAGCTGCAAAAGGCATCCCAAGGGGAGCGCAAAAGTGACGCAACTTGGCTGCCACCACTGATATTTCCATGAGACCATCCCGAACCATAGGTTGATTTTCCTTCCTAGGGTTAAGGTTTGAGTTACGCCTAGGGTAAGGGTCTATTAACCAGAAAGCCCTGAGTTCCAAGAACACAGCAGCTGCGAAGGACTACCCAAGAAGAGCGCAAAAGTACCACAACATGCCTGCCTCCACAGCTTTTTCCTTGGGGACATGCCTAATTCCTGGCTGATTTGCCTTTCTCGTCTTAGGGTTGCGGTTCGGCCTAGGGCTAGGATTTTTAAAAGCAGGAAGCCCTGAGTTCCAGGCACACTGGAGCTGTGAAAGGCATCCAAAAGGGAGTGCAAAAGTGCCACAACATGGCTGCTTTCACGGCTTTTTCCTTGGCAAGAAGCCTAACACCAGGCTGACATACTTTCCCAGGGTTACTGTTAGGCTTAGGCCTAGGGCTAGGATTTTTGAAACTAGGAGGCCCTTAGCTCCAGGCACACTGCAGCTGTTCAAGGCATCCCAAGGGGAGTACAAAAGTGCAACAACATGGCAGCTTTCCCAGGTTTTTCCTTGGCAAGTAGCCTAACACCAGGCTGATTTACTTTCCCAGGTTTACTGTTAGGCTTAGGCCTAGGGCTAGGATTTTTGAAACTAGGAAGCCCTTAGCTCCAGGCACACTGCAGCTGTTCAAGGCATCCCAAGGGGAGTACAAAAGTGCAACAACATGGCAGCTTTCACAGCTTTTTCCTTGGCACCATCCCTATACCTAGGCTGATTTATCTGCCTAGGGTTAGGGTTAGGGTTCAGCCTAGGGCTTGGATTTCTTTAACCAGGAAGCCCTGAGTTCCAGGCTTACTTCATCTGCCAAAGGCATCCCAAAGGGAGTGCAGAAGTGCCACAACATGGCTGCTTTCACGGCTTTTTCCTTGGCAAGAAGCCTAACATCAGGCTGATTTACCTTCCCAGGGTTACTGTTAGGCTTAGGCCTAGGGCTAGGATTTTTGAAACTAGGAAGCCCTTAGCTCCAGGCACACTGCAGCTGTTCAAGGCATCCCAAGGGGACTACAAAAGTGCAACAACATGGCTGCTTTCACGGCTTTTCCCTTAGGAAGAACCCTAATACCCGGCTGATTTACCTTCCTAGGGTTACTGTTAGGCTTAGGCCTAGGACTTTTAAAACCAGGAAGCCCTGGGCTCCAGGCACACTGCAGCTGCGAAAGGCATCCCAAGGAGAGCGCAAAAGTGACGCAACTTGGCTGCCACCACTGATATTTCCATGAGACCATCCCGAACCATAGGTTGATTTTCCTTCCTAGGGTTAAGGTTTGAGTTACGCCTAGGGTAAGGGTTCTATTAACCAGAAAGCCCTGAGTTCCAAGAACACAGCAGCTGCGAAGGACTAGCCAAGAAGAGCGCAAAAGTACCACAACATGCCTGCCTCCACAGCTTTTTCCTTGGGGACATGCCTAATTCCTGGCTGATTTGCCTTTCTCGTCTTAGGGTTGGGGTTCGGCCTAGGGCTAGGATTTTTAAAATCAGGAAGCCCTGAGTTCCAGGCACACTGGAGCTGTGAAAGGCATCCAAAAGGGAGTGCAAAAGTGCCACAACATGGCTGCTTTCACGGCTTTTTCCTTGGCAAGAAGCCTAACACCAGGCTGATTTGCCTTCCCAAGGTTACTGTTAGGCTTAGGCCTAGGGCTAGGATTTTTAAAACTAGGAAGCCCTGGGCTCCAGGCACACTGCAGCTGTTCAAGGCATCCCAAGGGGAGTACAAAAGTGCAACAACATGGCAGCTTTCACAGCTTTTTCCTTGGCACCATCCCTATACCTAGGCTGATTTATCTGCCTAGGGTTAGGGTTAGGGTTCAGCCGAGGGCTTGAATATTTTTAACCAGGAAGCCCTGAGTTCCAGGCTTACTTCATCTGCCAAAGGCATCCCAAAGGGAGTGCAGAAGTGCCACAACATGGCTGCTTTCACGGCTTTTCCCTTAGGAAGAACCCTAATACCCGGCTGATTTACCTTCCTAGGGTTACTGTTAGGCTTAGGCCTAGGACTTTTAAAACCAGGAAGCCCTGGGCTCCAGGCACACTGCAGCTGCAAAAGGCATCCCAAGGGGAGCGCAAAAGTGACGCAACTTGGCTGCCACCACTGATATTTCCATGAGACCATCCCGAACCATAGGATGATTTTCCTTCCTAGGGTTAAGGTTTGAGTTACGCCTAGGGTAAGGGTTCTATTAACCAGAAAGCCCTGAGTTCCAAGAACACAGCAGCTGCGAAGGACTAGCCAAGAAGAGCGCAAAAGTACCACAACATGCCTGCCTCCACAGCTTTTTCCTTGGGGACATGCCTAATTCCTGGCTGATTTGCCTTTCTCGTCTTAGGGTTGGGGTTCGGCCTAGGGCTAGGATTTTTAAAATCAGGAAGCCCTGAGTTCCAGGCACACTGGAGCTGTGAAAGGCATCCAAAAGGGAGTGCAAAAGTGCCACAACATGGCTGCTTTCACGGCTTTTTCCTTGGCAAGAAGCCTAACATCAGGCTGATTTACTTTCCCAGGGTTACTGTTAGGCTTAGGCCTAGGGCTAGGATTTTTGAAACTAGGAAGCCCTTAGCTCCAGGCACACTGCAGCTGTTCAAGGCATCCCAAGGGGAGTACAAAAGTGCAACAACATGGCAGCTTTCACAGCTTTTTCCTTGGCACCATCCCTATACCTAGGCTGATTTATCTGCCTAGGGTTAGGGTTAGGGTTCAGCCTAGGGCTTGGATTTCTTTAACCAGGAAGCCCTGAGTTCCAGGCTTACTTCATCTGCCAAAGGCATCCCAAAGGGAGTGCAGAAGTGCCACAACATGGCTGCTTTCACGGCTTTTCCCTTAGGAAGAACCCTAATACCCGGCTGATTTACCTTCCTAGGGTTACTGTTAGGCTTAGGCCTAGGACTTTTAAAACCAGGAAGCCCTGGGCTCCAGGCACACTGCAGCTGCAAAAGGCATCCCAAGGGGAGCGCAAAAGTGACGCAACTTGGCTGCCACCACTGATATTTCCATGAGACCATCCCGAACCATAGGCTGATTTTCCTTCCTAGGGTTAAGGTTTGAGTTACGCCTAGGGTAAGGGTTCTATTAACCAGAAAGCCCTGAGTTCCAAGAACACAGCAGCTGCGAAGGACTACCCAAGAAGAGCGCAAAAGTACCACAACATGCCTGCCTCCACAGCTTTTTCCTTGGGGACATGCCTAATTCCTGGCTGATTTGCCTTTCTCGTCTTAGGGTTGGGGTTCGGCCTAGGGCTAGGATTTTTAAAATCAGGAAGCCCTGAGTTCCAGGCACACTGGAGCTGTGAAAGGCATCCAAAAGGGAGTGCAAAAGTGCCACAACATGGCTGTTTCACGGCTTTTTCCTTGGCAAGAAGCCTAACATCAGGCTGATTTACTTTCCCAGGGTTACTGTTAGGCTTAGGCCTAGGGCTAGGATTTTTGAAACTAGGAAGCCCTTAGCTCCAGGCACACTGCAGCTGTTCAAGGCATCCCAAGGGGAGTACAAAAGTGCAACAACATGGCAGCTTTCACAGCTTTTTCCTTGGCACCATCCCTATACCTAGGCTGATTTATCTGCCTAGGGTTAGGGTTAGGGTTCAGCCTAGGGCTTGGATTTCTTTAACCAGGAAGCCCTGAGTTCCAGGCTTACTTCATCTGCCAAAGGCATCCCAAAGGGAGTGCAGAAGTGCCACAACATGGCTGCTTTCACGGCTTTTCCCTTAGGAAGAACCCTAATACCCGGCTGATTTACCTTCCTAGGGTTACTGTTAGGCTTAGGACTAGGACTTTTAAAACCAGGAAGCCCTGGGCTCCAGGCACACTGCAGCTGCGAAAGGCATCCCAAGGGGAGCGCAAAAGTGACGCAACTTGGCTGCCACCACTGATATTTCCATGAGACCATTCCTAACCATAGGTTGATTTTCCTTCCTAGGGTTAAGGTTTGAGTTACGCCTAGGGTAAGGGTTCTATTAACCAGAAAGCCCTGAGTTCCAAGAACACAGCAGCTGCGAAGGACTAGCCAAGAAGAGCGCAAAAGTACCACAACATGCCTGCCTCCACAGCTTTTTCCTTGGGGACATGCCTAATTCCTGGCTGATTTGCCTTTCTCGTCTTAGGGTTGGGGTTCGGCCTAGGGCTAGGATTTTTAAAAGCAGGAAGCCCTGAGTTCCAGGCACACTGGAGCTGTGAAAGGCATCCAAAAGGGAGTGCAAAAGTGCCACAACATGGCTGCTTTCACGGCTTTTTCCTTGGCAAGAAGCCTAACACCAGGCTGACATACTTTCCCAGGGTTACTGTTAGGCTTAGGCCTAGGGCTAGGATTTTTGAAACTAGGAAGCCCTGGGCTCCAGGCACACTGCAGCTGTTCAAGGCATCCCAAGGGGAGTACAAAAGTGCAACAACATGGCAGCTTTCACAGCTTTTTCCTTGGCACCATCCCTATACCTAGGCTGATTTATCTGCCTAGGGTTAGGGTTAGGGTTCAGCCTAGGGCTTGGATTTCTTTAACCAGGAAGCCCTGAGTTCCAGGCTTACTTCATCTGCCAAAGGCATCCCAAAGGGAGTGCAGAAGTGCCACAACATGGCTGCTTTCACGGCTTTTCCCTTAGGAAGAACCCTAATACCCGGCTGATTTACCTTCCTAGGGTTACTGTTAGGCTTAGGCCTAGGACTTTTAAAACCAGGAAGCCCTGGGCTCCAGGCACACTGCAGCTGCGAAAGGCATCCCAAGGGGAGCGCAAAAGTGACGCAACTTGGCTGCCACCACTGATATTTCCATGAGACCATCCCGAACCATAGGTTGATTTTCCTTCCTAGGGTTAAGGTTTGAGTTACGCCTAGGGTAAGGGTCTATTAACCAGAAAGCCCTGAGTTCCAAGAACACAGCAGCTGCGAAGGACTAGCCAAGAAGAGCGCAAAAGTACCACAACATGCCTGCCTCCACAGCTTTTTCCTTGGGGACATGCCTAATTCCTGGCTGATTTGCCTTTCTCGTCTTAGGGTTGCGGTTCGGCCTAGGGCTAGGATTTTTAAAAGCAGGAAGCCCTGAGTTCCAGGCACACTGGAGCTGTGAAAGGCATCCAAAAGGGAGTGCAAAAGTGCCACAACATGGCTGCTTTCACGGCTTTTTCCTTGGCAAGAAGCCTAACACCAGGCTGATTTACTTTCCCAGGGTTACTGTTAGGCTTAGGCCTAGGGCTAGGATTTTTGAAACTAGGAGGCCCTTAGCTCCAGGCACACTGCAGCTGTTCAAGGCATCCCAAGGGGAGTACAAAAGTGCAACAACATGGCAGCTTTCCCAGGTTTTTCCTTGGCAAGAAGCCTAACACCAGGCTGATTTACTTTCCCAGGGTTACTGTTAGGCTTAGGCCTAGGGCTAGGATTTTTGAAACTAGGAAGCCCTTAGCTCCAGGCACACTGCAGCTGTTCAAGGCATCCCAAGGGGAGTACAAAAGTGCAACAACATGGCAGCTTTCACAGCTTTTTCCTTGGCACCATCCCTATACCTAGTCTGATTTATCTGCCTAGGGTTAGGGTTAGGGTTCAGCCTAGGGCTTGGATTTCTTTAACCAGGAAGCCCTGAGTTCCAGGCTTACTTCATCTGCCAAAGGCATCCCAAAGGGAGTGCAGAAGTGCTACAACATGGCTGCTTTCACGGCTTTTTCCTTGGCAAGAAGCCTAACATCAGGCTGATTTACCTTCCCAGGGTTACTGTTAGGCTTAGGCCTAGGGCTAGGATTTTTGAAACTAGGAAGCCCTTAGCTCCAGGCACACTGCAGCTGTTCAAGGCATCCCAAGGGGACTACAAAAGTGCAACAACATGGCTGCTTTCACGGCTTTTCCCTTAGGAAGAACCCTAATACCCGGCTGATTTACCTTCCTAGGGTTACTGTTAGGCTTAGGCCTAGGACTTTTAAAACCAGGAAGCCCTGGGCTCCAGGCACACTGCAGATGCGAAAGGCATCCCAAGGAGAGCGCAAAAGTGACGCAACTTGGCTGCCACCACTGATATTTCCATGAGACCATCCCGAACCATAGGTTGATTTTCCTTCCTAGGGTTAAGGTTTGAGTTACGCCTAGGGTAAGGGTTCTATTAACCAGAAAGCCCTGAGTTCCAAGAACACAGCAGCTGCGAAGTACTAGCCAAGAAGAGCGCAAAAGTACCACAACATGCCTGCCTCCACAGCTTTTTCCTTGGGGACATGCCTAATTCCTGGCTGATTTGCCTTTCTCGTCTTAGGGTTGGGGTTCGGCCTAGGGCTAGGATTTTTAAAAGCAGGAAGCCCTGAGTTCCAGGCACACTGGAGCTGTGAAAGGCATCCAAAAGGGAGTGCAAAAGTGCCACAACATGGCTGCTTTCACGGCTTTTTCCTTGGCAAGAAGCCTAACACCAGGCTGATTTGCCTTCCCAGGGTTACTGTTAGGCTTAGGCCTAGGGCTAGGATTTTTAAAACTAGGAAGCCCTGGGCTCCAGGCACACTGCAGCTGTTCAAGGCATCCCAAGGGGAGTACAAAAGTGCAACAACATGGCAGCTTTCACAGCTTTTTCCTTGGCACCATCCCTATACCTAGGCTGATTTATCTGCCTAGGGTTAGGGTTAGGGTTCAGCCGAGGGCTTGAATTTTTTTTAACCAGGAAGCCCTGAGTTCCAGGCTTACTTCATCTGCCAAAGGCATCCCAAAGGGAGTGCAGAAGTGCCACAACATGGCTGCTTTCACGGCTTTTCCCTTAGGAAGAACCCTAATACCCGGCTGATTTACCTTCCTAGGGTTACTGTTAGGCTTAGGCCTAGGACTTTTAAAACCAGGAAGCCCTGGGCTCCAGGCACACTGCAGCTGCAAAAGGCATCCAAAGGGGAGCGCAAAAGTGACGCAACTTGGCTGCCACCACTGATATTTCCATGAGACCATCCCGAACCATAGGATGATTTTCCTTCCTAGGGTTAAGGTTTGAGTTACGCCTAGGGTAAGGGTTCTATTAACCAGAAAGCCCTGAGTTCCAAGAACACAGCAGCTGCGAAGGACTAGCCAAGAAGAGCGCAAAAGTACCACAACATGCCTGCCTCCACAGCTTTTTCCTTGGGGACATGCCTAATTCCTGGCTGATTTGCCTTTCTCGTCTTAGGGTTGGGGTTCGGCCTAGGGCTAGGATTTTTAAAATCAGGAAGCCCTGAGTTCCAGGCACACTGGAGCTGTGAAAGGCATCCAAAAGGGAGTGCAAAAGTGCCACAACATGGCTGCTTTCACGGCTTTTTCCTTGGCAAGAAGCCTAACATCAGGCTGATTTACTTTCCCAGGGTTACTGTTAGGCTTAGGCCTAGGGCTAGGATTTTTGAAACTAGGAAGCCCTTAGCTCCAGGCACACTGCAGCTGTTCAAGGCATCCCAAGGGGAGTACAAAAGTGCAACAACATGGCAGCTTTCACAGCTTTTTCCTTGGCACCATCCCTATACCTAGGCTGATTTATCTGCCTAGGGTTAGGGTTAGGGTTCAGCCTAGGGCTTGGATTTCTTTAACCAGGAAGCCCTGAGTTCCAGGCTTACTTCATCTGCCAAAGGCATCCCAAAGGGAGTGCAGAAGTGCCACAACATGGCTGCTTTCACGGCTTTTCCCTTAGGAAGAACCCTAATACCCGGCTGATTTACCTTCCTAGGGTTACTGTTAGGCTTAGGCCTAGGACTTTTAAAACCAGGAAGCCCTGGGCTCCAGGCACACTGCAGCTGCAAAAGGCATCCCAAGGGGAGCGCAAAAGTGACGCAACTTGGCTGCCACCACTGATATTTCCATGAGACCATCCCGAACCATAGGCTGATTTTCCTTCCTAGGGTTAAGGTTTGAGTTACGCCTAGGGTAAGGGTTCTATTAACCAGAAAGCCCTGAGTTCCAAGAACACAGCAGCTGCGAAGGACTAGCCAAGAAGAGCGCAAAAGTACCACAACATGCCTGCCTCCACAGCTTTTTCCTTGGGGACATGCCTAATTCCTGGCTGATTTGCCTTTCTCGTCTTAGGGTTGGGGTTCGGCCTAGGGCTAGGATTTTTAAAATCAGGAAGCCCTGAGTTCCAGGCACACTGGAGCTGTGAAAGGCATCCAAAAGGGAGTGCAAAAGTGCCACAACATGGCTGTTTCATGGCTTTTTCCTTGGCAAGAAGCCTAACATCAGGCTGATTTACTTTCCCAGGGTTACTGTTAGGCTTAGGCCTAGGGCTAGGATTTTTGAAACTAGGAAGCCCTTAGCTCCAGGCACACTGCAGCTGTTCAAGGCATCCCAAGGGGAGTACAAAAGTGCAACAACATGGCAGCTTTCACAGCTTTTTCCTTGGCACCATCCCTATACCTAGGCTGATTTATCTGCCTAGGGTTAGGGTTAGGGTTCAGCCTAGGGCTTGGATTTCTTTAACCAGGAAGCCCTGAGTTCCAGGCTTACTTCATCTGCCAAAGGCATCCCAAAGGGAGTGCAGAAGTGCCACAACATGGCTGCTTTCACGGCTTTTCCCTTAGGAAGAACCCTAATACCCGGCTGATTTACCTTCCTAGGGTTACTGTTAGGCTTAGGACTAGGACTTTTAAAACCAGGAAGCCCTGGGCTCCAGGCACACTGCAGCTGCGAAAGGCATCCCAAGGGGAGCGCAAAAGTGACGCAACTTGGCTGCCACCACTGATATTTCCATGAGACCATTCCTAACCATAGGTTGATTTTCCTTCCTAGGGTTAAGGTTTGAGTTACGCCTAGGGTAAGGGCTCTATTAACCAGAAAGCCCTGAGTTCCAAGAACACAGCAGCTGCGAAGGACTAGCCAAGAAGAGCGCAAAAGTACCACAACATGCCTGCCTCCACAGCTTTTTCCTTGGGGACATGCCTAATTCCTGGCTGATTTGCCTTTCTCGTCTTAGGGTTGGGGTTCGGCCTAGGGCTAGGATTTTTAAAAGCAGGAAGCCCTGAGTTCCAGGCACACTGGAGCTGTGAAAGGCATCCAAAAGGGAGTGCAAAAGTGCCACAACATGGCTGCTTTCACGGCTTTTTCCTTGGCAAGAAGCCTAACACCAGGCTGACATACTTTCCCAGGGTTACTGTTAGGCTTAGGCCTAGGGCTAGGATTTTTGAAACTAGGAAGCCCTGGGCTCCAGGCACACTGCAGCTGTTCAAGGCATCCCAAGGGGAGTACAAAAGTGCAACAACATGGCAGCTTTCACAGCTTTTTCCTTGGCACCATCCCTATACCTAGGCTGATTTATCTGCCTAGGGTTAGGGTTAGGGTTCAGCCTAGGGCTTGGATTTCTTTAACCAGGAAGCCCTGAGTTCCAGGCTTACTTCATCTGCCAAAGGCATCCCAAAGGGAGTGCAGAAGTGCCACAACATGGCTGCTTTCACGGCTTTTCCCTTAGGAAGAACCCTAATACCCGGCTGATTTACCTTCCTAGGGTTACTGTTAGGCTTAGGCCTAGGACTTTTAAAACCAGGAAGCCCTGGGCTCCAGGCACACTGCAGCTGCGAAAGGCATCCCAAGGGGAGCGCAAAAGTGACGCAACTTGGCTGCCACCACTGATATTTCCATGAGACCATCCCGAACCATAGGATGATTTTCCTTCCTAGGGTTAAGGTTTGAGTTACGCCTAGGGTAAGGGTTCTATTAACCAGAAAGCCCTGAGTTCCAAGAACACAGCAGCTGCGAAGGACTAGCCAAGAAGAGCGCAAAAGTACCACAACATGCCTGCCTCCACAGCTTTTTCCTTGGGGACATGCCTAATTCCTGGCTGATTTGCCTTTCTCGTCTTAGGGTTGGGGTTCGGCCTAGGGCTAGGATTTTTAAAATCAGGAAGCCCTGAGTTCCAGGCACACTGGAGCTGTGAAAGGCATCCAAAAGGGAGTGCAAAAGTGCCACAACATGGCTGCTTTCACGGCTTTTTCCTTGGCAAGAAGCCTAACATCAGGCTGATTTACTTTCCCAGGGTTACTGTTAGGCTTAGGCCTAGGGCTAGGATTTTTGAAACTAGGAAGCCCTTAGCTCCAGGCACACTGCAGCTGTTCAAGGCATCCCAAGGGGAGTACAAAAGTGCAACAACATGGCAGCTTTCACAGCTTTTTCCTTGGCACCATCCCTATACCTAGGCTGATTTATCTGCCTAGGGTTAGGGTTAGGGTTCAGCCTAGGGCTTGGATTTCTTTAACCAGGAAGCCCTGAGTTCCAGGCTTACTTCATCTGCCAAAGGCATCCCAAAGGGAGTGCAGAAGTGCCACAACATGGCTGCTTTCACGGCTTTTCCCTTAGGAAGAACCCTAATACCCGGCTGATTTACCTTCCTAGGGTTACTGTTAGGCTTAGGCCTAGGACTTTTAAAACCAGGAAGCCCTGGGCTCCAGGCACACTGCAGCTGCAAAAGGCATCCCAAGGGGAGCGCAAAAGTGACGCAACTTGGCTGCCACCACTGATATTTCCATGAGACCATCCCGAACCATAGGCTGATTTTCCTTCCTAGGGTTAAGGTTTGAGTTACGCCTAGGGTAAGGGTTCTATTAACCAGAAAGCCCTGAGTTCCAAGAACACAGCAGCTGCGAAGGACTAGCCAAGAAGAGCGCAAAAGTACCACAACATGCCTGCCTCCACAGCTTTTTCCTTGGGGACATGCCTAATTCCTGGCTGATTTGCCTTTCTCGTCTTAGGGTTGGGGTTCGGCCTAGGGCTAGGATTTTTAAAATCAGGAAGCCCTGAGTTCCAGGCACACTGGAGCTGTGAAAGGCATCCAAAAGGGAGTGCAAAAGTGCCACAACATGGCTGTTTCACGGCTTTTTCCTTGGCAAGAAGCCTAACATCAGGCTGATTTACTTTCCCAGGGTTACTGTTAGGCTTAGGCCTAGGGCTAGGATTTTTGAAACTAGGAAGCCCTTAGCTCCAGGCACACTGCAGCTGTTCAAGGCATCCCAAGGGGAGTACAAAAGTGCAACAACATGGCAGCTTTCACAGCTTTTTCCTTGGCACCATCCCTATACCTAGGCTGATTTATCTGCCTAGGGTTAGGGTTAGGGTTCAGCCTAGGGCTTGGATTTCTTTAACCAGGAAGCCCTGAGTTCCAGGCTTACTTCATCTGCCAAAGGCATCCCAAAGGGAGT
This sequence comes from Ammospiza caudacuta, assembly GCF_027887145.1. Classification (NCBI taxonomy): domain Eukaryota; kingdom Metazoa; phylum Chordata; class Aves; order Passeriformes; family Passerellidae; genus Ammospiza; species Ammospiza caudacuta. The sequence goes on along the minus strand of NW_026682938.1, from coordinate 161,869 downwards.
GCAGAAGTGCCACAACATGGCTGCTTTCACGGCTTTTCCCCTAGGAAGAACCCTAATACCCGGCTGATTTACCTTCCTAGGGTTACTGTTAGGCTTAGGACTAGGACTTTTAAAACCAGGAAGCCCTGGGCTCCAGGCACACTGCAGCTGCGAAAGGCATCCCAAGGGGAGCGCAAAAGTGACGCAACTTGGCTGCCACCACTGATATTTCCATGAGACCATTCCTAACCATAGGTTGATTTTCCTTCCTAGGGTTAAGGTTTGAGTTACGCCTAGGGTAAGGGTTCTATTAACCAGAAAGCCCTGAGTTCCAAGAACACAGCAGCTGCGAAGGACTAGCCAAGAAGAGCGCAAAAGTACCACAACATGCCTGCCTCCACAGCTTTTTCCTTGGGGACATGCCTAATTCCTGGCTGATTTGCCTTTCTCGTCTTAGGGTTGGGGTTCGGCCTAGGGCTAGGATTTTTAAAAGCAGGAAGCCCTGAGTTCCAGGCACACTGCAGCTGTGAAAGGCATCCAAAAGGGAGTGCAAAAGTGCCACAACATGGCTGCTTTCACGGCTTTTTCCTTGGCAAGAAGCCTAACACCAGGCTGACATACTTTCCCAGGGTTACTGTTAGGCTTAGGCCTAGGGCTAGGATTTTTGAAACTAGGAAGCCCTGGGCTCCAGGCACACTGCAGCTGTTCAAGGCATCCCAAGGGGAGTACAAAAGTGCAACAACATGGCAGCTTTCACAGCTTTTTCCTTGGCACCATCCCTATACCTAGGCTGATTTATCTGCCTAGGGTTAGGGTTAGGGTTCAGCCTAGGGCTTGGATTTCTTTAACCAGGAAGCCCTGAGTTCCAGGCTTACTTCATCTGCCAAAGGCATCCCAAAGGGAGTGCAGAAGTGCCACAACATGGCTGCTTTCACGGCTTTTCCCTTAGGAAGAACCCTAATACCCGGCTGATTTACCTTCCTAGGGTTACTGTTAGGCTTAGGCCTAGGACTTTTAAAACCAGGAAGCCCTGGGCTCCAGGCACACTGCAGCTGCAAAAGGCATCCCAAGGGGAGCGCAAAAGTGACGCAACTTGGCTGCCACCACTGATATTTCCATGAGACCATCCCGAACCATAGGATGATTTTCCTTCCTAGGGTTAAGGTTTGAGTTACGCCTAGGGTAAGGGTTCTATTAACCAGAAAGCCCTGAGTTCCAAGAACACAGCAGCTGCGAAGGACTAGCCAAGAAGAGCGCAAAAGTACCACAACATGCCTGCCTCCACAGCTTTTTCCTTGGGGACATGCCTAATTCCTGGCTGATTTGCCTTTCTCGTCTTAGGGTTGGGGTTCGGCCTAGGGCTAGGATTTTTAAAATCAGGAAGCCCTGAGTTCCAGGCACACTGGAGCTGTGAAAGGCATCCAAAAGGGAGTGCAAAAGTGCCACAACATGGCTGCTTTCACGGCTTTTTCCTTGGCAAGAAGCCTAACATCAGGCTGATTTACTTTCCCAGGGTTACTGTTAGGCTTAGGCCTAGGGCTAGGATTTTTGAAACTAGGAAGCCCTTAGCTCCAGGCACACTGCAGCTGTTCAAGGCATCCCAAGGGGAGTACAAAAGTGCAACAACATGGCAGCTTTCACAGCTTTTTCCTTGGCACCATCCCTATACCTAGGCTGATTTATCTGCCTAGGGTTAGGGTTAGGGTTCAGCCTAGGGCTTGGATTTCTTTAACCAGGAAGCCCTGAGTTCCAGGCTTACTTCATCTGCCAAAGGCATCCCAAAGGGAGTGCAGAAGTGCCACAACATGGCTGCTTTCACGGCTTTTCCCTTAGGAAGAACCCTAATACCCGGCTGATTTACCTTCCTAGGGTTACTGTTAGGCTTAGGCCTAGGACTTTTAAAACCAGGAAGCCCTGGGCTCCAGGCACACTGCAGCTGCAAAAGGCATCCCAAGGGGAGCGCAAAAGTGACGCAACTTGGCTGCCACCACTGATATTTCCATGAGACCATCCCGAACCATAGGCTGATTTTCCTTCCTAGGGTTAAGGTTTGAGTTACGCCTAGGGTAAGGGTTCTATTAACCAGAAAGCCCTGAGTTCCAAGAACACAGCAGCTGCGAAGGACTAGCCAAGAAGAGCGCAAAAGTACCACAACATGCCTGCCTCCACAGCTTTTTCCTTGGGGACATGCCTAATTCCTGGCTGATTTGCCTTTCTCGTCTTAGGGTTGGGGTTCGGCCTAGGGCTAGGATTTTTAAAATCAGGAAGCCCTGAGTTCCAGGCACACTGCAGCTGTGAAAGGCATCCAAAAGGGAGTGCAAAAGTGCCACAACATGGCTGTTTCACGGCTTTTTCCTTGGCAAGAAGCCTAACATCAGGCTGATTTACTTTCCCAGGGTTACTGTTAGGCTTAGGCCTAGGGCTAGGATTTTTGAAACTAGGAAGCCCTTAGCTCCAGGCACACTGCAGCTGTTCAAGGCATCCCAAGGGGAGTACAAAAGTGCAACAACATGGCAGCTTTCACAGCTTTTTCCTTGGCACCATCCCTATACCTAGGCTGATTTATCTGCCTAGGGTTAGGGTTAGGGTTCAGCCTAGGGCTTGGATTTCTTTAACCAGGAAGCCCTGAGTTCCAGGCTTACTTCATCTGCCAAAGGCATCCCAAAGGGAGTGCAGAAGTGCCACAACATGGCTGCTTTCACGGCTTTTCCCTTAGGAAGAACCCTAATACCCGGCTGATTTACCTTCCTAGGGTTACTGTTAGGCTTAGGACTAGGACTTTTAAAACCAGGAAGCCCTGGGCTCCAGGCACACTGCAGCTGCAAAAGGCATCCCAAGGGGAGCGCAAAAGTGACGCAACTTGGCTGCCACCACTGATATTTCCATGAGACCATTCCTAACCATAGGTTGATTTTCCTTCCTAGGGTTAAGGTTTGAGTTACGCCTAGGGTAAGGGTTCTATTAACCAGAAAGCCCTGAGTTCCAAGAACACAGCAGCTGCGAAGGACTAGCCAAGAAGAGCGCAAAAGTACCACAACATGCCTGCCTCCACAGCTTTTTCCTTGGGGACATGCCTAATTCCTGGCTGATTTGCCTTTCTCGTCTTAGGGTTGGGGTTCGGCCTAGGGCTAGGATTTTTAAAAGCAGGAAGCCCTGAGTTCCAGGCACACTGGAGCTGTGAAAGGCATCCAAAAGGGAGTGCAAAAGTGCCACAACATGGCTGCTTTCACGGCTTTTTCCTTGGCAAGAAGCCTAACACCAGGCTGACATACTTTCCCAGGGTTACTGTTAGGCTTAGGCCTAGGGCTAGGATTTTTGAAACTAGGAAGCCCTGGGCTCCAGGCACACTGCAGCTGTTCAAGGCATCCCAAGGGGAGTACAAAAGTGCAACAACATGGCAGCTTTCACAGCTTTTTCCTTGGCACCATCCCTATACCTAGGCTGATTTATCTGCCTAGGGTTAGGGTTAGGGTTCAGCCTAGGGCTTGGATTTCTTTAACCAGGAAGCCCTGAGTTCCAGGCTTACTTCATCTGCCAAAGGCATCCCAAAGGGAGTGCAGAAGTGCCACAACATGGCTGCTTTCACGGCTTTTCCCTTAGGAAGAACCCTAATACCCGGCTGATTTACCTTCCTAGGGTTACTGTTAGGCTTAGGCCTAGGACTTTTAAAACCAGGAAGCCCTGGGCTCCAGGCACACTGCAGCTGCGAAAGGCATCCCAAGGGGAGCGCAAAAGTGACGCAACTTGGCTGCCACCACTGATATTTCCATGAGACCATCCCGAACCATAGGCTGATTTTCCTTCCTAGGGTTAAGGTTTGAGTTACGCCTAGGGTAAGGGTCTATTAACCAGAAAGCCCTGAGTTCCAAGAACACAGCAGCTGCGAAGGACTACCCAAGAAGAGCGCAAAAGTACCACAACATGCCTGCCTCCACAGCTTTTTCCTTGGGGACATGCCTAATTCCTGGCTGATTTGCCTTTCTCGTCTTAGGGTTGCGGTTCGGCCTAGGGCTAGGATTTTTGAAAGCAGGAAGCCCTGAGTTCCAGGCACACTGGAGCTGTGAAAGGCATCCAAAAGGGAGTGCAAAAGTGCCACAACATGGCTGCTTTCACGGCTTTTTCCTTGGCAAGAAACCTAACATCAGGCTGATTTACTTTCCCAGGGTTACTGTTAGGCTTAGGCCTAGGGCTAGGATTTTTGAAACTAGGAAGCCCTGGGCTCCAGGCACACTGCAGCTGTTCAAGGCATCCCAAGGGGAGTACAAAAGTGCAACAACATGGCAGCTTTCACAGCTTTTTCCTTGGCACCATCCCTATACCTAGGCTGATTTATCTGCCTAGGGTTAGGGTTAGGGTTCAGCCTAGGGCTTGGATTTCTTTAACCAGGAAGCCCTGAGTTCCAGGCTTACTTCATCTGCCAAAGGCATCCCAAAGGGAGTGCAGAAGTGCCACAACATGGCTGCTTTCACGGCTTTTCCCTTAGGAAGAACCCTAATACCCGGCTGATTTACCTTCCTAGGGTTACTGTTAGGCTTAGGCCTAGGACTTTTAAAACCAGGAAGCCCTGGGCTCCAGGCACACTGCAGCTGCAAAAGGCATCCCAAGGGGAGCGCAAAAGTGACGCAACTTGGCTGCCACCACTGATATTTCCATGAGACCATCCCGAACCATAGGCTGATTTTCCTTCCTAGGGTTAAGGTTTGAGTTACGCCTAGGGTAAGGGTTCTATTAACCAGAAAGCCCTGAGTTCCAAGAACACAGCAGCTGCGAAGGACTAGCCAAGAAGAGCGCAAAAGTACCACAACATGCCTGCCTCCACAGCTTTTTCCTTGGGGACATGCCTAATTCCTGGCTGATTTGCCTTTCTCGTCTTAGGGTTGGGGTTCGGCCTAGGGCTAGGATTTTTAAAATCAGGAAGCCCTGAGTTCCAGGCACACTGGAGCTGTGAAAGGCATCCAAAAGGGAGTGCAAAAGTGCCACAACATGGCTGTTTCACGGCTTTTTCCTTGGCAAGAAGCCTAACATCAGGCTGATTTACTTTCCCAGGGTTACTGTTAGGCTTAGGCCTAGGGCTAGGATTTTTGAAACTAGGAAGCCCTTAGCTCCAGGCACACTGCAGCTGTTCAAGGCATCCCAAGGGGAGTACAAAAGTGCAACAACATGGCAGCTTTCACAGCTTTTTCCTTGGCACCATCCCTATACCTAGGCTGATTTATCTGCCTAGGGTTAGGGTTAGGGTTCAGCCTAGGGCTTGAATTTTTTTTACCAGGAAGCCCTGAGTTCCAGGCTTACTTCATCTGCCAAAGGCATCCCAAAGGGAGTGCAGAAGTGCCACAACATGGCTGCTTTCACGGCTTTTCCCTTAGGAAGAACCCTAATACCCGGCTGATTTACCTTCCTAGGGTTACTGTTAGGCTTAGGCCTAGGACTTTTAAAACCAGGAAGCCCTGGGCTCCAGGCACACTGCAGCTGCGAAAGGCATCCCAAGGGGAGCGCAAAAGTGACGCAACTTGGCTGCCACCACTGATATTTCCATGAGAGCATCCCGAACCATAGGCTGATTTTCCTTCCTAGGGTTAAGGTTTGAGTTACGCCTAGGGTAAGGGTTCTATTAACCAGAAAGCCCTGAGTTCCAAGAACACAGCAGCTGCGAAGGACTAGCCAAGAAGAGCGCAAAAGTACCACAACATGCCTGCCTCCACAGCTTTTTCCTTGGGGACATGCCTAATTCCTGGCTGATTTGCCTTTCTCGTCTTAGGGTTGGGGTTCGGCCTAGGGCTAGGATTTTTAAAATCAGGAAGCCCTGAGTTCCAGGCACACTGGAGCTGTGAAAGGCATCCAAAAGGGAGTGCAAAAGTGCCACAACATGGCTGCTTTCACGGCTTTTTCCTTGGCAAGAAACCTAACATCAGGCTGATTTACTTTCCCAGGGTTACTGTTAGGCTTAGGCCTAGGGCTAGGATTTTTGAAACTAGGAAGCCCTGGGCTCCAGGCACACTGCAGCTGTTCAAGGCATCCCAAGGGGAGTACAAAAGTGCAACAACATGGCAGCTTTCACAGCTTTTTCCTTGGCACCATCCCTATACCTAGGCTGATTTATCTGCCTAGGGTTAGGGTTAGGGTTCAGCCTAGGGCTTGGATTTCTTTAACCAGGAAGCCCTGAGTTCCAGGCTTACTTCATCTGCCAAAGGCATCCCAAAGGGAGTGCAGAAGTGCCACAACATGGCTGCTTTCACGGCTTTTCCCTTAGGAAGAACCCTAATACCCGGCTGATTTACCTTCCTAGGGTTACTGTTAGGCTTAGGCCTAGGACTTTTAAAACCAGGAAGCCCTGGGCTCCAGGCACACTGCAGCTGCAAAAGGCATCCCAAGGGGAGCGCAAAAGTGACGCAACTTGGCTGCCACCACTGATATTTCCATGAGACCATCCCGAACCATAGGCTGATTTTCCTTCCTAGGGTTAAGGTTTGAGTTACGCCTAGGGTAAGGGTTCTATTAACCAGAAAGCCCTGAGTTCCAAGAACACAGCAGCTGCGAAGGACTAGCCAAGAAGAGCGCAAAAGTACCACAACATGCCTGCCTCCACAGCTTTTTCCTTGGGGACATGCCTAATTCCTGGCTGATTTGCCTTTCTCGTCTTAGGGTTGGGGTTCGGCCTAGGGCTAGGATTTTTAAAAGCAGGAAGCCCTGAGTTCCAGGCACACTGGAGCTGTGAAAGGCATCCAAAAGGGAGTGCAAAAGTGCCACAACATGGCTGCTTTCACGGCTTTTTCCTTGGCAAGAAGCCTAACACCAGGCTGATTTACCTTCCCAGGGTTACTGTTAGGCTTAGGCCTAGGGCTAGGATTTTTGAAACTAGGAAGCCCTTAGCTCCAGGCACACTGCAGCTGTTCAAGGCATCCCAAGGGGAGTACAAAAGTGCAACAACATGGCAGCTTTCACAGCTTTTTCCTTGGCACCATCCCTATACCTGGGCTGATTTATCTGCCTAGGGTTAGGGTTAGGGTTCAGCCTAGGGCTTGGATTTCTTTAACCAGGAAGCCCTGAGTTCCAGGCTTACTTCATCTGCCAAAGGCATCCCAAAGGGAGTGCAGAAGTGCCACAACATGGCTGCTTTCACGGCTTTTTCCTTGGCAAGAAACCTAACATCAGGCTGATTTACCTTCCCAGGGTTACTGTTAGGCTTAGGCCTAGGGCTAGGATTTTTGAAACTAGGAAGCCCTTAGCTCCAGGCACACTGCAGCTGTTCAAGGCATCCCAAGGGGAGTACAAAAGTGCAACAACATGGCAGCTTTCACAGCTTTTTCCTTGGCACCATCCCTATACCTAGGCTGATTTATCTGCCTAGGGTTAGGGTTAGGGTTCAGCCTAGGGCTTGAATTTTTTTAACCAGGAAGCCCTGAGTTCCAGGCTTACTTCATCTGCCAAAGGCATCCCAAAGGGAGTGCAGAAGTGCCACAACATGGCTGCTTTCACGGCTTTTCCCTTAGGAAGAACCCTAATACCCGGCTGATTTACCTTCCTAGGGTTACTGTTAGGCTTAGGCCTAGGACTTTTAAAACCAGGAAGCCCTGGGCTCCAGGCACACTGCAGCTGCGAAAGGCATCCCAAGGGGAGCGCAAAAGTGACGCAACTTGGCTGCCACCACTGATATTTCCATGAGACCATCCCGAACCATAGGTTGATTTTCCTTCCTAGGGTTAAGGTTTGAGTTACGCCTAGGGTAAGGGCTCTATTAACCAGAAAGCCCTGAGTTCCAAGAACACAGCAGCTGCGAAGGACTAGCCAAGAAGAGCGCAAAAGTACCACAACATGCCTGCCTCCACAGCTTTTTCCTTGTGGACATGCCTAATTCCTGTCTGATTTGCCTTTCTCGTCATAGGGTTGGGGTTCGGCCTAGGGCTAGGATTTTTAAAATCAGGAAGCCCTGAGTTCCAGGCACACTGGAGCTGTGAAAGGCATCCAAAAGGGAGTGCAAAAGTGCCACAACATGGCTGCTTTCACGGCTTTTTCCTTGGCAAGACGCCTAACACCAGGCTGATTTACCTTCCCAGGGTTACTGTTAGGCTTAGGCCTAGGGCTAGGATTTTTAAAACTAGGAAGCCCTTAGCTCCAGGCACACTGCAGCTGTTCAAGGCATCCCAAGGGGAGTACAAAAGTGCAACAACATGGCAGCTTTCACAGCTTTTTCCTTGGCACCATCCCTATACCTAGGCTGATTTATCTGCCTAGGGTTAGGGTTAGGGTTCAGCCTAGGGCTTGAATTTCTTTAACCAGGAAGCCCTGAGTTCCAGGCTTACTTCATCTGCCAAAGGCATCCCAAAGGGAGTGCAGAAGTGCCACAACATGGCTGCTTTCACGGCTTTTCCCTTAGGAAGAACCCTAATACCCGGCTGATTTACCTTCCCAGGGTTACTGTTAGGCTTAGGCCTAGGGCTAGGATTTTTGAAACTAGGAAGCCCTTAGCTCCAGGCACACTGCAGCTGTTCAAGGCATCCCAAGGGGAGTACAAAAGTGCAACAACATGGCAGCTTTCACAGCTTTTTCCTTGGCACCATCCCTATACCTAGGCTGATTTATCTGCCTAGGGTTAGGGTTAGGGTTCAGCCTAGGGCTTGGATTTTTTTAACCAGGAAGCCCTGAGATCCAGGCTTACTTCATCTGCCAAAGGCATCCCAAAGGGAGTGCAAAAGTGCCACAACATGGCTGCTTTCACGGCTTTTTCCTTGGCAAGAAGCCTAACATCAGGCTGATTTACCTTCCCAGGGTTACTGTTAGGCTTAGGCCTAGGGCTAGGATTTTTGAAACTAGGAAGCCCTTAGCTCCAGGCACACTGCAGCTGTTCAAGGCATCCCAAGGGGACTACAAAAGTGCAACAACATGGCTGCTTTCACGGCTTTTCCCTTAGGAAGAACCCTAATACCCGGCTGATTTACCTTCCTAGGGTTACTGTTAGGCTTAGGCCTAGGACTTTTAAAACCAGGAAGCCCTGGGCTCCAGGCACACTGCAGCTGCGAAAGGCATCCCAAGGGGAGCGCAAAAGTGACGCAACTTGGCTGCCACCACTGATATTTCCATGAGACCATCCCGAACCATAGGTTGATTTTCCTTCCTAGGGTTAAGGTTTGAGTTACGCCTAGGGTAAGGGTTCTATTAACCAGAAAGCCCTGAGTTCCAAGAACACAGCAGCTGCGAAGGACTAGCCAAGAAGAGCGCAAAAGTACCACAACATGCCTGCCTCCACAGCTTTTTCCTTGGGGACATGCCTAATTCCTGGCTGATTTGCCTTTCTCGTCTTAGGGTTGGGGTTCGGCCTAGGGCTAGGATTTTTAAAATCAGGAAGCCCTGAGTTCCAGGCACACTGGAGCTGTGAAAGGCATCCAAAAGGGAGTGCAAAAGTGCCACAACATGGCTGCTTTCACGGCTTTTTCCTTGGCAAGAAGCCTAACACCAGGCTGATTTACTTTCCCAGGGTTACTGTTAGGCTTAGGCCTAGGGCTAGGATTTTTAAAACTAGGAAGCCCTGGGCTCCAGGCACACTGCAGCTGTTCAAGGCATCCCAAGGGGAGTACAAAAGTGCAACAACATGGCAGCTTTCACAGCTTTTTCCTTGGCACCATCCCTATACCTAGGCTGATTTATCTGCCTAGGGTTAGGGTTAGGGTTCAGCCTAGGGCTTGAATTTTTTTTAACCAGGAAGCCCTGAGTTCCAGGCTTACTTCATCTGCCAAAGGCATCCCAAAGGGAGTGCAGAAGTGCCACAACATGGCTGCTTTCACGGCTTTTCCCTTAGGAAGAACCCTAATACCCGGCTGATTTACCTTCCTAGGGTTACTGTTAGGCTTAGGCCTAGGACTTGTAAAACCAGGAAGCCCTGGGCTCCAGGCACACTGCAGCTGCAAAAGGCATCCCAAGGGGAGCGCAAAAGTGACGCAACTTGGCTGCCACCACTGATATTTCCATGAGACCATCCCGAACCATAGGCTGATTTTCCTTCCTAGGGTTAAGGTTTGAGTTACGCCTAGGGTAAGGGTTCTATTAACCAGAAAGCCCTGAGTTCCAAGAACACAGCAGCTGCGAAGGACTAGCCAAGAAGAGCGCAAAAGTACCACAACATGCCTGCCTCCACAGCTTTTTCCTTGGGGACATGCCTAATTCCTGGCTGATTTGCCTTTCTCGTCTTAGGGTTGCGGTTCGGCCTAGGGCTAGGATTTTTGAAAGCAGGAAGCCCTGAGTTCCAGGCACACTGGAGCTGTGAAAGGCATCCAAAAGGGAGTGCAAAAGTGCCACAACATGGCTGCTTTCACGGCTTTTTCCTTGGCAAGACGCCTAACACCAGGCTGACTTACCTTCCCTGGGTTACTACTAGGCTTAAGCCTAGGGCTACGATTTTTAAAACTAGGAAGCCCTTAGCTCCAGGCACACTGCAGCTGTTCAAGGCATCCCAAGGGGAGTACAAAAGTGCAACAACATGGCAGCTTTCACAGCTTTTTCCTTGGCACCATCCCTATACCTAGGCTGATTTATCTGCCTAGGGTTAGGGTTAGGGTTCAGCCTAGGGCTTGAATTTCTTTAACCAGGAAGCCCTGAGTTCCAGGCTTACTTCATCTGCCAAAGGCATCCCAAAGGGAGTGCAGAAGTGCCACAACATGGCTGCTTTCACGGCTTTTCCCTTAGGAAGAACCCTAATACCCGGCTGATTTACCTTCCTAGGGTTACTGTTAGGCTTAGGCCTAGGACTTTTAAAACCAGGAAGCCCTGGGCTCCAGGCACACTGCAGCTGCGAAAGGCATCCCAAGGGGAGCGCAAAAGTGACGCAACTTGGCTGCCACCACTGATATTTCCATGAGACCATCCCGAACCATAGGTTGATTTTCCTTCCTAGGGTTAAGGTTTGAGTTACGCCTAGGGTAAGGGTCTATTAACCAGAAAGCCCTGAGTTCCAAGAACACAGCAGCTGCGAAGGACTAGCCAAGAAGAGCGCAAAAGTACCACAACATGCCTGCCTCCACAGCTTTTTCCTTGGGGACATGCCTAATTCCTGGCTGATTTGCCTTTCTCGTCTTAGGGTTGGGGTTCGGCCTAGGGCTAGGATTTTTAAAAGCAGGAAGCCCTGAGTTCCAGGCACACTGGAGCTGTGAAAGGCATCCAAAAGGGAGTGCAAAAGTGCCACAACATGGCTGCTTTCACGGCTTTTTCCTTGGCAAGAAGCCTAACACCAGGCTGACATACTTTCCCAGGGTTACTGTTAGGCTTAGGCCTAGGGCTAGGATTTTTGAAACTAGGAAGCCCTTAGCTCCAGGCACACTGCAGCTGTTCAAGGCATCCCAAGGGGAGTACAAAAGTGCAACAACATGGCAGCTTTCACAGCTTTTTCCTTGGCACCATCCCTATACCTGGGCTGATTTATCTGCCTAGGGTTAGGGTTAGGGTTCAGCCTAGGGCTTGAATTTTTTTTACCAGGAAGCCCTGAGTTCCAGGCTTACTTCATCTGCCAAAGGCATCCCAAAGGGAGTGCAGAAGTGCCACAACATGGCTGCTTTCACGGCTTTTCCCTTAGGAAGAACCCTAATACCCGGCTGATTTACCTTCCTAGGGTTACTGTTAGGCTTAGGCCTAGGACTTTTAAAACCAGGAAGCCCTGGGCCCCAGGCACACTGCAGCTGCGAAAGGCATCCCAAGGGGAGCGCAAAAGTGACGCAACTTGGCTGCCACCACTGATATTTCCATGAGACCATCCCGAACCATAAGTTGATTTTCCTTCCTAGGGTTAAGGTTTGAGTTACGCCTAGGGTAAGGGTTCTATTAACCAGAAAGCCCTGAGTTCCAAGAACACAGCAGCTGCGAAGGACTAGCCAAGAAGAGCGCAAAAGTACCACAACATGCCTGCCTCCACAGCTTTTTCCTTGGGGACATGCCTAATTCCTGGCTGATTTGCCTTTCTCATCATAGGGTTGGGGTTCGGCCTAGGGCTAGGATTTTTAAAAGCAGGAAGCCCTGAGTTCCAGGCACACTGGAGCTGTGAAAGGCATCCAAAAGGGATTGCAAAAGTGCCACAACATGGCTGCTTTCACGGCTTTTTCCTTGGCAAGACGCCTAACACCAGGCTGACTTACCTTCCCTGGGTTACTACTAGGCTTAAGCCTAGGGCTACGATTTTTAAAACTAGGAAGCCCTTAGCTCCAGGCACACTGCAGCTGTTCAAGGCATCCCAAGGGGAGTACAAAAGTGCAACAACATGGCAGCTTTCACAGCTTTTTCCTTGGCACCATCCCTATACCTAGGCTGATTTATCTGCCTAGGGTTAGGGTTAGGGTTCAGCCTAGGGCTTGAATTTCTTTAACCAGGAAGCCCTGAGTTCCAGGCTTACTTCATCTGCCAAAGGCATCCCAAAGGGAGTGCAGAAGTGCCACAACATGGCTGCTTTCACGGCTTTTCCCTTAGGAAGAACCCTAATACCCGGCTGATTTACCTTCCTAGGGTTACTGTTAGGCTTAGGCCTAGGACTTTTAAAACCAGGAAGCCCTGGGCTCCAGGCACACTGCAGCTGCGAAAGGCATCCCAAGGGGAGCGCAAAAGTGACGCAACTTGGCTGCCACCACTGATATTTCCATGAGACCATCCCGAACCATAGGTTGATTTTCCTTCCTAGGGTTAAGGTTTGAGTTACGCCTAGGGTAAGGGTCTATTAACCAGAAAGCCCTGAGTTCCAAGAACACAGCAGCTGCGAAGGACTAGCCAAGAAGAGCGCAAAAGTACCACAACATGCCTGCCTCCACAGCTTTTTCCTTGGGGACATGCCTAATTCCTGGCTGATTTGCCTTTCTCGTCTTAGGGTTGGGGTTCGGCCTAGGGCTAGGATTTTTAAAAGCAGGAAGCCCTGAGTTCCAGGCACACTGGAGCTGTTCAAGGCATCCAAAAGGGAGTGCAAAAGTGCCACAACATGGCTGCTTTCACGGCTTTTTCCTTGGCAAGAAGCCTAACACCAGGCTGACATACTTTCCCAGGGTTACTGTTAGGCTTAGGCCTAGGGCTAGGATTTTTGAAACTAGGAAGCCCTGGGCTCCAGGCACACTGCAGCTGTTCAAGGCATCCCAAGGGGAGTACAAAAGTGCAACAACATGGCAGCTTTCACAGCTTTTTCCTTGGCACCATCCCTATACCTAGGCTGATTTATCTGCCTAGGGTTAGGGTTAGGGTTCAGCCTAGGGCTTGGATTTCTTTAACCAGGAAGCCCTGAGTTCCAGGCTTACTTCATCTGCCAAAGGCATCCCAAAGGGAGTGCAGAAGTGCCACAACATGGCTGCTTTCACGGCTTTTCCCTTAGGAAGAACCCTAATACCCGGCTGATTTACCTTCCTAGGGTTACTGTTAGGCTTAGGCCTAGGACTTTTAAAACCAGGAAGCCCTGGGCTCCAGGCACACTGCAGCTGCAAAAGGCATCCCAAGGGGAGCGCAAAAGTGACGCAACTTGGCTGCCACCACTGATATTTCCATGAGACCATCCCGAACCATAGGCTGATTTTCCTTCCTAGGGTTAAGGTTTGAGTTACGCCTAGGGTAAGGGTTCTATTAACCAGAAAGCCCTGAGTTCCAAGAACACAGCAGCTGCGAAGGACTAGCCAAGAAGAGCGCAAAAGTACCACAACATGCCTGCCTCCACAGCTTTTTCCTTGGGGACATGCCTAATTCCTGGCTGATTTGCCTTTCTCGTCTTAGGGTTGGGGTTCGGCCTAGGGCTAGGATTTTTAAAAGCAGGAAGCCCTGAGTTCCAGGCACACTGGAGCTGTGAAAGGCATCCAAAAGGGAGTGCAAAAGTGCCACAACATGTCTGTTTCACGGCTTTTTCCTTGGCAAGAAGCCTAACATCAGGCTGATTTACTTTCCCAGGGTTACTGTTAGGCTTAGGCCTAGGGCTAGGATTTTTGAAACTAGGAAGCCCTTAGCTCCAGGCACACTGCAGCTGTTCAAGGCATCCCAAGGGGAGTACAAAAGTGCAACAACATGGCAGCTTTCACAGCTTTTTCCTTGGCACCATCCCTATACCTAGGCTGATTTATCTGCCTAGGGTTAGGGTTAGGGTTCAGCCTAGGGCTTGAATTTTTTTTACCAGGAAGCCCTGAGTTCCAGGCTTACTTCATCTGCCAAAGGCATCCCAAAGGGAGTGCAGAAGTGCCACAACATGGCTGCTTTCACGGCTTTTCCCTTAGGAAGAACCCTAATACCCGGCTGATTTACCTTCCTAGGGTTACTGTTAGGCTTAGGCCTAGGACTTTTAAAACCAGGAAGCCCTGGGCTCCAGGCACACTGCAGCTGCAAAAGGCATCCCAAGGGGAGCGCAAAAGTGACGCAACTTGGCTGCCACCACTGATATTTCCATGAGACCATCCCGAACCATAGGCTGATTTTCCTTCCTAGGGTTAAGGTTTGAGTTACGCCTAGGGTAAGGGTTCTATTAACCAGAAAGCCCTGAGTTCCAAGAACACAGCAGCTGCGAAGGACTAGCCAAGAAGAGCGCAAAAGTACCACAACATGCCTGCCTCCACAGCTTTTTCCTTGGGGACATGCCTAATTCCTGGCTGATTTGCCTTTCTCGTCTTAGGGTTGGGGTTCGGCCTAGGGCTAGGATTTTTAAAATCAGGAATCCCTGAGTTCCAGGCACACTGCAGCTGTGAAAGGCATCCAAAAGGGAGTGCAAAAGTGCCACAACATGGCTGCTTTCACGGCTTTTTCCTTGGCAAGAAACCTAACATCAGGCTGATTTACTTTCCCAGGGTTACTGTTAGGCTTAGGCCTAGGGCTAGGATTTTTGAAACTAGGAAGCCCTGGGCTCCAGGCACACTGCAGCTGTTCAAGGCATCCCAAGGGGAGTACAAAAGTGCAACAACATGGCAGCTTTCACAGCTTTTTCCTTGGCACCATCCCTATACCTAGGCTGATTTATCTGCCTAGGGTTAGGGTTAGGGTTCAGCCTAGGGCTTGGATTTCTTTAACCAGGAAGCCCTGAGTTCCAGGCTTACTTCATCTGCCAAAGGCATCCCAAAGGGAGTGCAGAAGTGCCACAACATGGCTGCTTTCACGGCTTTTCCCTTAGGAAGAACCCTAATACCCGGCTGATTTACCTTCCTAGGGTTACTGTTAGGCTTAGGCCTAGGACTTTTAAAACCAGGAAGCCCTGGGCTCCAGGCACACTGCAGCTGCAAAAGGCATCCCAAGGGGAGCGCAAAAGTGACGCAACTTGGCTGCCACCACTGATATTTCCATGAGACCATCCCGAACCATAGGCTGATTTTCCTTCCTAGGGTTAAGGTTTGAGTTACGCCTAGGGTAAGGGTTCTATTAACAAGAAAGCCCTGAGTTCCAAGAACACAGCAGCTGCGAAGGACTAGCCAAGAAGAGCGCAAAAGTACCACAACATGCCTGCCTCCACAGCTTTTTCCTTGGGGACATGCCTAATTCCTGGCTGATTTGCCTTTCTCGTCATAGGGTTGGGGTTCGGCCTAGGGCTAGGATTTTTAAAAGCAGGAAGCCCTGAGTTCCAGGCACACTGGAGCTGTGAAAGGCATCCAAAAGGGAGTGCAAAAGTGCCACAACATGGCTGCTTTCACGGCTTTTTCCTTGGCAAGAAGCCTAACACCAGGCTGATTTACCTTCCCAGGGTTACTGTTAGGCTTAGGCCTAGGGCTAGGATTTTTGAAACTAGGAAGCCCTTAGCTCCAGGCACACTGCAGCTGTTCAAGGCATCCCAAGGGGAGTACAAAAGTGCAACAACATGGCAGCTTTCACAGCTTTTTCCTTGGCACCATCCCTATACCTGGGCTGATTTATCTGCCTAGGGTTAGGGTTAGGGTTCAGCCTAGGGCTTGGATTTCTTTAACCAGGAAGCCCTGAGTTCCAGGCTTACTTCATCTGCCAAAGGCATCCCAAAGGGAGTGCAGAAGTGCCACAACATGGCTGCTTTCACGGCTTTTTCCTTGGCAAGAAACCTAACATCAGGCTGATTTACCTTCCCAGGGTTACTGTTAGGCTTAGGCCTAGGGCTAGGATTTTTGAAACTAGGAAGCCCTTAGCTCCAGGCACACTGCAGCTGTTCAAGGCATCCCAAGGGGAGTACAAAAGTGCAACAACATGGCAGCTTTCACAGCTTTTTCCTTGGCACCATCCCTATACCTAGGCTGATTTATCTGCCTAGGGTTAGGGTTAGGGTTCAGCCTAGGGCTTGAATTTTTTTAACCAGGAAGCCCTGAGTTCCAGGCTTACTTCATCTGCCAAAGGCATCCCAAAGGGAGTGCAGAAGTGCCACAACATGGCTGCTTTCACGGCTTTTCCCTTAGGAAGAACCCTAATACCCGGCTGATTTACCTTCCTAGGGTTACTGTTAGGCTTAGGCCTAGGACTTTTAAAACCAGGAAGCCCTGGGCTCCAGGCACACTGCAGCTGCGAAAGGCATCCCAAGGGGAGCGCAAAAGTGACGCAACTTGGCTGCCACCACTGATATTTCCATGAGACCATCCCGAACCATAGGTTGATTTTCCTTCCTAGGGTTAAGGTTTGAGTTACGCCTAGGGTAAGGGGTCTATTAACCAGAAAGCCCTGAGTTCCAAGAACACAGCAGCTGCGAAGGACTAGCCAAGAAGAGCGCAAAAGTACCACAACATGCCTGCCTCCACAGCTTTTTCCTTGTGGACATGCCTAATTCCTGGCTGATTTGCCTTTCTCGTCATAGGGTTGGGGTTCGGCCTAGGGCTAGGATTTTTAAAATCAGGAAGCCCTGAGTTCCAGGCACACTGCAGCTGTGAAAGGCATCCAAAAGGGAGTGCAAAAGTGCCACAACATGGCTGCTTTCACGGCTTTTTCCTTGGCAAGACGCCTAACACCAGGCTGATTTACCTTCCCAGGGTTACTGTTAGGCTTAGGCCTAGGGCTAGGATTTTTAAAACTAGGAAGCCCTTAGCTCCAGGCACACTGCAGCTGTTCAAGGCATCCCAAGGGGAGTACAAAAGTGCAACAACATGGCAGCTTTCACAGCTTTTTCCTTGGCACCATCCCTATACCTAGGCTGATTTATCTGCCTAGGGTTAGGGTTAGGGTTCAGCCTAGGGCTTGAATTTCTTTAACCAGGAAGCCCTGAGTTCCAGGCTTACTTCATGTGCCAAAGGCATCCCAAAGGGAGTGCAGAAGTGCCACAACATGGCTGCTTTCACGGCTTTTCCCTTAGGAAGAACCCTAATACCCGGCTGATTTACCTTCCTAGGGTTACTGTTAGGCTTAGGCCTAGGGCTAGGATTTTTGAAACTAGGAAGCCCTTAGCTCCAGGCACACTGCAGCTGTTCAAGGCATCCCAAGGGGAGTACAAAAGTGCAACAACATGGCAGCTTTCACAGCTTTTTCCTTGGCACCATCCCTATACCTAGGCTGATTTATCTGCCTAGGGTTAGGGTTAGGGTTCAGCCTAGGGCTTGGATTTTTTTAACCAGGAAGCCCTGAGTTCCAGGCTTACTTCATCTGCCAAAGGCATCCCAAAGGGAGTGCAAAAGTGCCACAACATGGCTGCTTTCACGGCTTTTTCCTTGGCAAGAAGCCTAACATCAGGCTGATTTACCTTCCCAGGGTTACTGTTAGGCTTAGGCCTAGGGCTAGGATTTTTGAAACTAGGAAGCCCTTAGCTCCAGGCACACTGCAGCTGTTCAAGGCATCCCAAGGGGACTACAACAGTGCAACAACATGGCTGCTTTCACGGCTTTTCCCTTAGGAAGAACCCTAATACCCGGCTGATTTACCTTCCTAGGGTTACTGTTAGGCTTAGGCCTAGGACTTTTAAAACCAGGAAGCCCTGGGCTCCAGGCACACTGCAGCTGCGAAAGGCATCCCAAGGGGAGCGCAAAAGTGACGCAACTTGGCTGCCACCACTGATATTTCCATGAGACCATCCCGAACCATAGGTTGATTTTCCTTCCTAGGGTTAAGGTTTGAGTTACGCCTAGGGTAAGGGTTCTATTAACCAGAAAGCCCTGAGTTCCAAGAACACAGCAGCTGCGAAGGACTAGCCAAGAAGAGCGCAAAAGTACCACAACATGCCTGCCTCCACAGCTTTTTCCTTGGGGACATGCCTAATTCCTGGCTGATTTGCCTTTCTCGTCTTAGGGTTGGGGTTCGGCCTAGGGCTAGGATTTTTAAAATCAGGAAGCCCTGAGCTCCAGGCACACTGGAGCTGTGAAAGGCATCCAAAAGGGAGTGCAAAAGTGCCACAACATGGCTGCTTTCACGGCTTTTTCCTTGGCAAGAAGCCTAACACCAGGCTGATTTGCCTTCCCAGGGTTACTGTTAGGCTTAGGCCTTGGGCTAGGATTTTTGAAACTAGGAAGCCCTGGGCTCCAGGCACACTGCAGCTGTTCAAGGCATCCCAAGGGGAGTACAAAAGTGCAACAACATGGCAGCTTTCACAGCTTTTTCCTTGGCACCATCCCTATACCTAGGCTGATTTATCTGCCTAGGGTTAGGGTTAGGGTTCAGCCTAGGGCTTGAATTTTTTTTAACCAGGAAGCCCTGAGTTCCAGGCTTACTTCATCTGCCAAAGGCATCCCAAAGGGAGTGCAGAAGTGCCACAACATGGCTGCTTTAACGGCTTTTCCCTTAGGAAGAACCCTAATACCCGGCTGATTTACCTTCCTAGGGTTACTGTTAGGCTTAGGCCTAGGACTTGTAAAACCAGGAAGCCCTGGGCTCCAGGCACACTGCAGCTGCAAAAGGCATCCCAAGGGGAGCGCAAAAGTGACGCAACTTGGCTGCCACCACTGATATTTCCATGAGACCATCCCGAACCATAGGTTGATTTTCCTTCCTAGGGTTAAGGTTTGAGTTACGCCTAGGGTAAGGGTTCTATTAACCAGAAAGCCCTGAGTTCCAAGAACACAGCAGCTGCGAAGGACTAGCCAAGAAGAGCGCAAAAGTACCACAACATGCCTGCCTCCACAGCTTTTTCCTTGGGGACATGCCTAATTCCTGGCTGATTTGCCTTTCTCGTCTTAGGGTTGGGGTTCGGCCTAGGGCTAGGATTTTTAAAATCAGGAAGCCCTGAGTTCCAGGCACACTGGAGCTGTGAAAGGCATCCAAAAGGGAGTGCAAAAGTGCCACAACATGGCTGCTTTCACGGCTTTTTCCTTGGCAAGAAGCCTAACATCAGGCTGATTTACTTTCCCAGGGTTACTGTTAGGCTTAGGCCTAGGGCTAGGATTTTTGAAACTAGGAAGCCCTTAGCTCCAGGCACACTGCAGCTGTTCAAGGCATCCCAAGGGGAGTACAAAAGTGCAACAACATGGCAGCTTTCACAGCTTTTTCCTTGGCACCATCCCTATACCTAGGCTGATTTATCTGCCTAGGGTTAGGGTTAGGGTTCAGCCTAGGGCTTGGATTTCTTTAACCAGGAAGCCCTGAGTTCCAGGCTTACTTCATCTGCCAAAGGCATCCCAAAGGGAGTGCAGAAGTGCCACAACATGGCTGCTTTCACGGCTTTTTCCTTGGCAAGAAGCCTAACATCAGGCTGATTTACTTTCCCAGGGTTACTGTTAGGCTTAGGCCTAGGGCTAGGATTTTTGAAACTAGGAAGCCCTTAGCTCCAGGCACACTGCAGCTGTTCAAGGCATCCCAAGGGGAGTACAAAAGTGCAACAACATGGCAGCTTTCACAGCTTTTTCCTTGGCACCATCCCTATACCTGGGCTGATTTATCTGCCTAGGGTTAGGGTTAGGGTTCAGCCTAGGGCTTGAATTTTTTTTACCAGGAAGCCCTGAGTTCCAGGCTTACTTCATCTGCCAAAGGCATCCCAAAGGGAGTGCAGAAGTGCCACAACATGGCTGCTTTCACGGCTTTTCCCTTAGGAAGAACCCTAATACCCGGCTGATTTACCTTCCTAGGGTTACTGTTAGGCTTAGGCCTAGGACTTTTAAAACCAGGAAGCCCTGGGCCCCAGGCACACTGCAGCTGCGAAAGGCATCCCAAGGGGAGCGCAAAAGTGACGCAACTTGGCTGCCACCACTGATATTTCCATGAGACCATCCCGAACCATAAGTTGATTTTCCTTCCTAGGGTTAAGGTTTGAGTTACGCCTAGGGTAAGGGTTCTATTAACCAGAAAGCCCTGAGTTCCAAGAACACAGCAGCTGCGAAGGACTAGCCAAGAAGAGCGCAAAAGTACCACAACATGCCTGCCTCCACAGCTTTTTCCTTGGGGACATGCCTAATTCCTGGCTGATTTGCCTTTCTCATCATAGGGTTGGGGTTCGGCCTAGGGCTAGGATTTTTAAAAGCAGGAAGCCCTGAGTTCCAGGCACACTGGAGCTGTGAAAGGCATCCAAAAGGGATTGCAAAAGTGCCACAACATGGCTGCTTTCACGGCTTTTTCCTTGGCAAGACGCCTAACACCAGGCTGACTTACCT
This sequence comes from Ammospiza caudacuta, assembly GCF_027887145.1. Classification (NCBI taxonomy): domain Eukaryota; kingdom Metazoa; phylum Chordata; class Aves; order Passeriformes; family Passerellidae; genus Ammospiza; species Ammospiza caudacuta. The sequence continues at coordinate 141,455 of NW_026682938.1, read as the reverse complement.
TCCCTGGGTTACTACTAGGCTTAAGCCTAGGGCTACGATTTTTAAAACTAGGAAGCCCTTAGCTCCAGGCACACTGCAGCTGTTCAAGGCATCCCAAGGGGAGTACAAAAGTGCAACAACATGGCAGCTTTCACAGCTTTTTCCTTGGCACCATCCCTATACCTAGGCTGATTTATCTGCCTAGGGTTAGGGTTAGGGTTCAGCCTAGGGCTTGAATTTCTTTAACCAGGAAGCCCTGAGTTCCAGGCTTACTTCATCTGCCAAAGGCATCCCAAAGGGAGTGCAGAAGTGCCACAACATGGCTGCTTTCACGGCTTTTCCCTTAGGAAGAACCCTAATACCCGGCTGATTTACCTTCCTAGGGTTACTGTTAGGCTTAGGCCTAGGACTTTTAAAACCAGGAAGCCCTGGGCTCCAGGCACACTGCAGCTGCAAAAGGCATCCCAAGGGGAGCGCAAAAGTGACGCAACTTGGCTGCCACCACTGATATTTCCATGAGACCATCCCGAACCATAGGTTGATTTTCCTTGCTAGGGTTAAGGTTTGAGTTACGCCTAGGGTAAGGGTCTATTAACCAGAAAGCCCTGAGTTCCAAGAACACAGCAGCTGCGAAGGACTAGCCAAGAAGAGCGCAAAAGTACCACAACATGCCTGCCTCCACAGCTTTTTCCTTGGGGACATGCCTAATTCCTGGCTGATTTGCCTTTCTCGTCTTAGGGTTGGGGTTCGGCCTAGGGCTAGGATTTTTAAAAGCAGGAAGCCCTGAGTTCCAGGCACACTGGAGCTGTTCAAGGCATCCAAAAGGGAGTGCAAAAGTGCCACAACATGGCTGCTTTCACGGCTTTTTCCTTGGCAAGAAGCCTAACACCAGGCTGACATACTTTCCCAGGGTTACTGTTAGGCTTAGGCCTAGGGCTAGGATTTTTGAAACTAGGAAGCCCTGGGCTCCAGGCACACTGCAGCTGTTCAAGGCATCCCAAGGGGAGTACAAAAGTGCAACAACATGGCAGCTTTCACAGCTTTTTCCTTGGCACCATCCCTATACCTAGGCTGATTTATCTGCCTAGGGTTAGGGTTAGGGTTCAGCCTAGGGCTTGAATTTTTTTAACCAGGAAGCCCTGAGTTCCAGGCTTACTTCATCTGCCAAAGGCATCCCAAAGGGAGTGCAGAAGTGCCACAACATGGCTGCTTTCACGGCTTTTCCCTTAGGAAGAACCCTAATACCCGGCTGATTTACCTTCCTAGGGTTACTGTTAGGCTTAGGCCTAGGACTTTTAAAACCAGGAAGCCCTGGGCTCCAGGCACACTGCAGCTGCGAAAGGCATCCCAAGGGGAGCGCAAAAGTGACGCAACTTGGCTGCCACCACTGATATTTCCATGAGACCATCCCGAACCATAGGTTGATTTTCCTTCCTAGGGTTAAGGTTTGAGTTACGCCTAGGGTAAGGGGTCTATTAACCAGAAAGCCCTGAGTTCCAAGAACACAGCAGCTGCGAAGGACTAGCCAAGAAGAGCGCAAAAGTACCACAACATGCCTGCCTCCACAGCTTTTTCCTTGTGGACATGCCTAATTCCTGGCTGATTTGCCTTTCTCGTCATAGGGTTGGGGTTCGGCCTAGGGCTAGGATTTTTAAAATCAGGAAGCCCTGAGTTCCAGGCACACTGCAGCTGTGAAAGGCATCCAAAAGGGATTGCAAAAGTGCCACAACATGGCTGCTTTCACGGCTTTTTCCTTGGCAAGACGCCTAACACCAGGCTGATTTACCTTCCCAGGGTTACTGTTAGGCTTAGGCCTAGGGCTAGGATTTTTAAAACTAGGAAGCCCTTAGCTCCAGGCACACTGCAGCTGTTCAAGGCATCCCAAGGGGAGTACAAAAGTGCAACAACATGGCAGCTTTCACAGCTTTTTCCTTGGCACCATCCCTATACCTAGGCTGATTTATCTGCCTAGGGTTAGGGTTAGGGTTCAGCCTAGGGCTTGAATTTCTTTAACCAGGAAGCCCTGAGTTCCAGGCTTACTTCATGTGCCAAAGGCATCCCAAAGGGAGTGCAGAAGTGCCACAACATGGCTGCTTTCACGGCTTTTCCCTTAGGAAGAACCCTAATACCCGGCTGATTTACCTTCCTAGGGTTACTGTTAGGCTTAGGCCTAGGGCTAGGATTTTTGAAACTAGGAAGCCCTTAGCTCCAGGCACACTGCAGCTGTTCAAGGCATCCCAAGGGGAGTACAAAAGTGCAACAACATGGCAGCTTTCACAGCTTTTTCCTTGGCACCATCCCTATACCTGGGCTGATTTATCTGCCTAGGGTTAGGGTTAGGGTTCAGCCTAGGGCTTGGATTTTTTTAACCAGGAAGCCCTGAGTTCCAGGCTTACTTCATCTGCCAAAGGCATCCCAAAGGGAGTGCAAAAGTGCCACAACATGGCTGCTTTCACGGCTTTTTCCTTGGCAAGAAGCCTAACATCAGGCTGATTTACCTTCCCAGGGTTACTGTTAGGCTTAGGCCTAGGGCTAGGATTTTTGAAACTAGGAAGCCCTTAGCTCCAGGCACACTGCAGCTGTTCAAGGCATCCCAAGGGGACTACAACAGTGCAACAACATGGCTGCTTTCACGGCTTTTCCCTTAGGAAGAACCCTAATACCCGGCTGATTTACCTTCCTAGGGTTACTGTTAGGCTTAGGCCTAGGACTTTTAAAACCAGGAAGCCCTGGGCTCCAGGCACACTGCAGCTGCGAAAGGCATCCCAAGGGGAGCGCAAAAGTGACGCAACTTGGCTGCCACCACTGATATTTCCATGAGACCATCCCGAACCATAGGTTGATTTTCCTTCCTAGGGTTAAGGTTTGAGTTACGCCTAGGGTAAGGGTTCTATTAACCAGAAAGCCCTGAGTTCCAAGAACACAGCAGCTGCGAAGGACTAGCCAAGAAGAGCGCAAAAGTACCACAACATGCCTGCCTCCACAGCTTTTTCCTTGGGGACATGCCTAATTCCTGGCTGATTTGCCTTTCTCGTCTTAGGGTTGGGGTTCGGCCTAGGGCTAGGATTTTTAAAATCAGGAAGCCCTGAGCTCCAGGCACACTGGAGCTGTGAAAGGCATCCAAAAGGGAGTGCAAAAGTGCCACAACATGGCTGCTTTCACGGCTTTTTCCTTGGCAAGAAGCCTAACACCAGGCTGATTTGCCTTCCCAGGGTTACTGTTAGGCTTAGGCCTTGGGCTAGGATTTTTAAAACTAGGAAGCCCTGGGCTCCAGGCACACTGCAGCTGTTCAAGGCATCCCAAGGGGAGTACAAAAGTGCAACAACATGGCAGCTTTCACAGCTTTTTCCTTGGCACCATCCCTATACCTAGGCTGATTTATCTGCCTAGGGTTAGGGTTAGGGTTCAGCCTAGGGCTTGAATTTTTTTTAACCAGGAAGCCCTGAGTTCCAGGCTTACTTCATCTGCCAAAGGCATCCCAAAGGGAGTGCAGAAGTGCCACAACATGGCTGCTTTCACGGCTTTTCCCTTAGGAAGAACCCTAATACCCGGCTGATTTACCTTCCTAGGGTTACTGTTAGGCTTAGGCCTAGGACTTGTAAAACCAGGAAGCCCTGGGCTCCAGGCACACTGCAGCTGCAAAAGGCATCCCAAGGGGAGCGCAAAAGTGACGCAACTTGGCTGCCACCACTGATATTTCCATGAGACCATCCCGAACCATAGGTTGATTTTCCTTCCTAGGGTTAAGGTTTGAGTTACGCCTAGGGTAAGGGTTCTATTAACCAGAAAGCCCTGAGTTCCAAGAACACAGCAGCTGCGAAGGACTAGCCAAGAAGAGCGCAAAAGTACCACAACATGCCTGCCTCCACAGCTTTTTCCTTGGGGACATGCCTAATTCCTGGCTGATTTGCCTTTCTCGTCTTAGGGTTGGGGTTCGGCCTAGGGCTAGGATTTTTAAAATCAGGAAGCCCTGAGTTCCAGGCACACTGGAGCTGTGAAAGGCATCCAAAAGGGAGTGCAAAAGTGCCACAACATGGCTGCTTTCACGGCTTTTTCCTTGGCAAGAAGCCTAACATCAGGCTGATTTACTTTCCCAGGGTTACTGTTAGGCTTAGGCCTAGGGCTAGGATTTTTGAAACTAGGAAGCCCTTAGCTCCAGGCACACTGCAGCTGTTCAAGGCATCCCAAGGGGAGTACAAAAGTGCAACAACATGGCAGCTTTCACAGCTTTTTCCTTGGCACCATCCCTATACCTAGGCTGATTTATCTGCCTAGGGTTAGGGTTAGGGTTCAGCCTAGGGCTTGGATTTCTTTAACCAGGAAGCCCTGAGTTCCAGGCTTACTTCATCTGCCAAAGGCATCCCAAAGGGAGTGCAGAAGTGCCACAACATGGCTGCTTTCACGGCTTTTTCCTTGGCAAGAAGCCTAACATCAGGCTGATTTACTTTCCCAGGGTTACTGTTAGGCTTAGGCCTAGGGCTAGGATTTTTGAAACTAGGAAGCCCTTAGCTCCAGGCACACTGCAGCTGTTCAAGGCATCCCAAGGGGAGTACAAAAGTGCAACAACATGGCAGCTTTCACAGCTTTTTCCTTGGCACCATCCCTATACCTGGGCTGATTTATCTGCCTAGGGTTAGGGTTAGGGTTCAGCCTAGGGCTTGAATTTTTTTTACCAGGAAGCCCTGAGTTCCAGGCTTACTTCATCTGCCAAAGGCATCCCAAAGGGAGTGCAGAAGTGCCACAACATGGCTGCTTTCACGGCTTTTCCCTTAGGAAGAACCCTAATACCCGGCTGATTTACCTTCCTAGGGTTACTGTTAGGCTTAGGCCTAGGACTTTTAAAACCAGGAAGCCCTGGGCCCCAGGCACACTGCAGCTGCGAAAGGCATCCCAAGGGGAGCGCAAAAGTGACGCAACTTGGCTGCCACCACTGATATTTCCATGAGACCATCCCGAACCATAAGTTGATTTTCCTTCCTAGGGTTAAGGTTTGAGTTACGCCTAGGGTAAGGGTTCTATTAACCAGAAAGCCCTGAGTTCCAAGAACACAGCAGCTGCGAAGGACTAGCCAAGAAGAGCGCAAAAGTACCACAACATGCCTGCCTCCACAGCTTTTTCCTTGGGGACATGCCTAATTCCTGGCTGATTTGCCTTTCTCATCATAGGGTTGGGGTTCGGCCTAGGGCTAGGATTTTTAAAAGCAGGAAGCCCTGAGTTCCAGGCACACTGGAGCTGTGAAAGGCATCCAAAAGGGATTGCAAAAGTGCCACAACATGGCTGCTATCACGGCTTTTTCCTTGGCAAGACGCCTAACACCAGGCTGACTTACCTTCCCTGGGTTACTACTAGGCTTAAGCCTAGGGCTACGATTTTTAAAACTAGGAAGCCCTTAGCTCCAGGCACACTGCAGCTGTTCAAGGCATCCCAAGGGGAGTACAAAAGTGCAACAACATGGCAGCTTTCACAGCTTTTTCCTTGGCACCATCCCTATACCTAGGCTGATTTATCTGCCTAGGGTTAGGGTTAGGGTTCAGCCTAGGGCTTGAATTTCTTTAACCAGGAAGCCCTGAGTTCCAGGCTTACTTCATCTGCCAAAGGCATCCCAAAGGGAGTGCAGAAGTGCCACAACATGGCTGCTTTCACGGCTTTTCCCTTAGGAAGAACCCTAATACCCGGCTGATTTACCTTCCTAGGGTTACTGTTAGGCTTAGGCCTAGGACTTTTAAAACCAGGAAGCCCTGGGCTCCAGGCACACTGCAGCTGCAAAAGGCATCCCAAGGGGAGCGCAAAAGTGACGCAACTTGGCTGCCACCACTGATATTTCCATGAGACCATCCCGAACCATAGGTTGATTTTCCTTCCTAGGGTTAAGGTTTGAGTTACGCCTAGGGTAAGGGTCTATTAACCAGAAAGCCCTGAGTTCCAAGAACACAGCAGCTGCGAAGGACTAGCCAAGAAGAGCGCAAAAGTACCACAACATGCCTGCCTCCACAGCTTTTTCCTTGGGGACATGCCTAATTCCTGGCTGATTTGCCTTTCTCGTCTTAGGGTTGGGGTTCGGCCTAGGGCTAGGATTTTTAAAAGCAGGAAGCCCTGAGTTCCAGGCACACTGGAGCTGTTCAAGGCATCCAAAAGGGAGTGCAAAAGTGCCACAACATGGCTGCTTTCACGGCTTTTTCCTTGGCAAGAAGCCTAACACCAGGCTGACATACTTTCCCAGGGTTACTGTTAGGCTTAGGCCTAGGGCTAGGATTTTTGAAACTAGGAAGCCCTGGGCTCCAGGCACACTGCAGCTGTTCAAGGCATCCCAAGGGGAGTACAAAAGTGCAACAACATGGCAGCTTTCACAGCTTTTTCCTTGGCACCATCCCTATACCTAGGCTGATTTATCTGCCTAGGGTTAGGGTTAGGGTTCAGCCTAGGGCTTGGATTTCTTTAACCAGGAAGCCCTGAGTTCCAGGCTTACTTCATCTGCCAAAGGCATCCCAAAGGGAGTGCAGAAGTGCCACAACATGGCTGCTTTCACGGCTTTTCCCTTAGGAAGAACCCTAATACCCGGCTGATTTACCTTCCTAGGGTTACTGTTAGGCTTAGGCCTAGGACTTTTAAAACCAGGAAGCCCTGGGCTCCAGGCACACTGCAGCTGCAAAAGGCATCCCAAGGGGAGCGCAAAAGTGACGCAACTTGGCTGCCACCACTGATATTTCCATGAGACCATCCCGAACCATAGGCTGATTTTCCTTCCTAGGGTTAAGGTTTGAGTTACGCCTAGGGTAAGGGTTCTATTAACCAGAAAGCCCTGAGTTCCAAGAACACAGCAGCTGCGAAGGACTAGCCAAGAAGAGCGCAAAAGTACCACAACATGCCTGCCTCCACAGCTTTTTCCTTGTGGACATGCCTAATTCCTGGCTGATTTGCCTTTCTCGTCTTAGGGTTGGGGTTCGGCCTAAGGCTAGGATTTTTAAAATCAGGAAGCCCTGAGTTCCAGGCACACTGGAGCTGTGAAAGGCATTCAAAAGGGAGTGCAAAAGTGCCACAACATGGCTGTTTCACGGCTTTTTCCTTGGCAAGAAGCCTAACATCAGGCTGATTTACTTTCCCAGGGTTACTGTTAGGCTTAGGCCTAGGGCTAGGATTTTTGAAACTAGGAAGCCCTTAGCTCCAGGCACACTGCAGCTGTTCAAGGCATCCCAAGGGGAGTACAAAAGTGCAACAACATGGCAGCTTTCACAGCTTTTTCCTTGGCACCATCCCTATACCTAGGCTGATTTATCTGCCTAGGGTTAGGGTTAGGGTTCAGCCTAGGGCTTGGATTTCTTTAACCAGGAAGCCCTGAGTTCCAGGCTTACTTCATCTGCCAAAGGCATCCCAAAGGGAGTGCAGAAGTGCCACAACATGGCTGCTTTCACGGCTTTTCCCTTAGGAAGAACCCTAATACCCGGCTGATTTACCTTCCTAGGGTTACTGTTAGGCTTAGGCCTAGGACTTTTAAAACCAGGAAGCCCTGGGCCCCAGGCACACTGCAGCTGCGAAAGGCATCCCAAGGGGAGCGCAAAAGTGACGCAACTTGGCTGCCACCACTGATATTTCCATGAGACCATCCCGAACCATAGCTTGATTTTCCTTCCTAGGGTTAAGGTTTGAGTTACGCCTAGGGTAAGGGTTCTATTAACCAGAAAGCCCTGAGTTCCAAGAACACAGCAGCTGCGAAGGACTAGCCAAGAAGAGCGCAAAAGTACCACAACATGCCTGCCTCCACAGCTTTTTCCTTGGGGACATGCCTAATTCCTGGCTGATTTGCCTTTCTCGTCATAGGGTTGGGGTTCGGCCTAGGGCTAGGATTTTTAAAAGCAGGAAGCCCTGAGTTCCAGGCACACTGGAGCTGTGAAAGGCATCCAAAAGGGATTGCAAAAGTGCCACAACATGGCTGCTTTCACGGCTTTTTCCTTGGCAAGAAGCCTAACACCCGGCTGACTTACCTTCCCAGGGTTACTATTAGGCTTAAGCCTAGGGCTACGATTTTTAAAACTAGGAAGCCCTTAGCTCCAGGCACACTGCAGCTGTTCAAGGCATCCCAAGGGGAGTACAAAAGTGCAACAACATGGCAGCTTTCACAGCTTTTTCCTTGGCACCATCCCTATACCTAGGCTGATTTATCTGCCTAGGGTTAGGGTTAGGGTTCAGCCTAGGGCTTGAATTTCTTTAACCAGGAAGCCCTGAGTTCCAGGCTTACTTCATCTGCCAAAGGCATCCCAAAGGGAGTGCAGAAGTGCCACAACATGGCTGCTTTCACGGCTTTTCCCTTAGGAAGATCCCTAATACCCGGCTGATTTACCTTCCTAGGGTTACTGTTAGGCTTAGGCCTAGGACTTTTAAAACCAGGAAGCCCTGGGCTCCAGGCACACTGCAGCTGCAAAAGGCATCCCAAGGGGAGCGCAAAAGTGACGCAACTTGGCTGCCACCACTGATATTTCCATGAGACCATCCCGAACCATAGGTTGATTTTCCTTCCTAGGGTTAAGGTTTGAGTTACGCCTAGGGTAAGGGTCTATTAACCAGAAAGCCCTGAGTTCCAAGAACACAGCAGCTGCGAAGGACTAGCCAAGAAGAGCGCAAAAGTACCACAACATGCCTGCCTCCACAGCTTTTTCCTTGGGGACATGCCTAATTCCTGGCTGATTTGCCTTTCTCGTCTTAGGGTTGGGGTTCGGCCTAGGGCTAGGATTTTTTAAAGCAGGAAGCCCTGAGTTCCAGGCACACTGGAGCTGTGAAAGGCATCCAAAAGGGAGTGCAAAAGTGCCACAACATGGCTGCTTTCACGGCTTTTTCCTTGGCAAGAAGCCTAACACCAGGCTGACATACTTTCCCAGGGTTACTGTTAGGCTTAGGCCTAGGGCTAGGATTTTTGAAACTAGGAAGCCCTGGGCTCCAGGCACACTGCAGCTGTTCAAGGCATCCCAAGGGGAGTACAAAAGTGCAACAACATGGCAGCTTTCACAGCTTTTTCCTTGGCACCATCCCTATACCTAGGCTGATTTATCTGCCTAGGGTTAGGGTTAGGGTTCAGCCTAGGGCTTGGATTTTTTTAACCAGGAAGCCCTGAGTTCCAGGCTTACTTCATCTGCCAAAGGCATCCCAAAGGGAGTGCAGAAGTGCCACAACATGGCTGCTTTCACGGCTTTTCCCTTAGGAAGAACCCTAATACCCGGCTGATTTACCTTCCTAGGGTTACTGTTAGGCTTAGGCCTAGGACTTTTAAAACCAGGAAGCCCTGGGCTCCAGGCACACTGCAGCTGCGAAAGGCATCCCAAGGGGAGCGCAAAAGTGACGCAACTTGGCTGCCACCACTGATATTTCCATGAGACCATCCCGAACCATAGGCTGATTTTCCTTCCTAGGGTTAAGGTTTGAGTTACGCCTAGGGTAAGGGTTCTATTAACCAGAAAGCCCTGAGTTCCAAGAACACAGCAGCTGCGAAGGACTAGCCAAGAAGAGCGCAAAAGTACCACAACATGCCTGCCTCCACAGCTTTTTCCTTGGGGACATGCCTAATTCCTGGCTGATTTGCCTTTCTCGTCTTAGGGTTGGGGTTCGGCCTAGGGCTAGGATTTTTAAAATCAGGAAGCCCTGAGTTCCAGGCACACTGGAGCTGTGAAAGGCATCCAAAAGGGAGTGCAAAAGTGCCACAACATGGCTGTTTCACGGCTTTTTCCTTGGCACGAAGCCTAACATCAGGCTGATTTACTTTCCCAGGGTTACTGTTAGGCTTAGGCCTAGGGCTAGGATTTTTGAAACTAGGAAGCCCTGGGCTCCAGGCACACTGCAGCTGTTCAAGGCATCCCAAGGGGAGTACAAAAGTGCAACAACATGGCAGCTTTCACAGCTTTTTCCTTGGCACCATCCCTATACCTAGGCTGATTTATCTGCCTAGGGTTAGGGTTAGGGTTCAGCCTAGGGCTTGGATTTCTTTAACCAGGAAGCCCTGAGTTCCAGGCTTACTTCATCTGCCAAAGGCATCCCAAAGGGAGTGCAGAAGTGCCACAACATGGCTGCTTTCACGGCTTTTCCCTTAGGAAGAACCCTAATACCCGGCTGATTTACCTTCCTAGGGTTACTGTTAGGCTTAGGCCTAGGACTTTTAAAACCAGGAAGCCCTGGGCTCCAGGCACACTGCAGCTGCAAAAGGCATCCCAAGGGGAGCGCAAAAGTGACGCAACTTGGCTGCCACCACTGATATTTCCATGAGACCATCCCGAACCATAGGCTGATTTTCCTTCCTAGGGTTAAGGTTTGAGTTACGCCTAGGGTAAGGGTTCTATTAACCAGAAAGCCCTGAGTTCCAAGAACACAGCAGCTGCGAAGGACTAGCCAAGAAGAGCGCAAAAGTACCACAACATGCCTGCCTCCACAGCTTTTTCCTTGGGGACATGCCTAATTCCTGGCTGATTTGCCTTTCTCGTCTTAGGGTTGGGGTTCGGCCTAGGGCTAGGATTTTTAAAAGCAGGAAGCCCTGAGTTCCAGGCACACTGGAGCTGTGAAAGGCATCCAAAAGGGAGTGCAAAAGTGCCACAACATGGCTGCTTTCACGGCTTTTTCCTTGGCAAGAAGCCTAACACCAGGCTGATTTGCCTTCCCAGGGTTACTGTTAGGCTTAGGCCTAGGGCTAGGATTTTTGAAACTAGGAAGCCCTTGGCTCCAGGCCCACTGCAGCTGTTCAAGGCATCCCAAGGGGAGTACAAAAGTGCAACAACATGGCAGCTTTCACAGCTTTTTCCTTGGCACCATCCCTATACCTAGGCTGATTTATCTGCCTAGGGTTAGGGTTAGGGTTCAGCCTAGGGCTTGGATTTCTTTAACCAGGAAGCCCTGAGTTCCAGGCTTACTTCATCTGCCAAAGGCATCCCAAAGGGAGTGCAGAAGTGCCACAACATGGCTGCTTTCACGGCTTTTTCCTTGGCAAGAAGCCTAACATCAGGCTGATTTACTTTCCCACGGTTACTGTTAGGCTTAGGCCTAGGGCTAGGATTTTTGAAACTAGGAAGCCCTTAGCTCCAGGCACACTGCAGCTGTTCAAGGCATCCCAAGGGGAGTACAATAGTGCAACAACATGGCAGCTTTCACAGCTTTTTCCTTGGCACCATCCCTATACCTGGGCTGATTTATCTGCCTAGGGTTAGGGTTAGGGTTCAGCCTAGGGCTTGAATTTTTTTAACCAGGAAGCCCTGAGTTCCAGGCTTACTTCATCTGCCAAAGGCATCCCAAAGGGAGTGCAGAAGTGCCACAACATGGCTGCTTTCACGGCTTTTCCCTTAGGAAGAACCCTAATACCCGGCTGATTTACCTTCCTAGGGTTACTGTTAGGCTTAGGCCTAGGACTTTTAAAACCAGGAAGCCCTGGGCTCCAGGCACACTGCAGCTGCGAAAGGCATCCCAAGGGGAGCGCAAAAGTGACGCAACTTGGCTGCCACCACTGATATTTCCATGAGACCATCCTGAACCATAGGTTGATTTTCCTTCCTAGGGTTAAGGTTTGAGTTACGCCTAGGGTAAGGGTTCTATTAACCAGAAAGCCCTGAGTTCCAAGAACACAGCAGCTGTGAAGGACTAGCCAAGAAGAGCGCAAAAGTACCACAACATGCCTGCCTCCACAGCTTTTTCCTTGGGGACATGCCTAATTCCTGGCTGATTTGCCTTTCTCGTCTTAGGGTTGGGGTTCGGCCTAGGGCTAGGATTTTGAAAAGCAGGAAGCCCTGAGTTCCAGGCACACTGGAGCTGTGAAAGGCATCCAAAAGGGAGTGCAAAAGTGCCACAACATGGCTGCTTTCACGGCTTTTTCCTTGGCAAGAAGCCTAACACCAGGCTGATTTGCCTTCCCAGGGTTACTGTTAGGCTTAGGCCTAGGGCTAGGATTTTTAAAACTAGGAAGCCCTGGGCTCCAGGCACACTGCAGCTGTTCAAGGCATCCCAAGGGGAGTACAAAAGTGCAACAACATGGCAGCTTTCACAGCTTTTTCCTTGGCACCATCCCTATACCTAGGCTGATTTATCTGCCTAGGGTTAGGGTTAGGGTTCAGCCTAGGGCTTGAATTTTTTTTAACCAGGAAGCCCTGAGTTCCAGGCTTACTTCATCTGCCAAAGGCATCCCAAAGGGAGTGCAGAAGTGCCACAACATGGCTGCTTTCACGGCTTTTCCCTTAGGAAGAACCCTAATACCCGGCTGATTTACCTTCCTAGGGTTACTGTTAGGCTTAGGCCTAGGACTTTTAAAACCAGGAAGCCCTGGGCTCCAGGCACACTGCAGCTGTGAAAGGCATCCCAAGGGGAGCGCAAAAGTGACGCAACTTGGCTGCCACCACTGATATTTCCATGAGACCATCCCGAACCATAGGCTGATTTTCCTTCCTAGGGTTAAGGTTTGAGTTACGCCTAGGGTAAGGGTTCTATTAACCAGAAAGCCCTGAGTTCCAAGAACACAGCAGCTGCGAAGGACTAGCCAAGAAGAGCGCAAAAGTACCACAACATGCCTGCCTCCACAGCTTTTTCCTTGGGGACATGCCTAATTCCTGGCTGATTTGCCTTTCTCGTCTTAGGGTTGGGGTTCGGCCTAGGGCTAGGATTTTTAAAATCAGGAAGCCCTGAGTTCCAGGCACACTGGAGCTGTGAAAGGCATCCAAAAGGGAGTGCAAAAGTGCCACAACATGGCTGCTTTCACGGCTTTTTCCTTGGCAAGAAGCCTAACATCAGGCTGATTTACTTTCCCAGGGTTACTGTTAGGCTTAGGCCTAGGGCTAGGATTTTTGAAACTAGGAAGCCCTTAGCTCCAGGCACACTGCAGCTGTTCAAGGCATCCCAAGGGGAGTACAAAAGTGCAACAACATGGCAGCTTTCACAGCTTTTTCCTTGGCACCATCCCTATACCTAGGCTGATTTATCTGCCTAGGGTTAGGGTTAGGGTTCAGCCTAGGGCTTGGATTTCTTTAACCAGGAAGCCCTGAGTTCCAGGCTTACTTCATCTGCCAAAGGCATCCCAAAGGGAGTGCAGAAGTGCCACAACATGGCTGCTTTCACGGCTTTTTCCTTGGCAAGAAGCCTAACATCAGGCTGATTTACTTTCCCAGGGTTACTGTTAGGCTTAGGCCTAGGGCTAGGATTTTTGAAACTAGGAAGCCCTTAGCTCCAGGCACACTGCAGCTGTTCAAGGCATCCCAAGGGGAGTACAAAAGTGCAACAACATGGCAGCTTTCACAGCTTTTTCCTTGGCACCATCCCTATACCTGGGCTGATTTATCTGCCTAGGGTTAGGGTTAGGGTTCAGCCTAGGGCTTGAATTTTTTTTACCAGGAAGCCCTGAGTTCCAGGCTTACTTCATCTGCCAAAGGCATCCCAAAGGGAGTGCAGAAGTGCCACAACATGGCTGCTTTCACGGCTTTTCCCTTAGGAAGAACCCTAATACCCGGCTGATTTACCTTCCTAGGGTTACTGTTAGGCTTAGGCCTAGGACTTTTAAAACCAGGAAGCCCTGGGCTCCAGGCACACTGCAGCTGCAAAAGGCATCCCAAGGGGAGCGCAAAAGTGACGCAACTTGGCTGCCACCACTGATATTTCCATGAGACCATCCCGAACCATAGGCTGATTTTCCTTCCTAGGGTTAAGGTTTGAGTTACGCCTAGGGTAAGGGTTCTATTAACCAGAAAGCCCTGAGTTCCAAGAACACAGCAGCTGCGAAGGACTAGCCAAGAAGAGCGCAAAAGTACCACAACATGCCTGCCTCCACAGCTTTTTCCTTGGGGACATGCCTAATTCCTGGCTGATTTGCCTTTCTCGTCTTAGGGTTGGGGTTCGGCCTAGGGCTAGGATTTTTAAAAGCAGGAAGCCCTGAGTTCCAGGCACACTGGAGCTGTGAAAGGCATCCAAAAGGGAGTGCAAAAGTGCCACAACATGGCTGCTTTCACGGCTTTTTCCTTGGCAAGAAGCCTAACACCAGGCTGATTTGCCTTCCCAGGGTTACTGTTAGGCTTAGGCCTAGGGCTAGGATTTTTGAAACTAGGAAGCCCTTGGCTCCAGGCCCACTGCAGCTGTTCAAGGCATCCCAAGGGGAGTACAAAAGTGCAACAACATGGCAGCTTTCACAGCTTTTTCCTTGGCACCATCCCTATACCTAGGCTGATTTATCTGCCTAGGGTTAGGGTTAGGGTTCAGCCTAGGGCTTGGATTTCTTTAACCAGGAAGCCCTGAGTTCCAGGCTTACTTCATCTGCCAAAGGCATCCCAAAGGGAGTGCAGAAGTGCCACAACATGGCTGCTTTCACGGCTTTTTCCTTGGCAAGAAGCCTAACATCAGGCTGATTTACTTTCCCACGGTTACTGTTAGGCTTAGGCCTAGGGCTAGGATTTTTGAAACTAGGAAGCCCTTAGCTCCAGGCACACTGCAGCTGTTCAAGGCATCCCAAGGGGAGTACAATAGTGCAACAACATGGCAGCTTTCACAGCTTTTTCCTTGGCACCATCCCTATACCTGGGCTGATTTATCTGCCTAGGGTTAGGGTTAGGGTTCAGCCTAGGGCTTGAATTTTTTTAACCAGGAAGCCCTGAGTTCCAGGCTTACTTCATCTGCCAAAGGCATCCCAAAGGGAGTGCAGAAGTGCCACAACATGGCTGCTTTCACGGCTTTTCCCTTAGGAAGAACCCTAATACCCGGCTGATTTACCTTCCTAGGGTTACTGTTAGGCTTAGGCCTAGGACTTTTAAAACCAGGAAGCCCTGGGCTCCAGGCACACTGCAGCTGCGAAAGGCATCCCAAGGGGAGCGCAAAAGTGACGCAACTTGGCTGCCACCACTGATATTTCCATGAGACCATCCTGAACCATAGGTTGATTTTCCTTCCTAGGGTTAAGGTTTGAGTTACGCCTAGGGTAAGGGTTCTATTAACCAGAAAGCCCTGAGTTCCAAGAACACAGCAGCTGTGAAGGACTAGCCAAGAAGAGCGCAAAAGTACCACAACATGCCTGCCTCCACAGCTTTTTCCTTGGGGACATGCCTAATTCCTGGCTGATTTGCCTTTCTCGTCTTAGGGTTGGGGTTCGGCCTAGGGCTAGGATTTTGAAAAGCAGGAAGCCCTGAGTTCCAGGCACACTGGAGCTGTGAAAGGCATCCAAAAGGGAGTGCAAAAGTGCCACAACATGGCTGCTTTCACGGCTTTTTCCTTGGCAAGAAGCCTAACACCAGGCTGATTTGCCTTCCCAGGGTTACTGTTAGGCTTAGGCCTAGGGCTAGGATTTTTAAAACTAGGAAGCCCTGGGCTCCAGGCACACTGCAGCTGTTCAAGGCATCCCAAGGGGAGTACAAAAGTGCAACAACATGGCAGCTTTCACAGCTTTTTCCTTGGCACCATCCCTATACCTAGGCTGATTTATCTGCCTAGGGTTAGGGTTAGGGTTCAGCCTAGGGCTTGAATTTTTTTTAACCAGGAAGCCCTGAGTTCCAGGCTTACTTCATCTGCCAAAGGCATCCCAAAGGGAGTGCAGAAGTGCCACAACATGGCTGCTTTCACGGCTTTTCCCTTAGGAAGAACCCTAATACCCGGCTGATTTACCTTCCTAGGGTTACTGTTAGGCTTAGGCCTAGGACTTTTAAAACCAGGAAGCCCTGGGCTCCAGGCACACTGCAGCTGTGAAAGGCATCCCAAGGGGAGCGCAAAAGTGACGCAACTTGGCTGCCACCACTGATATTTCCATGAGACCATCCCGAACCATAGGCTGATTTTCCTTCCTAGGGTTAAGGTTTGAGTTACGCCTAGGGTAAGGGTTCTATTAACCAGAAAGCCCTGAGTTCCAAGAACACAGCAGCTGCGAAGGACTAGCCAAGAAGAGCGCAAAAGTACCACAACATGCCTGCCTCCACAGCTTTTTCCTTGGGGACATGCCTAATTCCTGGCTGATTTGCCTTTCTCGTCTTAGGGTTGGGGTTCGGCCTAGGGCTAGGATTTTTAAAATCAGGAAGCCCTGAGTTCCAGGCACACTGGAGCTGTGAAAGGCATCCAAAAGGGAGTGCAAAAGTGCCACAACATGGCTGCTTTCACGGCTTTTTCCTTGGCAAGAAGCCTAACATCAGGCTGATTTACTTTCCCAGGGTTACTGTTAGGCTTAGGCCTAGGGCTAGGATTTTTGAAACTAGGAAGCCCTTAGCTCCAGGCACACTGCAGCTGTTCAAGGCATCCCAAGGGGAGTACAAAAGTGCAACAACATGGCAGCTTTCACAGCTTTTTCCTTGGCACCATCCCTATACCTAGGCTGATTTATCTGCCTAGGGTTAGGGTTAGGGTTCAGCCTAGGGCTTGGATTTCTTTAACCAGGAAGCCCTGAGTTCCAGGCTTACTTCATCTGCCAAAGGCATCCCAAAGGGAGTGCAGAAGTGCCACAACATGGCTGCTTTCACGGCTTTTTCCTTGGCAAGAAGCCTAACATCAGGCTGATTTACCTTCCCAGGGTTACTGTTAGGCTTAGGCCTAGGGCTAGGATTTTTGAAACTAGGAAGCCCTTAGCTCCAGGCACACTGCAGCTGCAAAAGGCATCCCAAGGGGAGTACAAAAGTGCAACAACATGGCAGCTTTCACAGCTTTTTCCTTGGCACCATCCCTATACCTAGGCTGATTTATCTGCCTAGGGTTAGGGTTAGGGTTCAGCCTAGGGCTTGGATTTCTTTAACCAGGAAGCCCTGAGTTCCAGGCTTACTTCATCTGCCAAAGGCATCCCAAAGGGAGTGCAGAAGTGCCACAACATGGCTGCTTTCACGGCTTTTCCCTTAGGAAGAACCCTAATACCCGGCTGATTTACCTTCCTAGGGTTACTGTTAGGCTTAGGCCTAGGACTTTTAAAACCAGGAAGCCCTGGGCTCCAGGCACACTGCAGCTGCAAAAGGCATCCCAAGGGGAGCGCAAAAGTGACGCAACTTGGCTGCCACCACTGATATTTCCATGAGACCATCCCGAACCATAGGCTGATTTTCCTTCCTAGGGTTAAGGTTTGAGTTACGCCTAGGGTAAGGGCTCTATTAACCAGAAAGCCCTGAGTTCCAAGAACACAGCAGCTGCGAAGGACTAGCCAAGAAGAGCGCAAAAGTACCACAACATGCCTGCCTCCACAGCTTTTTCCTTGGGGACATGCCTAATTCCTGGCTGATTTGCCTTTCTCGTCTTAGGGTTGGGGTTCGGCCTAGGGCTAGGATTTTTAAAATCAGGAAGCCCTGAGTTCCAGGCACACTGGAGCTGTGAAAGGCATCCAAAAGGGATTGCAAAAGTGCCACAACATGGCTGCTTTCACGGCTTTTTCCTTGGCAAGACGCCTAACACCAGGCTGACTTACCTTCCCAGGGTTACTATTAGGCTTAAGCCTAGGGCTACGATTTTTAAAACTAGGAAGCCCTTAGCTCCAGGCACACTGCAGCTGTTCAAGGCATCCCAAGGGGAGTACAAAAGTGCAACAACATGGCAGCTTTCACAGCTTTTTCCTTGGCACCATCCCTATACCTAGGCTGATTTATCTGCCTAGGGTTAGGGTTAGGGTTCAGCCTAGGGCTTGAATTTTTTTAACCAGGAAGCCCTGAGTTCCAGGCTTACTTCATCTGCCAAAGGCATCCCAAAGGGAGTGCAGAAGTGCCACAACATGGCTGCTTTCACGGCTTTTCCCTTAGGAAGAACCCTAATACCCGGCTGATTTACCTTCCTAGGGTTACTGTTAGGCTTAGGCCTAGGACTTTTAAAACCAGGAAGCCCTGGGCTCCAGGCACACTGCAGCTGCAAAAGGCATCCCAAGGGGAGCGCAAAAGTGACGCAACTTGGCTGCCACCACTGATATTTCCATGAGACCATCCCGAACCATAGGCTGATTTTCCTTCCTAGGGTTAAGGTTTGAGTTACGCCTAGGGTAAGGGTTCTATTAACCAGAAAGCCCTGAGTTCCAAGAACACAGCAGCTGCGAAGGACTAGCCAAGAAGAGCGCAAAAGTACCACAACATGCCTGCCTCCACAGCTTTTTCCTTGGGGACATGCCTAATTCCTGGCTGATTTGCCTTTCTCGTCTTAGGGTTGCGGTTCGGCCTAGGGCTAGGATTTTTAAAAGCAGGAAGCCCTGAGTTCCAGGCACACTGGAGCTGTGAAAGGCATCCAAAAGGGAGTGCAAAAGTGCCACAACATGGCTGTTTCACGGCTTTTTCCTTGGCAAGAAGCCTAACATCAGGCTGATTTACTTTCCCAGGGTTACTGTTAGGCTTAGGCCTAGGGCTAGGATTTTTGAAACTAGGAAGCCCTGGGCTCCAGGCACACTGCAGCTGTTCAAGGCATCCCAAGGGGAGTACAAAAGTGCAACAACATGGCAGCTTTCACAGCTTTTTCCTTGGCACCATCCCTATACCTAGGCTGATTTATCTGCCTAGGGTTAGGGTTAGGGTTCAGCCTAGGGCTTGGATTTCTTTAACCAGGAAGCCCTGAGTTCCAGGCTTACTTCATCTGCCAAAGGCATCCCAAAGGGAGTGCAGAAGTGCCACAACATGGCTGCTTTCACGGCTTTTCCCTTAGGAAGAACCCTAATACCCGGCTGATTTACCTTCCTAGGGTTACTGTTAGGCTTAGGCCTAGGACTTTTAAAACCAGGAAGCCCTGGGCTCCAGGCACACTGCAGCTGCAAAAGGCATCCCAAGGGGAGCGCAAAAGTGACGCAACTTGGCTGCCACCACTGATATTTCCATGAGACCATCCCGAACCATAGGTTGATTTTCCTTCCTAGGGTTAAGGTTTGAGTTACGCCTAGGGTAAGGGCTCTATTAACCAGAAAGCCCTGAGTTCCAAGAACACAGCAGCTGCGAAGGACTAGCCAAGAAGAGCGCAAAAGTACCACAACATGCCTGCCTCCACAGCTTTTTCCTTGGGGACATGCCTAATTCCTGGCTGATTTGCCTTTCTCGTCTTAGGGTTGGGGTTCGGCCTAGGGCTAGGATTTTTAAAATCAGGAAGCCCTGAGTTCCAGGCACACTGCAGCTGTGAAAGGCATCCAAAAGGGAGTGCAAAAGTGCCACAACATGGCTGCTTTCACGGCTTTTTCCTTGGCAAGAAGCCTAACACCAGGCTGATTTGCCTTCCCAGGGTTACTGTTAGGCTTAGGCCTAGGGCTAGGATTTTTAAAACTAGGAAGCCCTGGGCTCCAGGCACACTGCAGCTGTTCAAGGCATCCCAAGGGGAGTACAAAAGTGCAACAACATGGCAGCTTTCACAGCTTTTTCCTTGGCACCATCCCTATACCTAGGCTGATTTATCTGCCTAGGGTTAGGGTTAGGGTTCAGCCTAGGGCTTGGATTTCTTTAACCAGGAAGCCCTGAGTTCCAGGCTTACTTCATCTGCCAAAGGCATCCCAAAGGGAGTGCAGAAGTGCCACAACATGGCTGCTTTCACGGCTTTTTCCTTGGCAAGAAGCCTAACATCAGGCTGATTTACTTTCCCAGGGTTACTGTTAGGCTTAGGCCTAGGGCTAGGATTTTTGAAACTAGGAAGCCCTTAGCTCCAGGCACACTGCAGCTGTTCAAGGCATCCCAAGGGGAGTACAATAGTGCAACAACATGGCAGCTTTCACAGCTTTTTCCTTGGCACCATCCCTATACCTGGGCTGATTTATCTGCCTAGGGTTAGGGTTAGGGTTCAGCCTAGGGCTTGAATTTTTTTAACCAGGAAGCCCTGAGTTCCAGGCTTACTTCATCTGCCAAAGGCATCCCAAAGGGAGTGCAGAAGTGCCACAACATGGCTGCTTTCACGGCTTTTCCCTTAGGAAGAACCCTAATACCCGGCTGATTTACCTTCCTAGGGTTACTGTTAGGCTTAGGTCTAGGACTTTTAAAACCAGGAAGCCCTGGGCTCCAGGCACACTGCAGCTGCAAAAGGCATCCCAAGGGGAGCGCAAAAGTGACGCAACTTGGCTGCCACCACTGATATTTCCATGAGACCATCCCGAACCATAGGCTGATTTTCCTTCCTAGGGTTAAGGTTTGAGTTACGCCTAGGGTAAGGGTTCTATTAACCAGAAAGCCCTGAGTTCCAAGAACACAGCAGCTGCGAAGGACTAGCCAAGAAGAGCGCAAAAGTACCACAACATGCCTGCCTCCACAGCTTTTTCCTTGGGGACATGCCTAATTCCTGGCTGATTTGCCTTTCTCGTCTTAGGGTTGCGGTTCGGCCTAGGGCTAGGATTTTTAAAAGCAGGAAGCCCTGAGTTCCAGGCACACTGGAGCTGTGAAAGGCATCCAAAAGGGAGTGCAAAAGTGCCACAACATGGCTGCTTTCACGGCTTTTTCCTTGGCAAGAAACCTAACATCAGGCTGATTTACTTTCCCAGGGTTACTGTTAGGCTTAGGCCTAGGGCTAGGATTTTTGAAACTAGGAAGCCCTGGGCTCCAGGCACACTGCAGCTGTTCAAGGCATCCCAAGGGGAGTACAAAAGTGCAACAACATGGCAGCTTTCACAGCTTTTTCCTTGGCACCATCCCTATACCTAGGCTGATTTATCTGCCTAGGGTTAGGGTTAGGGTTCAGCCTAGGGCTTGGATTTCTTTAACCAGGAAGCCCTGAGTTCCAGGCTTACTTCATCTGCCAAAGGCATCCCAAAGGGAGTGCAGAAGTGCCACAACATGGCTGCTTTCACGGCTTTTCCCTTAGGAAGAACCCTAATACCCGGCTGATTTACCTTCCTAGGGTTACTGTTAGGCTTAGGCCTAGGACTTTTAAAACCAGGAAGCCCTGGGCTCCAGGCACACTGCAGCTGCAAAAGGCATCCCAAGGGGAGCGCAAAAGTGACGCAACTTGGCTGCCACCACTGATATTTCCATGAGACCATCCCGAACCATAGGCTGATTTTCCTTCCTAGGGTTAAGGTTTGAGTTACGCCTAGGGTAAGGGTTCTATTAACCAGAAAGCCCTGAGTTCCAAGAACACAGCAGCTGCGAAGGACTAGCCAAGAAGAGCGCAAAAGTACCACAACATGCCTGCCTCCACAGCTTTTTCCTTGGGGACATGCCTAATTCCTGGCTGATTTGCCTTTCTCGTCTTAGGGTTGGGGTTCGGCCTAGGGCTAGGATTTTTAAAAGCAGGAAGCCCTGAGTTCCAGGCACACTGGAGCTGTGAAAGGCATCCAAAAGGGAGTGCAAAAGTGCCACAACATGTCTGTTTCACGGCTTTTTCCTTGGCAAGAAGCCTAACATCAGGCTGATTTACTTTCCCAGGGTTACTGTTAGGCTTAGGCCTAGGGCTAGGATTTTTGAAACTAGGAAGCCCTTAGCTCCAGGCACGCTGCAGCTGTTCAAGGCATCCCAAGGGGAGTACAAAAGTGCAACAACATGGCAGCTTTCACAGCTTTTTCCTTGGCACCATCCCTATACCTAGGCTGATTTATCTGCCTAGGGTTAGGGTTAGGGTTCAGCCTAGGGCTTGAATTTTTTTTACCAGGAAGCCCTGAGTTCCAGGCTTACTTCATCTGCCAAAGGCATCCCAAAGGGAGTGCAGAAGTGCCACAACATGGCTGCTTTCACGGCTTTTCCCTTAGGAAGAACCCTAATACCCGGCTGATTTACCTTCCTAGGGTTACTGTTAGGCTTAGGCCTAGGACTTTTAAAACCAGGAAGCCCTGGGCTCCAGGCACACTGCAGCTGCAAAAGGCATCCCAAGGGGAGCGCAAAAGTGACGCAACTTGGCTGCCACCACTGATATTTCCATGAGACCATCCCGAACCATAGGCTGATTTTCCTTCCTAGGGTTAAGGTTTGAGTTACGCCTAGGGTAAGGGTTCTATTAACCAGAAAGCCCTGAGTTCCAAGAACACAGCAGCTGCGAAGGACTAGCCAAGAAGAGCGCAAAAGTACCACAACATGCCTGCCTCCACAGCTTTTTCCTTGTGGACATGCCTAATTCCTGGCTGATTTGCCTTTCTCGTCTTAGGGTTGGGGTTCGGCCTAGGGCTAGGATTTTTAAAATCAGGAATCCCTGAGTTCCAGGCACACTGGAGCTGTGAAAGGCATCCAAAAGGGAGTGCAAAAGTGCCACAACATGGCTGCTTTCACGGCTTTTTCCTTGGCAAGAAACCTAACATCAGGCTGATTTACTTTCCCAGGGTTACTGTTAGGCTTAGGCCTAGGGCTAGGATTTTTGAAACTAGGAAGCCCTGGGCTCCAGGCACACTGCAGCTGTTCAAGGCATCCCAAGGGGAGTACAAAAGTGCAACAACATGGCGGCTTTCACAGCTTTTTCCTTGGCACCATCCCTATACCTAGGCTGATTTATCTGCCTAGGGTTAGGGTTAGGGTTCAGCCTAGGGCTTGGATTTCTTTAACCAGGAAGCCCTGAGTTCCAGGCTTACTTCATCTGCCAAAGGCATCCCAAAGGGAGTGCAGAAGTGCCACAACATGGCTGCTTTCACGGCTTTTCCCTTAGGAAGAACCCTAATACCCGGCTGATTTACCTTCCTAGGGTTACTGTTAGGCTTAGGCCTAGGACTTTTAAAACCAGGAAGCCCTGGGCTCCAGGCACACTGCAGCTGCGAAAGGCATCCCAAGGGGAGCGCAAAAGTGACGCAACTTGGCTGCCACCACTGATATTTCCATGAGACCATCCCGAACCATAGGCTGATTTTCCTTCCTAGGGTTAAGGTTTGAGTTACGCCTAGGGTAAGGGTTCTATTAACCAGAAAGCCCTGAGTTCCAAGAACACAGCAGCTGCGAAGGACTAGCCAAGAAGAGCGCAAAAGTACCACAACATGCCTGCCTCCACAGCTTTTTCCTTGGGGACATGCCTAATTCCTGGCTGATTTGCCTTTCTCGTCATAGGGTTGGGGTTCGGCCTAGGGCTAGGATTTTTAAAAGCAGGAAGCCCTGAGTTCCAGGCACACTGGAGCTGTGAAAGGCATCCAAAAGGGAATGCAAAAGTGCCACAACATGGCTGCTTTCACGGCTTTTTCCTTGGCAAGAAGCCTAACACCAGGCTGATTTACCTTCCCAGGGTTACTGTTAGGCTTAGGCCTAGGGCTAGAATTTTTGAAACTAGGAAGCCCTTAGCTCCAGGCACACTGCAGCTGTTCAAGGCATCCAAGGGGAGTACAAAAGTGCAACAACATGGCAGCTTTCACAGCTTTTTCCTTGGCACCATCCCTATACCTGGGCTGATTTATCTGCCTAGGGTTAGGGTTAGGGTTCAGCCTAGGGCTTGGATTTCTTTAACCAGGAAGCCCTGAGTTCCAGGCTTACTTCATCTGCCAAAGGCATCCCAAAGGGAGTGCAGAAGTGCCACAACATGGCTGCTTTCACGGCTTTTTCCTTGGCAAGAAACCTAACATCAGGCTGATTTACCTTCCCAGGGTTAATGTTAGGCTTAGGCCTAGGGCTAGGATTTTTAAAACTAGGAAGCCCTTAGCTCCAGGCACACTGCAGCTGTTCAAGGCATCCCAAGGGGAGTACAAAAGTGCAACAACATGGCGGCTTTCACAGCTTTTTCCTTGGCACCATCCCTATACCTGGGCTGATTTATCTGCCTAGGGTTAGGGTTAGGGTTCAGCCTAGGGCTTGAATTTTTTTAACCAGGAAGCCCTGAGTTCCAGGCTTACTTCATCTGCCAAAGGCATCCCAAAGGGAGCGCAGAAGTGCCACAACATGGCTGCTTTCACGGCTTTTCCCTTAGGAAGAACCCTAATACCCGGCTGATTTACCTTCCTAGGGTTACTGTTAGGCTTAGGCCTAGGACTTTTAAAACCAGGAAGCCCTGGGCTCCTGGCACACTGCAGCTGCAAAAGGCATCCCAAGGGGAGCGCAAAAGTGACGCAACTTGGCTGCCACCACTGATATTTCCATGAGACCATCCCGAACCATAGGCTGATTTTCCTTCCTAGGGTTAAGGTTTGAGTTACGCCTAGGGTAAGGGTTCTATTAACCAGAAAGCCCTGAGTTCCAAGAACACAGCAGCTGCGAAGGACTAGCCAAGAAGAGCGCAAAAGTACCACAACATGCCTGCCTCCACAGCTTTTTCCTTGGGGACATGCCTAATTCCTGGCTGATTTGCCTTTCTCGTCTTAGGGTTGGGGTTCGGCCTAGGGCTAGGATTTTTAAAATCAGGAAGCCCTGAGTTCCAGGCACACTGGAGCTGTGAAAGGCATCCAAAAGGGAGTGCAAAAGTGCCACAACATGGCTGTTTCACGGCTTTTTCCTTGGCAAGAAGCCTAACACCAGGCTGATTTACTTTCCCAGGGTTACTGTTAGGCTTAGGCCTAGGGCTAGGATTTTTGAAACTAGGAAGCCCTTAGCTCCAGGCACACTGCAGCTGTTCAAGGCATCCCAAGGGGAGTACAAAAGTGCAACAACATGGCAGCTTTCACAGCTTTTTCCTTGGCACCATCCCTATACCTAGGCTGATTTATCTGCCTAGGGTTAGGGTTAGGGTTCAGCCTAGGGCTTGGATTTCTTTAACCAGGAGGCCCTGAGTTCCAGGCTTACTTCATCTGCCAAAGGCATCCCAGAGCGAGTGCAGAAGTGCCACAACATGGCTGCTTTCACGCCTTTTTCCTTGGCAAGAAGCCTAACATCAGGCTGGTTTACCTTCCCAGGGTTACTGTTAGGCTTAGGCCTAGGGCTAGGATTTTTGAAACTAGGAAGCCCTTGGCTCCAGGCACACTGCAGCTGTTCAAGGCATCCCAAGGGGAGTACAAAAGTGCAACAACATGGCAGCTTTCACAGCTTTTTCCTTGGCGCCATCCCTATACCTAGGCTGATTTATCTGCCTAGGGTTAGGGTTAGGGTTCAGCCTAGGGCTTGAATTTTTTTAACCAGGAAGCCCTGAGTTCCAGGCTTACTTCATCTGCCAAAGGCATCCCAAAGGGAGTGCAGAAGTGCCACAACATGGCTGCTTTCACGGCTTTTCCCTTAGGAAGAACCCTAATACCCGGCTGATTTACCTTCCTAGGGTTACTGTTAGGCTTAGGCCTAGGACTTTTAAAACCAGGAAGCCCTGGGCTCCAGGCACACTGCAGCTGCAAAAGGCATCCCAAGGGGAGCGCAAAAGTGACGCAACTTGGCTGCCACCACTGAGATTTCCATGAGACCATCCCGAACCATAGGTTGATTTTCCTTCCTAGGGTTAAGGTTTGAGTTACGCCTAGGGTAAGGGCTCTATTAACCAGAAAGCCCTGAGTTCCAAGAACACAGCAGCTGCGAAGGACTAGCCAAGAAGAGCGCAAAAGTACCACAACATGCCTGCCTCCACAGCTTTTTCCTTGTGGACATGCCTAATTCCTGGCTGATTTCCTTTTCTCGTCATAGGGTTGGGGTTCGGCCTAGGGCTAGGATTTTTAAAAGCAGGAAGCCCTGAGTTCCAGGCACACTGGAGCTGTGAAAGGCATCCAAAAGGGAGTGCAAAAGTGCCACAACATGGCTGCTTTCACGGCTTTTTCCTTGGCAAGACGCCTAACACCAGGCTGATTTACCTTTCCAGGGTTACTGTTAGGCTTAGGCCTAGGGCTAGGATTTTTAAAACTAGGAAGCCCTTAGCTCCAGGCACACTGCAGCTGTTCAAGGCATCCCAAGGGGAGTACAAAAGTGCAACAACATGGCAGCTTTCACAGCTTTTTCCTTGGCACCATCCCTATACCTAGGCTGATTTATCTGCCTAGGGTTAGGGTTAGGGTTCAGCCTAGGGCTTGAATTTCTTTAACCAGGAAGCCCTGAGTTCCAGGCTTACTTCATCTGCCAAAGGCATCCCAAAGGGAGTGCAGAAGTGCCACAACATGGCTGCTTTCACGGCTTTTCCCTTAGGAAGAACCCTAATACCCGGCTGATTTACCTTCCTAGGGTTACTGTTAGGCTTAGGCCTAGGGCTAGGATTTTTGAAACTAGGAAGCCCTTAGCTCCAGGCACACTGCAGCTGTTCAAGGCATCCAAGGGGAGTACAAAAGTGCAACAACATGGCAGCTTTCACAGCTTTTTCCTTGGCACCATCCCTATACCTAGGCTGATTTATCTGCCTAGGGTTAGGGTTAGGGTTCAGCCTAGGGCTTGGATTTTTTTAACCAGGAAGCCCTGAGTTCCAGGCTTACTTCATCTGTCAAAGGCATCCCAAAGGGAGTGCAAAAGTGCCACAACATGGCTGCTTTCACGGCTTTTTCCTTGGCAAGAAGCCTAACACCAGGCTGATTTACCTTCCCAGGGTTACTGTTAGGCTTAGGCCTAGGGCTAGGATTTTTGAAACTAGGAAGCCCTTAGCTCCAGGCACACTGCAGCTGTTCAAGGCATCCCAAGGGGAGTACAAAAGTGCAACAACATGGCAGCTTTCACAGCTTTTTTCTTGGCACCATCCCTATACCTAGGCTGATTTATCTGCCTAGGGTTAGGGTTAGGGTTCAGCCTAGGGCTTGGATTTCTTTAACCAGGAAGCCCTGAGTTCCAGGCTTACTTCATCTGCCAAAGGCATCCCAAAGGGAGTGCAGAAGTGCCACAACATGGCTGCTTTCACGGCTTTTCCCTTAGGAAGAACCCTAATACCCGGCTGATTTACCTTCCTAGGGTTACTGTTAGGCTTAGGCCTAGGACTTTTAAAACCAGGAAGCCCTGGGCTCCAGGCACACTGCAGCTGCGAAAGGCATCCCAAGGGGAGCGCAAAAGTGACGCAACTTGGCTGCCACCACTGATATTTCCATGAGACCATCCCGAACCATAGGTTGATTTTCCTTCCTAGGGTTAAGGTTTGAGTTACGCCTAGGGTAAGGGTTCTATTAACCAGAAAGCCCTGAGTTCCAAGAATACAGCAGCTGCGAAGGACTAGCCAAGAAGAGCGCAAAAGTACCACAACATGCCTGCCTCCACAGCTTTTTCCTTGGGGACATGCCTAATTCCTGGCTGATTTGCCTTTCTCGTCATAGGGTTGCGGTTCGGCCTAGGGCTAGGATTTTTAAAAGCAGGAAGCCCTGAGTTCCAGGCACACTGGAGCTGTGAAAGGCATCCAAAAGGGAGTGCAAAAGTGCCACAACATGGCTGCTTTCACGGCTTTTTCCTTGGCAAGAAGCCTAACACCAGGCTGATTTACTTTCCCAGGGTTACTGTTAGGCTTAGGCCTAGGGCTAGGATTTTTGAAACTAGGAAGCCCTTAGCTCCAGGCACACTGCAGCTGTTCAAGGCATCCCAAGGGGAGTACAAAAGTGCAACAACATGGCAGCTTTCACAGCTTTTTCCTTGGCAAGAAGCCTAACACCAGGCTGGTTTACTTTCCCAGGGTTACTGTTAGGCTTAGGCCTAGGGCTAGGATTTTTGAAACTAGGAAGCCCTTGGCTCCAGGCACACTGCAGCTGTTCAAGGCATCCCAAGGGGAGTACAAA
This sequence comes from Ammospiza caudacuta, assembly GCF_027887145.1. NCBI lineage: Eukaryota > Metazoa > Chordata > Aves > Passeriformes > Passerellidae > Ammospiza > Ammospiza caudacuta. Next base: position 114,097 of record NW_026682938.1, on the reverse strand, counting down.
AGTGCAACAACATGGCAGCTTTCACAGCTTTTTCCTTGGCACCATCCCTATACCTAGGCTGATTTATCTGCCTAGGGTTAGGGTTAGGGTTCAGCCTAGGGCTTGGATTTCTTTAACCAGGAAGCCCTGAGTTCCAGGCTTACTTCATCTGCCAAAGGCATCCCAAAGGGAGTGCAGAAGTGCCACAACATGGCTGCTTTCACGGCTTTTTCCTTGGCAAGAAGCCTAACACCAGGCTGATTTACCTTCCCAGGGTTACTGTTAGGCTTAGGCCTAGGGCTAGGATTTTTGAAACTAGGAAGCCCTTGGCTCCAGGCACACTGCAGCTGTTCAAGGCATCCCAAGGGGAGTACAAAAGTGCAACAACATGGCAGCTTTCACAGCTTTTTCCTTGGCACCATCCCTATACCTAGGCTGATTTATCTGCCTAGGGTTAGGGTTAGGGTTCAGCCTAGGGCTTGAATTTTTTTAACCAGGAAGCCCTGAGTTCCAGGCTTACTTCATCTGCCAAAGGCATCCCAAAGGGAGTGCAGAAGTGCCACAACATGGCTGCTTTCACGGCTTTTCCCTTAGGAAGAACCCTAATACCTGGCTGATTTACCTTCCTAGGGTTACTGTTAGGCTTAGGCCTAGGACTTTTAAAACCAGGAAGCCCTGGGCTCCAGGCACACTGCAGCTGCGAAAGGCATCCCAAGGGGAGCGCAAAAGTGACGCAACTTGGCTGCCACCACTGATATTTCCATGAGACCATCCCGAACCATAGGTTGATTTTCCTTCCTAGGGTTAAGGTTTGAGTTACGCCTAGGGTAAGGGTTCTATTAACCAGAAAGCCCTGAGTTCCAAGAACACAGCAGCTGCGAAGGACTAGCCAAGAAGAGCGCAAAAGTACCACAACATGCCTGCCTCCACAGCTTTTTCCTTGGGGACATGCCTAATTCCTGGCTGATTTGCCTTTCTCGTCTTAGGGTTGGGGTTCGGCCTAGGGCTAGGATTTTTAAAATCAGGAAGCCCTGAGTTCCAGGCACACTGGAGCTGTGAAAGGCATCCAAAAGGGAGTGCAAAAGTGCCACAACATGGCTGTTTCACGGCTTTTTCCTTGGCAAGAAGCCTAACACCAGGCTGATTTACTTTCCCAGGGTTACTGTTAGGCTTAGGCCTAGGGCTAGGATTTTTGAAACTAGGAAGCCCTTAGCTCCAGGCACACTGCAGCTGTTCAAGGCATCCCAAGGGGAGTACAAAAGTGCAACAACATGGCAGCTTTCACAGCTTTTTCCTTGGCACCATCCCTATACCTAGGCTGATTTATCTGCCTAGGGTTAGGGTTAGGGTTCAGCCTAGGGCTTGGATTTCTTTAACCAGGAGGCCCTGAGTTCCAGGCTTACTTCATCTGCCAAAGGCATCCCAGAGCGAGTGCAGAAGTGCCACAACATGGCTGCTTTCACGCCTTTTTCCTTGGCAAGAAGCCTAACATCAGGCTGGTTTACCTTCCCAGGGTTACTGTTAGGCTTAGGCCTAGGGCTAGGATTTTTGAAACTAGGAAGCCCTTGGCTCCAGGCACACTGCAGCTGTTCAAGGCATCCCAAGGGGAGTACAAAAGTGCAACAACATGGCAGCTTTCACAGCTTTTTCCTTGGCACCATCCCTATACCTAGGCTGATTTATCTGCCTAGGGTTAGGGTTAGGGTTCAGCCTAGGGCTTGAATTTTTTTAACCAGGAAGCCCTGAGTTCCAGGCTTACTTCATCTGCCAAAGGCATCCCAAAGGGAGTGCAGAAGTGCCACAACATGGCTGCTTTCACGGCTTTTCCCTTAGGAAGAACCCTAATACCCGGCTGATTTACCTTCCTAGGGTTACTGTTAGGCTTAGGCCTAGGGCTAGGATTTTTGAAACTAGGAAGCCCTTAGCTCCAGGCACACTGCAGCTGTTCAAGGCATCCAAGGGGAGTACAAAAGTGCAACAACATGGCAGCTTTCACAGCTTTTTCCTTGGCACCATCCCTATACCTAGGCTGATTTATCTGCCTAGGGTTAGGGTTAGGGTTCAGCCTAGGGCTTGGATTTTTTTAACCAGGAAGCCCTGAGTTCCAGGCTTACTTCATCTGTCAAAGGCATCCCAAAGGGAGTGCAAAAGTGCCACAACATGGCTGCTTTCACGGCTTTTTCCTTGGCAAGAAGCCTAACACCAGGCTGATTTACCTTCCCAGGGTTACTGTTAGGCTTAGGCCTAGGGCTAGGATTTTTGAAACTAGGAAGCCCTTAGCTCCAGGCACACTGCAGCTGTTCAAGGCATCCCAAGGGGAGTACAAAAGTGCAACAACATGGCAGCTTTCACAGCTTTTTTCTTGGCACCATCCCTATACCTAGGCTGATTTATCTGCCTAGGGTTAGGGTTAGGGTTCAGCCTAGGGCTTGGATTTCTTTAACCAGGAAGCCCTGAGTTCCAGGCTTACTTCATCTGCCAAAGGCATCCCAAAGGGAGTGCAGAAGTGCCACAACATGGCTGCTTTCACGGCTTTTCCCTTAGGAAGAACCCTAATACCCGGCTGATTTACCTTCCTAGGGTTACTGTTAGGCTTAGGCCTAGGACTTTTAAAACCAGGAAGCCCTGGGCTCCAGGCACACTGCAGCTGCGAAAGGCATCCCAAGGGGAGCGCAAAAGTGACGCAACTTGGCTGCCACCACTGATATTTCCATGAGACCATCCCGAACCATAGGTTGATTTTCCTTCCTAGGGTTAAGGTTTGAGTTACGCCTAGGGTAAGGGTTCTATTAACCAGAAAGCCCTGAGTTCCAAGAATACAGCAGCTGCGAAGGACTAGCCAAGAAGAGCGCAAAAGTACCACAACATGCCTGCCTCCACAGCTTTTTCCTTGGGGACATGCCTAATTCCTGGCTGATTTGCCTTTCTCGTCATAGGGTTGCGGTTCGGCCTAGGGCTAGGATTTTTAAAAGCAGGAAGCCCTGAGTTCCAGGCACACTGGAGCTGTGAAAGGCATCCAAAAGGGAGTGCAAAAGTGCCACAACATGGCTGCTTTCACGGCTTTTTCCTTGGCAAGAAGCCTAACACCAGGCTGATTTACTTTCCCAGGGTTACTGTTAGGCTTAGGCCTAGGGCTAGGATTTTTAAAACTAGGAAGCCCTTAGCTCCAGGCACACTGCAGCTGTTCAAGGCATCCCAAGGGGAGTACAAAAGTGCAACAACATGGCAGCTTTCACAGCTTTTTCCTTGGCAAGAAGCCTAACACCAGGCTGATTTACTTTCCCAGGGTTACTGTTAGGCTTAGGCCTAGGGCTAGGATTTTTGAAACTAGGAAGCCCTTGGCTCCAGGCACACTGCAGCTGTTCAAGGCATCCCAAGGGGAGTACAAAAGTGCAACAACATGGCAGCTTTCACAGCTTTTTCCTTGGCACCATCCCTATACCTAGGCTGATTTATCTGCCTAGGGTTAGGGTTAGGGTTCAGCCTAGGGCTTGGATTTCTTTAACCAGGAAGCCCTGAGTTCCAGGCTTACTTCATCTGCCAAAGGCATCCCAAAGGGAGTGCAGAAGTGCCACAACATGGCTGCTTTCACGGCTTTTTCCTTGGCAAGAAGCCTAACATCAGGCTGATTTACCTTCCCAGGGTTACTGTTAGGCTTAGGCCTAGGGCTAGGATTTTTGAAACTAGGAAGCCCTTGGCTCCAGGCACACTGCAGCTGTTCAAGGCATCCCAAGGGGAGTACAAAAGTGCAACAACATGGCAGCTTTCACAGCTTTTTCCTTGGCACCATCCCTATACCTAGGCTGATTTATCTGCCTAGGGTTAGGGTTAGGGTTCAGCCTAGGGCTTGAATTTTTTTAACCAGGAAGCCCTGAGTTCCAGGCTTACTTCATCTGCCAAAGGCATCCCAAAGGGAGTGCAGAAGTGCCACAACATGGCTGCTTTCACGGCTTTTCCCTTAGGAAGAACCCTAATACCTGGCTGATTTACCTTCCTAGGGTTACTGTTAGGCTTAGGCCTAGGACTTTTAAAACCAGGAAGCCCTGGGCTCCAGGCACACTGCAGCTGCGAAAGGCATCCCAAGGGGAGCGCAAAAGTGACGCAACTTGGCTGCCACCACTGATATTTCCATGAGACCATCCCGAACCATAGGTTGATTTTCCTTCCTAGGGTTAAGGTTTGAGTTACGCCTAGGGTAAGGGTTCTATTAACCAGAAAGCCCTGAGTTCCAAGAACACAGCAGCTGCGAAGGACTAGCCAAGAAGAGCGCAAAAGTACCACAACATGCCTGCCTCCACAGCTTTTTCCTTGGGGACATGCCTAATTCCTGGCTGATTTGCCTTTCTCGTCTTAGGGTTGGGGTTCGGCCTAGGGCTAGGATTTTTAAAAGCAGGAAGCCCTGAGTTCCAGGCACACTGGAGCTGTGAAAGGCATCCAAAAGGGAGTGCAAAAGTGCCACAACATGGCTGCTTTCACGGCTTTTTCCTTGGCAAGACGCCTAACACCAGGCTGATTTACCTTCCCAGGGTTACTGTTAGGCTTAGGCCTAGGGCTAGGATTTTTAAAACTAGGAAGCCCTTAGCTCCAGGCACACTGCAGCTGTTCAAGGCATCCCAAGGGGAGTACAAAAGTGCAACAACATGGCAGCTTTCACAGCTTTTTCCTTGGCACCATCCCTATACCTAGGCTGATTTATCTGCCTAGGGTTAGGGTTAGGGTTCAGCCTAGGGCTTGAATTTCTTTAACCAGGAAGCCCTGAGTTCCAGGCTTACTTCATCTGCCAAAGGCATCCCAAAGGGAGTGCAGAAGTGCCACAACATGGCTGCTTTCACGGCTTTTCCCTTAGGAAGAACCCTAATACCCGGCTGATTTACCTTCCTAGGGTTACTGTTAGGCTTAGGCCTAGGACTTTTAAAACCAGGAAGCCCTGGGCTCCAGGCACACTGCAGCTGCAAAAGGCATCCCAAGGGGAGCGCAAAAGTGACGCAACTTGGCTGCCACCACTGATATTTCCATGAGAGCATCCCGAACCATAGGCTGATTTCCCTTCCTAGGGTTAAGGTTTGAGTTACGCCTAGGGTAAGGGCTCTATTAACCAGAAAGCCCTAAGTTCCAAGAACACAGCAGCTGCGAAGGACTAGCCAAGAAGAGCGCAAAAGTAGCACAACATGCCTGCCTCCACAGCTTTTTCCTTGGGGACATGCCTAATTCCTGGCTGATTTGCCTTTCTCGTCTTAGGGTTGGGGTTCGGCCTAGGGCTAGGATTTTTAAAATCAGGAAGCCCTGAGTTCCAGGCACACTGGAGCTGTGAAAGGCATCCAAAAGGGAGTGCAAAAGTGCCACAACATGGCTGTTTCACGGCTTTTTCCTTGGCAAGAAGCCTAACATCAGGCTGATTTACTTTCCCAGGGTTACTGTTAGGCTTAGGCCTAGGGCTAGGATTTTTAAAACTAGGAAGCCCTTAGCTCCAGGCACACTGCAGCTGTTCAAGGCATCCCAAGGGGAGTACAAAAGTGCAACAACATGGCAGCTTTCACAGCTTTTTCCTTGGCACCATCCCTATACCTAGGCTGATTTATCTGCCTAGGGTTAGGGTTAGGGTTCAGCCTAGGGCTTGGATTTCTTTAACCAGGAAGCCCTGAGTTCCAGGCTTACTTCATCTGCCAAAGGCATCCCAAAGGGAGTGCAGAAGTGCCACAACATGGCTGCTTTCACGGCTTTTTCCTTGGCAAGAAGCCTAACATCAGGCTGATTTACTTTCCCAGGGTTACTGTTAGGCTTAGGCCTAGGGCTAGGATTTTTGAAACTAGGAAGCCCTTAGCTCCAGGCACACTGCAGCTGCTCAAGGCATCCCAAGGGGAGTACAAAAGTGCAACAACATGGCAGCTTTCACAGCTTTTTCCTTGGCACCATCCCTATACCTAGGCTGATTTATCTGCCTAGGGTTAGGGTTAGGGTTCAGCCTAGGGCTTGGATTTCTTTAACCAGGAAGCCCTGAGTTCCAGGCTTACTTCATCTGCCAAAGGCATCCCAAAGGTAGTGCAGAAGTGCCACAACATGGCTGCTTTCACGGCTTTTCCCTTAGGAAGAACCCTAATACCCGGCTGATTTACCTTCCTAGGGTTACTGTTAGGCTTAGGCTTAGGACTTTTAAAACCAGGAAGCCCTGGCCTCCAGGCACACTGCAGCTGCGAAAGGCATCCCAAGGGGAGCGCAAAAGTGACGCAACTTGGCTGCCACCACTGATATTTCCATGAGACCATCCCGAACCATAGGTTGATTTTCCTTCCTAGGGTTAAGGTTTGAGTTACGCCTAGGGTAAGGGCTCTATTAACCAGAAAGCCCTGAGTTCCAAGAACACAGCAGCTGCGAAGGACTAGCCAAGAAGAGCGCAAAAGTACCACAACATGCCTGCCTCCACAGCTTTTTCCTTGTGGACATGCCTAATTCCTGGCTGATTTCCTTTTCTCGTCATAGGGTTGGGGTTCGGCCTAGGGCTAGGATTTTTAAAAGCAGGAAGCCCTGAGTTCCAGGCACACTGGAGCTGTGAAAGGCATCCAAAAGGGAGTGCAAAAGTGCCACAACATGGCTGCTTTCACGGCTTTTTCCTTGGCAAGACGCCTAACACCAGGCTGATTTACCTTTCCAGGGTTACTGTTAGGCTTAGGCCTAGGGCTAGGATTTTTAAAACTAGGAAGCCCTTAGCTCCAGGCACACTGCAGCTGTTCAAGGCATCCCAAGGGGAGTACAAAAGTGCAACAACATGGCAGCTTTCACAGCTTTTTCCTTGGCACCATCCCTATACCTAGGCTGATTTATCTGCCTAGGGTTAGGGTTAGGGTTCAGCCTAGGGCTTGAATTTCTTTAACCAGGAAGCCCTGAGTTCCAGGCTTACTTCATCTGCCAAAGGCATCCCAAAGGGAGTGCAGAAGTGCCACAACATGGCTGCTTTCACGGCTTTTCCCTTAGGAAGAACCCTAATACCCGGCTGATTTACCTTCCTAGGGTTACTGTTAGGCTTAGGCCTAGGGCTAGGATTTTTGAAACTAGGAAGCCCTTAGCTCCAGGCACACTGCAGCTGTTCAAGGCATCCAAGGGGAGTACAAAAGTGCAACAACATGGCAGCTTTCACAGCTTTTTCCTTGGCACCATCCCTATACCTAGGCTGATTTATCTGCCTAGGGTTAGGGTTAGGGTTCAGCCTAGGGCTTGGATTTTTTTAACCAGGAAGCCCTGAGTTCCAGGCTTACTTCATCTGCCAAAGGCATCCCAAAGGGAGTGCAAAAGTGCCACAACATGGCTGCTTTCACGGCTTTTTCCTTGGCAAGAAGCCTAACATCAGGCTGATTTACCTTCCCAGGGTTACTGTTAGGCTTAGGCCTAGGGCTAGGATTTTTGAAACTAGGAAGCCCTTAGCTCCAGGCACACTGCAGCTGTTCAAGGCATCCCAAGGGGAGTACAAAAGTGCAACAACATGGCAGCTTTCACAGCTTTTTCCTTGGCACCATCCCTATACCTAGGCTGATTTATCTGCCTAGGGTTAGGGTTAGGGTTCAGCCTAGGGCTTGAATTTTTTTAACCAGGAAGCCCTGAGTTCCAGGCTTACTTCATCTGCCAAAGGCATCCCAAAGGGAGTGCAGAAGTGCCACAACATGGCTGCTTTCACGGCTTTTCCCTTAGGAAGAACCCTAATACCCGGCTGATTTACCTTCCTAGGGTTACTGTTAGGCTTAGGCCTAGGACTTTTAAAACCAGGAAGCCCTGGGCTCCAGGCACACTGCAGCTGCAAAAGGCATCCCAAGGGGAGCGCAAAAGTGACGCAACTTGGCTGCCACCACTGATATTTCCATGAGACCATCCCGAACCATAGGTTGATTTTCCTTCCTAGGGTTAAGGTTTGAGTTACGCCTAGGGTAAGGGTTCTATTAACCAGAAAGCCCTGAGTTCCAAGAACACAGCAGCTGCGAAGGACTAGCCAAGAAGAGCGCAAAAGTACCACAACATGCCTGCCTCCACAGCTTTTTCCTTGGGGACATGCCTAATTCCTGGCTGACTTGCCTTTCTCGTCATAGGGTTGCGGTTCGGCCTAGGGTCAGGATTTTTAAAAGCAGGAAGCCCTGAGTTCCAGGCACACTGGAGCTGTGAAAGGCATCCAAAAGGGAGTGCAAAAGTGCCACAACATGGCTGCTTTCACGGCTTTTTCCTTGGCAAGAAGCCTAACACCAGGCTGATTTACTTTCCCAGGGTTACTGTTAGGCTTAGGCCTAGGGCTAGGATTTTTGAAACTAGGAAGCCCTTAGCTCCAGGCACACTGCAGCTGTTCAAGGCATCCCAAGGGGAGTACAAAAGTGCAACAACATGGCAGCTTTCACAGCTTTTTCCTTGGCACCATCCCTATACCTAGGCTGATTTATCTGCCTAGGGTTAGGGTTAGGGTTCAGCCTAGGGCTTGGATTTCTTTAACCAGGAAGCCCTGAGTTCCAGGCTTACTTCATCTGCCAAAGGCATCCCAAAGGGAGTGCAGAAGTGCCACAACATGGCTGCTTTCACGGCTTTTTCCTTGGCAAGAAGCCTAACATCAGGCTGATTTACCTTCCCAGGGTTACTGTTAGGCTTAGGCCTAGGGCTAGGATTTTTGAAACTAGGAAGCCCTGGGCTCCCGGCACACTGCAGCTGTTCAAGGCATCCCAAGGGGAGTACAAAAGTGCAACAACATGGCAGCTTTCACAGCTTTTTCCTTGGCACCATCCCTATACCTTGGCTGATTTATCTGCCTAGGGTTAGGGTTAGGGTTCAGCCTAGGGCTTGAATTTTTTTAACCAGGAAGCCCTGAGTTCCAGGCTTACTTCATCTGGCAAAGGCATCCCAAAGGGAGTGCAGAAGTGCCACAACATGGCTGCTTTCACGGCTTTTCCCTTAGGAAGAACCCTAATACCTGGCTGATTTACCTTCCTAGGGTTACTGTTAGGCTTAGGCCTAGGACTTTTAAAACCAGGAAGCCCTGGGCTCCAGGCACACTGCAGCTGCGAAAGGCATCCCAAGGGGAGCGCAAAAGTGACGCAACTTGGCTGCCACCACTGATATTTCCATGAGAGCATCCCGAACCATAGGTTGATTTTCCTTCCTAGGGTTAAGGTTTGAGTTACGCCTAGGGTAAGGGTTCTATTAACCAGAAAGCCCTGAGTTCCAAGAACACAGCAGCTGCGAAGGACTAGCCAAGAAGAGCGCAAAAGTACCACAACATGCCTGTCTCCACAGCTTTTTCCTTGGGGACATGCCTAATTCCTGGCTGATTTGCCTTTCTCGTCTTAGGGTTGGGGTTCGGCCTAGGGCTAGGATTTTTAAAATCAGGAAGCCCTGAGTTCCAGGCACACTGGAGCTGTGAAAGGCATCCAAAAGGGAGTGCAAAAGTGCCACAACATGGCTGCTTTCACGGCTTTTTCCTTGGCAAGAAACCTAACATCAGGCTGATTTACTTTCCCAGGGTTACTGTTAGGCTTAGGCCTAGGGCTAGGATTTTTGAAACTAGGAAGCCCTGGGCTCCAGGCACACTGCAGCTGTTCAAGGCATCCCAAGGGGAGTACAAAAGTGCAACAACATGGCAGCTTTCACAGCTTTTTCCTTGGCACCATCCCTATACCTAGGCTGATTTATCTGCCTAGGGTTAGGGTTAGGGTTCAGCCTAGGGCTTGGATTTCTTTAACCAGGAAGCCCTGAGTTCCAGGCTTACTTCATCTGCCAAAGGCATCCCAAAGGGAGTGCAGAAGTGCCACAACATGGCTGCTTTCACGGCTTTTCCCTTAGGAAGAACCCTAATACCCGGCTGATTTACCTTCCTAGGGTTACTGTTAGGCTTAGGCCTAGGACTTTTAAAACCAGGAAGCCCTGGGCTCCAGGCACACTGCAGCTGCGAAAGGCATCCCAAGGGGAGCGCAAAAGTGACGCAACTTGGCTGCCACCACTGATATTTCCATGAGACCATCCCGAACCATAGGCTGATTTTCCTTCCTAGGGTTAAGGTTTGAGTTACGCCTAGGGTAAGGGTTCTATTAACCAGAAAGCCCTGAGTTCCAAGAACACAGCAGCTGCGAAGGACTAGCCAAGAAGAGCGCAAAAGTACCACAACATGCCTGCCTCCACAGCTTTTTCCTTGGGGACATGCCTAATTCCTGGCTGATTTGCCTTTCTCGTCTTAGGGTTGGGGTTCGGCCTAGGGCTAGGATTTTTAAAAGCAGGAAGCCCTGAGTTCCAGGCACACTGGAGCTGTGAAAGGCATCCAAAAGGGAGTGCAAAAGTGCCACAACATGTCTGTTTCACGGCTTTTTCCTTGGCAAGAAGCCTAACATCAGGCTGATTTACTTTCCCAGGGTTACTGTTAGGCTTAGGCCTAGGGCTAGGATTTTTGAAACTAGGAAGCCCTTAGCTCCAGGCACACTGCAGCTGTTCAAGGCATCCCAAGGGGAGTACAAAAGTGCAACAACATGGCAGCTTTCACAGCTTTTTCCTTGGCACCATCCCTATACCTAGGCTGATTTATCTGCCTAGGGTTAGGGTTAGGGTTCAGCCTAGGGCTTGAATTTTTTTTACCAGGAAGCCCTGAGTTCCAGGCTTACTTCATCTGCCAAAGGCATCCCAAAGGGAGTGCAGAAGTGCCACAACATGGCTGCTTTCACGGCTTTTCCCTTAGGAAGAACCCTAATACCCGGCTGATTTACCTTCCTAGGGTTACTGTTAGGCTTAGGCCTAGGACTTTTAAAACCAGGAAGCCCTGGGCTCCAGGCACACTGCAGCTGCGAAAGGCATCCCAAGGGGAGCGCAAAAGTGACGCAACTTGGCTGCCACCACTGATATTTCCATGAGAGCATCCCGAACCATAGGCTGATTTTCCTTCCTAGGGTTAAGGTTTGAGTTACGCCTAGGGTAAGGGTTCTATTAACCAGAAAGCCCTGAGTTCCAAGAACACAGCAGCTGCGAAGGACTAGCCAAGAAGAGCGCAAAAGTACCACAACATGCCTGCCTCCACAGCTTTTTCCTTGGGGACATGCCTAATTCCTGGCTGATTTGCCTTTCTCGTCTTAGGGTTGGGGTTCGGCCTAGGGCTAGGATTTTTAAAATCAGGAATCCCTGAGTTCCAGGCACACTGGAGCTGTGAAAGGCATCCAAAAGGGAGTGCAAAAGTGCCACAACATGGCTGCTTTCACGGCTTTTTCCTTGGCAAGAAACCTAACATCAGGCTGATTTACTTTCCCAGGGTTACTGTTAGGCTTAGGCCTAGGGCTAGGATTTTTGAAACTAGGAAGCCCTGGGCTCCAGGCACACTGCAGCTGTTCAAGGCATCCCAAGGGGAGTACAAAAGTGCAACAACATGGCAGCTTTCACAGCTTTTTCCTTGGCACCATCCCTATACCTAGGCTGATTTATCTGCCTAGGGTTAGGGTTAGGGTTCAGCCTAGGGCTTGGATTTCTTTAACCAGGAAGCCCTGAGTTCCAGGCTTACTTCATCTGCCAAAGGCATCCCAAAGGGAGTGCAGAAGTGCCACAACATGGCTGCTTTCACGGCTTTTCCCTTAGGAAGAACCCTAATACCCGGCTGATTTACCTTCCTAGGGTTACTGTTAGGCTTAGGCCTAGGACTTTTAAAACCAGGAAGCCCTGGGCTCCAGGCACACTGCAGCTGCAAAAGGCATCCCAAGGGGAGCGCAAAAGTGACGCAACTTGGCTGCCACCACTGATATTTCCATGAGACCATCCCGAACCATAGGCTGATTTTCCTTCCTAGGGTTAAGGTTTGAGTTACGCCTAGGGTAAGGGTTCTATTAACCAGAAAGCCCTGAGTTCCAAGAACACAGCAGCTGCGAAGGACTAGCCAAGAAGAGCGCAAAAGTACCACAACATGCCTGCCTCCACAGCTTTCTCCTTGGGGACATGCCTAATTCCTGGCTGATTTGCCTTTCTCGTCATAGGGTTGCGGTTCGGCCTAGGGCTAGGATTTTTAAAAGCAGGAAGCCCTGAGTTCCAGGCACACTGGAGCTGTGAAAGGCATCCAAAAGGGAGTGCAAAAGTGCCACAACATGGCTGCTTTCACGGCTTTTTCCTTGGCAAGAAGCCTAACACCAGGCCGATTTACCTTCCCAGGGTTACTGTTAGGCTTAGGCCTAGGGCTAGGATTTTTGAAACTAGGAAGCCCTTAGCTCCAGGCACACTGCAGCTGTTCAAGGCATCCCAAGGGGAGTACAAAAGTGCAACAACATGGCAGCTTTCACAGCTTTTTCCTTGGCACCATCCCTATACCTGGGCTGATTTATCTGCCTAGGGTTAGGGTTAGGGTTCAGCCTAGGGCTTGGATTTCTTTAACCAGGAAGCCCTGAGTTCCAGGCTTACTTCATCTGCCAAAGGCATCCCAAAGGGAGTGCAGAAGTGCCACAACATGGCTGCTTTCATGGCTTTTTCCTTGGCAAGAAACCTAACATCAGGCTGATTTACCTTCCCAGGGTTACTGTTAGGCTTAGGCCTAGGGCTAGGATTTTTGAAACTAGGAAGCCCTTAGCTCCAGGCACACTGCAGCTGTTCAAGGCATCCCAAGGGGAGTACAAAAGTGCAACAACATGGCAGCTTTCACAGCTTTTTCCTTGGCACCATCCCTATACCTAGGCTGATTTATCTGCCTAGGGTTAGGGTTAGGGTTCAGCCTAGGGCTTGAATTTTTTTTACCAGGAAGCCCTGAGTTCCAGGCTTACTTCATCTGCCAAAGGCATCTCAAAGGGAGTGCAGAAGTGCCACAACATGGCTGCTTTCACGGCTTTTCCCTTAGGAAGAACCCTAATACCCGGCTGATTTACCTTCCTAGGGTTACTGTTAGGCTTAGGCCTAGGACTTTTAAAACCAGGAAGCCCTGGGCTCCAGGCACACTGCAGCTGCGAAAGGCATCCCAAGGGGAGCGCAAAAGTGACGCAACTTGGCTGCCACCACTGATATTTCCATGAGACCATCCCGAACCATAGGTTGATTTTCCTTCCTAGGGTTAAGGTTTGAGTTACGCCTAGGGTAAGGGTTCTATTAACCAGAAAGCCCTGAGTTCCAAGAACACAGCAGCTGCGAAGGACTAGCCAAGAAGAGCGCAAAAGTACCACAACATGCCTGCCTCCACAGCTTTTTCCTTGTGGACATGCCTAATTCCTGGCTGATTTGCCTTTCTCGTCATAGGGTTGCGGTTCGGCCTAGGGCTAGGATTTTTAAAAGCAGGAAGCCCTGAGTTCCAGGCACACTGGAGCTGTGAAAGGCATCCAAAAGGGAGTGCAAAAGTGCCACAACATGGCTGCTTTCACGGCTTTTTCCTTGGCAAGAAGCCTAACACCAGGCTGATTTACTTTCCCAGGGTTACTGTTAGGCTTAGGCCTAGGGCTAGGATTTTTGAAACTAGGAAGCCCTTAGCTCCAGGCACACTGCAGCTGTTCAAGGCATCCCAAGGGGAGTACAAAAGTGCAACAACATGGCAGCTTTCACAGCTTTTTCCTTGGCAAGAAGCCTAACACCAGGCTGATTTACTTTCCCAGGGTTACTGTTAGGCTTAGGCCTAGGGCTAGGATTTTTGAAACTAGGAAGCCCTTAGCTCCAGGCACACTGCAGCTGTTCAAGGCATCCCAAGGGGAGTACAAAAGTGCAACAACATGGCAGCTTTCACAGCTTTTTCCTTGGCACCATCCCTATACCTAGGCTGATTTATCTGCCTAGGGTTAGGGTTAGGGTTCAGCCTAGGGCTTGGATTTCTAAAACCAGGAAGCCCTGAGTTCCAGGCTTACTTCATCTGCCAAAGGCATCCCAAAGGGAGTGCAGAAGTGCCACAACATGGCTGCTTTCACGGCTTTTTCCTTGGCAAGAAGCCTAACATCAGGCTGATTTACCTTCCCAGGGTTACTGTTAGGCTTAGGCCTAGGGCTAGGATTTTTGAAACTAGGAAGCCCTGGGCTCCAGGCACACTGCAGCTGTTCAAGGCATCCCAAGGGGAGTACAAAAGTGCAACAACATGGCAGCTTTCACAGCTTTTTCCTTGGCACCATCCCTATACCTAGGCTGATTTATCTGCCTAGGGTTAGGGTTAGGGTTCAGCCTAGGGCTTGAATTTTTTTAACCAGGAAGCCCTGAGTTCCAGGCTTACTTCATCTGCCAAAGGCATCCCAAAGGGAGTGCAGAAGTGCCACAACATGGCTGCTTTCACGGCTTTTCCCTTAGGAAGAACCCTAATACCTGGCTGATTTACCTTCCTAGGGTTACTGTTAGGCTTAGGCCTAGGACTTTTAAAACCAGGCAGCCCTGGGCTCCAGGCACACTGCAGCTGCGAAAGGCATCCCAAGGGGAGCGCAAAAGTGACGCAACTTGGCTGCCACCACTGATATTTCCATGAGACCATCCCGAACCATAGGTTGATTTTCCTTCCTAGGGTTAAGGTTTGAGTTACGCCTAGGGTAAGGCTTCTATTAACCAGAAAGCCCTGAGTTCCAAGAACACAGCAGCTGCGAAGGACTAGCCAAGAAGAGCGCAAAAGTACCACAACATGCCTGTCTCCACAGCTTTTTCCTTGGGGACATGCCTAATTCCTGGCTGATTCGCCTTTCTCGTCTTAGGGTTGGGGTTCGGCCTAGGGCTAGGATTTTTAAAAGCAGGAAGCCCTGAGTTCCAGGCACACTGGAGCTGTGAAAGGCATCCAAAAGGGAGTGCAAAAGTGCCACAACATGTCTGTTTCACGGCTTTTTCCTTGGCAAGAAGCCTAACATCAGGCTGATTTACTTTCCCAGGGTTACTGTTAGGCTTAGGCCTAGGGCTAGGATTTTTGAAACTAGGAAGCCCTTAGCTCCAGGCACACTGCAGCTGTTCAAGGCATCCCAAGGGGAGTACAAAAGTGCAACAACATGGCAGCTTTCACAGCTTTTTCCTTGGCACCATCCCTATACCTAGGCTGATTTATCTGCCTAGGGTTAGGGTTAGGGTTCAGCCTAGGGCTTGAATTTTTTTAACCAGGAAGCCCTGAGTTCCAGGCTTACTTCATCTGCCAAAGGCATCCCAAAGGGAGTGCAGAAGTGCCACAACATGGCTGCTTTCACGGCTTTTCCCTTAGGAAGAACCCTAATACCCGGCTGATTTACCTTCCTAGGGTTACTGTTAGGCTTAGGCCTAGGACTTTTAAAACCAGGAAGCCCTGGGCTCCAGGCACACTGCAGCTGCAAAAGGCATCCCAAGGGGAGCGCAAAAGTGACGCAACTTGGCTGCCACCACTGATATTTCCATGAGAGCATCCCGAACCATAGGCTGGTTTTCCTTCCTAGGGTTAAGGTTTGAGTTACGCCTAGGGTAAGGGTTCTATTAACCAGAAAGCCCTGAGTTCCAAGAACACAGCAGCTGCGAAGGACTAGCCAAGAAGAGCGCAAAAGTACCACAACATGCCTGCCTCCACAGCTTTTTCCTTGGGGACATGCCTAATTCCTGGCTGATTTGCCTTTCTCGTCTTAGGGTTGGGGTTCGGCCTAGGGCTAGGATTTTTAAAAGCAGGAAGCCCTGAGTTCCAGGCACACTGGAGCTGTGAAAGGCATCCAAAAGGGAGTGCAAAAGTGCCACAACATGGCTGCTTTCACGGCTTTTTCCTTGGCAAGAAACCTAACACCAGGCTGATTTACCTTCCCAGGGTTACTGTTAGACTTAGGCCTAGGGCTAGGATTTTTGAAACTAGGAAGCCCTGGGCTCCAGGCACACTGCAGCTGTTCAAGGCATCCCAAGGGGAGTACAAAAGTGCAACAACATGGCAGCTTTCACAGCTTTTTCCTTGGCACCATCCCTATACCTAGGCTGATTTATCTGCCTAGGGTTAGGGTTAGGGTTCAGCCTAGGGCTTGGATTTCTTTAACCAGGAAGCCCTGAGTTCCAGGCTTACTTCATCTGCCAAAGGCATCCCAAAGGGAGTGCAGAAGTGCCACAACATGGCTGCTTTCACGGCTTTTCCCTTAGGAAGAACCCTAATACCCGGCTGATTTACCTTCCTAGGGTTACTGTTAGGCTTAGGCCTAGGACTTTTAAAACCAGGAAGCCCTGGGCTCCAGGCACACTGCAGCTGCAAAAGGCATCCCAAGGGGAGCGCAAAAGTGACGCAACTTGGCTGCCACCACTGATATTTCCATGAGACCATCCCGAACCATAGGCTGATTTTCCTTCCTAGGGTTAAGGTTTGAGTTACGCCTAGGGTAAGGGTTCTATTAACCAGAAAGCCCTGAGTTCCAAGAACACAGCAGCTGCGAAGGACTAGCCAAGAAGAGCGCAAAAGTACCACAACATGCCTGCCTCCACAGCTTTTTCCTTGGGGACATGCCTAATTCCTGGCTGATTTGCCTTTCTCGTCATAGGGTTGGGGTTCGGCCTAGGGCTAGGATTTTTAAAAGCAGGAAGCCCTGAGTTCCAGGCACACTGGAGCTGTGAAAGGCATCCAAAAGGGAGTGCAAAAGTGCCACAACATGGCTGCTTTCACGGCTATTTCCTTGGCAAGAAGCCTAACACCAGGCTGATTTACCTTCCCAGGGTTACTGTTAGGCTTAGGCCTAGGGCTAGGATTTTTGAAACTAGGAAGCCCTTAGCTCCAGGCACACTGCAGCTGTTCAAGGCATCCCAAGGGGAGTACAAAAGTGCAACAACATGGCAGCTTTCACAGCTTTTTCCTTGGCACCATCCCTATACCTGGGCTGATTTATCTGCCTAGGGTTAGGGTTAGGGTTCAGCCTAGGGCTTGGATTTCTTTAACCAGGAAGCCCTGAGTTCCAGGCTTACTTCATCTGCCAAAGGCATCCCAAAGGGAGTGCAGAAGTGCCACAACATGGCTGCTTTCACGGCTTTTCCCTTAGGAAGAACCCTAATACCCGGCTGATTTACCTTCCTAGGGTTACTGTTAGGCTTAGGCCTAGGACTTTTAAAACCAGGAAGCCCTGGGCTCCAGGCACACTGCAGCTGCGAAAGGCATCCCAAGGGGAGCGCAAAAGTGACGCAACTTGGCTGCCACCACTGATATTTCCATGAGACCATCCCGAACCATAGGCTGATTTTCCTTCCTAGGGTTAAGGTTTGAGTTACGCCTAGGGTAAGGGCTCTATTAACCAGAAAGCCCTGAGTTCCAAGAACACAGCAGCTGCGAAGGACTAGCCAAGAAGAGCGCAAAAGTACCACAACATGCCTGCCTCCACAGCTTTTTCCTTGTGGACATGCCTAATTCCTGGCTGATTTGCCTTTCTCGTCATAGGGTTGGGGTTCGGCCTAGGGCAAGGATTTTTAAAATCAGGAAGCCCTGAGTTCCAGGCACACTGGAGCTGTGAAAGGCATCCAAAAGGGAGTGCAAAAGTGCCACAACATGGCTGCTTTCACGGCTTTTTCGTTGGCAAGACGCCTAACACCAGGCTGATTTACCTTTCCAGGGTTAATGTTAGGCTTAGGCCTAGGGCTAGGATTTTTAAAACTAGGAAGCCCTTAGCTCCAGGCACACTGCAGCTGTTCAAGGCATCCCAAGGGGAGTACAAAAGTGCAACAACATGGCAGCTTTCACAGCTTTTTCCTTGGCACCATCCCTATACCTAGGCTGATTTATCTGCCTAGGGTTAGGGTTAGGGTTCAGCCTAGGGCTTGAATTTCTTTAACCAGGAAGCCCTGAGTTCCAGGCTTACTTCATCTGCCAAAGGCATCCCAAAGGGAGTGCAGAAGTGCCACAACATGGCTGCTTTCACGGCTTTTCCCTTAGGAAGAACCCTAATACCCGGCTGATTTACCTTCCTAGGGTTACTGTTAGGCTTAGGCCTAGGACTTTTAAAACCAGGAAGCCCTGGGCTCCAGGCACACTGCAGCTGCAAAAGGCATCCCAAGGGGAGCGCAAAAGTGACGCAACTTGGCTGCCACCACTGATATTTCCATGAGACCATCCCGAACCATAGGCTGATTTTCCTTCCTAGGGTTAAGGTTTGAGTTACGCCTAGGGTAAGGGTTCTATTAACCAGAAAGCCCTGAGTTCCAAGAACACAGCAGCTGCGAAGGACTAGCCAAGAAGAGCGCAAAAGTACCACAACATGCCTGCCTCCACAGCTTTTTCCTTGGGGACATGCCTAATTCCTGGCTGATTTGCCTTTCTCGTCTTAGGGTTGGGGTTCGGCCTAGGGCTAGGATTTTTAAAATCAGGAAGCCCTGAGTTCCAGGCACACTGGAGCTGTGAAAGGCATCCAAAAGGGAGTGCAAAAGTGCCACAACATAGCTGTTTCACGGCTTTTTCCTTGGCAAGAAGCCTAACATCAGGCTAATTTACTTTCCCAGGGTTACTGTTAGGCTTAGGCCTAGGGCTAGGATTTTTGAAACTAGGAAGCCCTTAGCTCCAGGCACACTGCAGCTGTTCAAGGCATCCAAGGGGAGTACAAAAGTGCAACAACATGGCAGCTTTCACAGCTTTTTCCTTGGCACCATCCCTATACCTAGGCTGATTTATCTGCCTAGGGTTAGGGTTAGGGTTCAGCCTAGGGCTTGGATTTCTTTAACCAGGAGGCCCTGAGTTCCAGGCTTACTTCATCTGCCAAAGGCATCCCAGAGCGAGTGCAGAAGTGCCACAACATGGCTGCTTTCACGGCTTTTTCCTTGGCAAGAAGCCTAACATCAGGCTGGTTTACCTTCCCAGGGTTACTGTTAGGCTTAGGCCTAGGGCTAGGATTTTTGAAACTAGGAAGCCCTTGGCTCCAGGCACACTGCAGCTGTTCAAGGCATCCCAAGGGGAGTACAAAAGTGCAACAACATGGCAGCTTTCACAGCTTTTTCCTTGGCACCATCCCTATACCTAGGCTGATTTATCTGCCTAGGGTTAGGGTTAGGGTTCAGCCTAGGGCTTGAATTTTTTTAACCAGGAAGCCCTGAGTTCCAGGCTTACTTCATCTGCCAAAGGCATCCCAAAGGGAGTGCAGAAGTGCCACAACATGGCTGCTTTCACGGCTTTTCCCTTAGGAAGAACCCTAATACCCGGCTGATTTACCTTCCTAGGGTTACTGTTAGGCTTAGGCCTAGGACTTTTAAAACCAGGAAGCCCTGGCCTCCAGGCACACTGCAGCTGCGAAAGGCATCCCAAGGGGAGCGCAAAAGTGACGCAACTTGGCTGCCACCACTGATATTTCCATGAGACCATCCCGAACCATAGGTTGATTTTCCTTCCTAGGGTTAAGGTTTGAGTTACGCCTAGGGTAAGGGCTCTATTAACCAGAAAGCCCTGAGTTCCAAGAACACAGCAGCTGCGAAGGACTAGCCAAGAAGAGCGCAAAAGTACCACAACATGCCTGCCTCCACAGCTTTTTCCTTGTGGACATGCCTAATTCCTGGCTGATTTCCTTTTCTCGTCAT
Organism: Ammospiza caudacuta; assembly: GCF_027887145.1. Classification (NCBI taxonomy): domain Eukaryota; kingdom Metazoa; phylum Chordata; class Aves; order Passeriformes; family Passerellidae; genus Ammospiza; species Ammospiza caudacuta. The sequence continues at coordinate 94,726 of NW_026682938.1, read as the reverse complement.
AGGGTTGGGGTTCGGCCTAGGGCTAGGATTTTTAAAAGCAGGAAGCCCTGAGTTCCAGACACACTGGAGCTGTGAAAGGCATCCAAAAGGGAGTGCAAAAGTGCCACAACATGGCTGCTTTCACGGCTTTTTCCTTGGCAAGACGCCTAACACCAGGTTGATTTACCTTCCCAGGGTTACTGTTAGGCTTAGGCCTAGGGCTAGGATTTTTAAAACTAGGAAGCCCTTAGCTCCAGGCACACTGCAGCTGTTCAAGGCATCCCAAGGGGAGTACAAAAGTGCAACAACATGGCAGCTTTCACAGCTTTTTCCTTGGCACCATCCCTATACCTAGGCTGATTTATCTGCCTAGGGTTAGGGTTAGGGTTCAGCCTAGGGCTTGGATTTTTTTAACCAGGAAGCCCTGAGTTCCAGGCTTACTTCATCTGCCAAAGGCATCCCAAAGGTAGTGCAAAAGTGCCACAACATGGCTGCTTTCACGGCTTTTTCCTTGGCAAGAAGCCTAACATCAGGCTGATTTACCTTCCCAGGGTTACTGTTAGGCTTAGGCCTAGGGCTAGGATTTTTGAAACTAGGAAGCCCTTAGCTCCAGGCACACTGCAGCTGTTCAAGGCATCCCAAGGGGAGTACAAAAGTGCAACAACATGGCAGCTTTCACAGCTTTTTTCTTGGCACCATCCCTATACCTAGGCTGATTTATCTGCCTAGGGTTAGGGTTAGGGTTCAGCCTAGGGCTTGAATTTTTTTAACCAGGAAGCCCTGAGTTCCAGGCTTACTTCATCTGCCAAAGGCATCCCAAAGGGAGTGCAGAAGTGCCACAACATGGCTGCTTTCACGGCTTTTCCCTTAGGAAGAACCCTAATACCCGGCTGATTTACCTTCCTAGGGTTACTGTTAGGCTTAGGCCTAGGACTTTTAAAACCAGGAAGCCCTGGGCTCCAGGCACACTGCAGCTGCGAAAGGCATCCCAAGGGGAGCGCAAAAGTGACGCAACTTGGCTGCCACCACTGATATTTCCATGAGAGCATCCCGAACCATAGGTTGATTTTCCTTCCTAGGGTTAAGGTTTGAGTTACGCCTAGGGTAAGGGTTCTATTAACCAGAAAGCCCTGAATTCCAAGAACACAGCAGCTGCGAAGGACTAGCCAAGAAGAGCGCAAAAGTACCACAACATGCCTGCCTCCACAGCTTTTTCCTTGGGGACATGCCTAATTCCTGGCTGATTTGCCTTTCTCGTCATAGGGTTGCGGTTCGGCCTAGGGCTAGGATTTTTAAAAGCAGGAAGCCCTGAGTTCCAGGCACACTGGAGCTGTGAAAGGCATCCAAAAGGGAGTGCAAAAGTGCCACAACATGGCTGCTTTCACGGCTTTTTCCTTGGCAAGAAGCCTAACACCAGGCTGATTTACTTTCCCAGGGTTACTGTTAGGCTTAGGCCTAGGGCTAGGATTTTTGAAACTAGGAAGCCCTTAGCTCCAGGCACACTGCAGCTGTTCAAGGCATCCCAAGGGGAGTACAAAAGTGCAACAACATGGCAGCTTTCACAGCTTTTTCCTTGGCAAGAAGCCTAACACCAGGCTGATTTACTTTCCCAGGGTTACTGTTAGGCTTAGGCCTAGGGCTAGGATTTTTGAAACTAGGAAGCCCTTGGCTCCAGGCACACTGCAGCTGTTCAAGGCATCCCAAGGGGAGTACAAAAGTGCAACAACATGGCAGCTTTCACAGCTTTTTCCTTGGGACCATCCCTATACCTAGGCTGATTTATCTGCCTAGGGTTTGGGTTAGGGTTCAGCCTAGGGCTTGGATTTCTTTAACCAGGAAGCCCTGAGTTCCAGGCTTACTTCATCTGCCAAAGGCATCCCAAAGGGAGTGCAGAAGTGCCACAACATGGCTGCTTTCACGGCTTTTTCCTTGGCAAGAAGCCTAACATCAGGCTGATTTACTTTCCCAGGGTTACTGTTAGGCTTAGGCCTAGGGCTAGGATTTTTGAAACTAGGAAGCCCTTGGCTCCAGGCACACTGCAGCTGTTCAAGGCATCCCAAGGGGAGTACAAAAGTGCAACAACATGGCAGCTTTCACAGCTTTTTCCTTGGCACCATCCCTATACTTGGCTGATTTATCTGCCTAGGGTTAGGGTTAGGGTTCAGCCTAGGGCTTGAATTTTTTTAACCAGGAAGCCCTGAGTTCCAGGCTTACTTCATCTGCCAAAGGCATCCCAAAGGGAGTGCAGAAGTGCCACAACATGGCTGCTTTCACGGCTTTTCCCTTAGGAAGAACCCTAATACCTGGCTGATTTACCTTCCTAGGGTTACTGTTAGGCTTAGGCCTAGGACTTTTAAAACCAGGAAGCCCTGGGCTCCAGGCACACTGCAGCTGCAAAAGGCATCCCAAGGGGAGCGCAAAAGTGACGCAACTTGGCTGCCACCACTGATATTTCCATGAGACCATCCCGAACCATAGGTTGATTTTCCTTCCTAGGGTTAAGGTTTGAGTTACGCCTAGGGTAAGGGTTCTATTAACCAGAAAGCCCTGAGTTCCAAGAACACAGCAGCTGCGAAGGACTAGCCAAGAAGAGCGCAAAAGTACCACAACATGCCTGCCTCCACAGCTTTTTCCTTGGGGACATGCCTAATTCCTGGCTGATTTGCCTTTCTCGTCATAGGGTTGGGGTTCGGCCTAGGGCTAGGATTTTTAAAAGCAGGAAGCCCTGAGTTCCAGGCACACTGGAGCTGTGAAAGGCATCCAAAAGGGAGTGCAAAAGTGCCACAACATGGCTGCTTTCACGGCTTTTTCCTTGGCAAGACGCCTAACACCAGGCTGATTTACCTTCCCAGGGTTACTGTTAGGCTTAGGCCTAGGGCTAGGATTTTTGAAACTAGGAAGCCCTTAGCTCCAGGCACACTGCAGCTGTTCAAGGCATCCCAAGGGGAGTACAAAAGTGCAACAACATGGCAGCTTTCACAGCTTTTTCCTTGGCACCATCCCTATACCTAGGCTGATTTATCTGCCTAGGGTTAGGGTTAGGGTTCAGCCTAGGGCTTGAATTTCTTTAACCAGGAAGCCCTGAGTTCCAGGCTTACTTCATCTGCCAAAGGCATCCCAAAGGGAGTGCAGAAGTGCCACAACATGGCTGCTTTAACGGCTTTTCCCTTAGGAAGAACCCTAATACCCGGCTGATTTACCTTCCTAGTGTTACTGTTAGGCTTAGGCCTAGGACTTTTAAAACCAGGAAGCCCTGGGCTCCAGGCACACTGCAGCTGCAAAAGGCATCCCAAGGGGAGCGCAAAAGTGACGCAACTTGGCTGCCACCACTGATATTTCCATGAGAGAATCCCGAACCATAGGCTGATTTCCCTTCCTAGGGTTAAGGTTTGAGTTACGCCTAGGGTAAGGGCTCTATTAACCAGAAAGCCCTAAGTTCCAAGAACACAGCAGCTGCGAAGGACTAGCCAAGAAGAGCGCAAAAGTAGCACAACATGCCTGCCTCCACAGCTTTTTCCTTGGGGACATGCCTAATTCCTGGCTGATTTGCCTTTCTCGTCTTAGGGTTAGGGTTCAGCCTAGGGCTTGGATTTCTTTAACCAGGAAGCCCTGAGTTCCAGGCTTACTTCATCTGCCAAAGGCATCCCAAAGGGAGTGCAGAAGTGCCACAACATGGCTGCTTTCACGGCTTTTCCCTTAGGAAGAACCCTAATACCCGGCTGATTTACCTTCCTAGGGTTACTGTTAGGCTTAGGCCTAGGGCTAGGATTTTTGAAACTAGGAAGCCCTTAGCTCCAGGCACACTGCAGCTGTTCAAGGCATCCAAGGGGAGTACAAAAGTGCAACAACATGGCAGCTTTCACAGCTTTTTCCTTGGCACCATCCCTATACCTAGGCTGATTTATCTGCCTAGGGTTAGGGTTAGGGTTCAGCCTAGGGCTTGGATTTCTTTAACCAGGAAGCCCTGAGTTCCAGGCTTACTTCATCTGCCAAAGGCATCCCAAAGGGAGTGCAGAAGTGCCACAACATGGCTGCTTTCACGGCTTTTCCCTTAGGAAGAACCCTAATACCCGGCTGATTTACCTTCCTAGGGTTACTGTTAGGCTTAGGCCTAGGGCTAGGATTTTTGAAACTAGGAAGCCCTTAGCTCCAGGCACACTGCAGCTGTTCAAGGCATCCAAGGGGAGTACAAAAGTGCAACAACATGGCAGCTTTCACAGCTTTTTCCTTGGCACCATCCCTATACCTAGGCTGATTTATCTGCCTAGGGTTAGGGTTAGGGTTCAGCCTAGGGCTTGGATTTTTTTAACCAGGAAGCCCTGAGTTCCAGGCTTACTTCATCTGCCAAAGGCATCCCAAAGGGAGTGCAAAAGTGCCACAACATGGCTGCTTTCACGGCTTTTTCCTTGGCAAGAAGCCTAACATCAGGCTGATTTACCTTCCCAGGGTTACTGTTAGGCTTAGGCCTAGGGCTAGGATTTTTGAAACTAGGAAGCCCTGGGCTCCAGGCACACTGCAGCTGTTCAAGGCATCCCAAGGGGAGTACAAAAGTGCAACAACATGGCAGCTTTCACAGCTTTTTTCTTGGCACCATCCCTATACCTAGGCTGATTTATCTGCCTAGGGTTAGGGTTAGGGTTCAGCCTAGGGCTTGAATTTTTTTAACCAGGAAGCCCTGAGTTCCAGGCTTACTTCATCTGCCAAAGGCATCCCAAAGGGAGTGCAGAAGTGCCACAACATGGCTGCTTTCACGGCTTTTCCCTTAGGAAGAACCCTAATACCCGGCTGATTTACCTTCCTAGGGTTACTGTTAGGCTTAGGCCTAGGACTTTTAAAACCAGGAAGCCCTGGGCTCCAGGCACACTGCAGCTGCAAAAGGCATCCCAAGGGGAGCGCAAAAGTGACGCAACTTGGCTGCCACCACTGATATTTCCATGAGACCATCCCGAACCATAGGTTGATTTTCCTTCCTAGGGTTAAGGTTTGAGTTACGCCTAGGGTAAGGGTTCTATTAACCAGAAAGCCCTGAGTTCCAAGAACACAGCAGCTGCGAAGGACTAGCCAAGAAGAGCGCAAAAGTACCACAACATGCCTGCCTCCACAGCTTTTTCCTTGGGGACATGCCTAATTCCTGGCTGATTCGCCTTTCTCGTCATAGGGTTGGGCTTCGGCCTAGGGCTAGGATTTTTAAAAGCAGGAAGCCCTGAGTTCCAGGCACACTGGAGCTGTGAAAGGCATCCAAAAGGGAGTGCAAAAGTGCCACAACATGGCTGCTTTCACGGCTTTTTCCTTGGCAAGAAGCCTAACACCAGGCTGATTTACTTTCCCAGGGTTACTGTTAGGCTTAGGCCTAGGGCTAGGATTTTTGAAACTAGGAAGCCCTTAGCTCCAGGCACACTGCAGCTGTTCAAGGCATCCCAAGGGGAGTACAAAAGTGCAACAACATGGCAGCTTTCACAGCTTTTTCCTTGGCAAGAAGCCTAACACCAGGCTGATTTACTTTCCCAGGGTTACTGTTAGGCTTAGGCCTAGGGCTAGGATTTTTGAAATTAGGAAGCCCTTAGCTCCAGGCACACTGCAGCTGTTCAAGGCATCCCAAGGGGAGTACAAAAGTGCAACAACATGGCAGCTTTCACAGCTTTTTCCTTGGCACCATCCCTATACCTAGGCTGATTTATCTGCCTAGGGTTAGGGTTAGGGTTCAGCCTAGGGCTTGGATTTCTTTAACCAGGAAGCCCTGAGTTCCAGGCTTACTTCATCTGCCAAAGGCATCCCAAAGGGAGTGCAAAAGTGCCACAACATGGCTGCTTTCACGGCTTTTTCCTTGGCAAGAAGCCTAACATCAGGCTGATTTACCTTCCCAGGGTTACTGTTAGGCTTAGGCCTAGGGCTAGGATTTTTGAAACTAGGAAGCCCTGGGCTCCAGGCACACTGCAGCTGTTCAAGGCATCCCAAGGGGAGTACAAAAGTGCAACAACATGGCAGCTTTCACAGCTTTTTCCTTGGCACCATCCCTATACCTAGGCTGATTTATCTGCCTAGGGTTAGGGTTAGGGTTCAGCCTAGGGCTTGAATTTTTTTAACCAGGAAGCCCTGAGTTCCAGGCTTACTTCATCTGCCAAAGGCATCCCAAAGGGAGTGCAGAAGTGCCACAACATGGCTGCTTTCACGGCTTTTCCCTTAGGAAGAACCCTAATACCTGGCTGATTTACCTTCCTAGGGTTACTGTTAGGCTTAGGCCTAGGACTTTTAAAACCAGGAAGCCCTGGGCTCCAGGCACACTGCAGCTGCGAAAGGCATCCCAAGGGGAGCGCAAAAGTGACGCAACTTGGCTGCCACCACTGATATTTCCATGAGACCATCCCGAACCATAGGTTGATTTTCCTTCCTAGGGTTAAGGTTTGAGTTACGCCTAGGGTAAGGGTTCTATTAACCAGAAAGCCCTGAGTTCCAAGAACACAGCAGCTGCGAAGGACTAGCCAAGAAGAGCGCAAAAGTACCACAACATGCCTGCCTCCACAGCTTTTTCCTTGGGGACATGCCTAATTCCTGGCTGATTTGCCTTTCTCGTCTTAGGGTTGGGGTTCGGCCTAGGGCTAGGATTTTTAAAAGCAGGAAGCCCTGAGTTCCAGGCACACTGGAGCTGTGAAAGGCATCCAAAAGGGAGTGCAAAAGTGCCACAACATGGCTGCTTTCACGGCTTTTTCCTTGGCAAGACGCCTAACACCAGGCTGATTTACCTTCCCAGGGTTACTGTTAGGCTTAGGCCTAGGGCTAGGATCTTTAAAACTAGGAAGCCCTTAGCTCCAGGCACACTGCAGCTGTTCAAGGCATCCCAAGGGGAGTACAAAAGTGCAACAACATGGCAGCTTTCACAGCTTTTTCCTTGGCACCATCCCTATACCTAGGCTGATTTATCTGCCTAGGGTTAGGGTTAGGGTTCAGCCTAGGGCTTGAATTTCTTTAACCAGGAAGCCCTGAGTTCCAGGCTTACTTCATCTGCCAAAGGCATCCCAAAGGGAGTGCAGAAGTGCCACAACATGGCTGCTTTCACGGCTTTTCCCTTAGGAAGAACCCTAATACCCGGCTGATTTACCTTCCTAGGGTTACTGTTAGGCTTAGGCCTAGGACTTTTAAAACCAGGAAGCCCTGGGCTCCAGGCACACTGCAGCTGCAAAAGGCATCCCAAGGGGAGCGCAAAAGTGACGCAACTTGGCTGCCACCACTGATATTTCCATGAGAGCATCCCGAACCATAGGCTGATTTCCCTTCCTAGGGTTAAGGTTTGAGTTACGCCTAGGGTAAGGGCTCTATTAACCAGAAAGCCCTAAGTTCCAAGAACACAGCAGCTGCGAAGGACTAGCCAAGAAGAGCGCAAAAGTACCACAACATGCCTGCCTCCACAGCTTTTTCCTTGGGGACATGCCTAATTCCTGGCTGATTTGCCTTTCTCGTCTTAGGGTTGGGGTTCAGCCTAGGGCTAGGATTTTTAAAATCAGGAAGCCCTGAGTTCCAGGCACACTGGAGCTGTGAAAGGCATCCAAAAGGGAGTGCAAAAGTGCCACAACATGGCTGCTTCCACGGCTTTTTCCTTGGCAAGAAGCCTAACATCAGGCTGATTTACTTTCCCAGGGTTACTGTTAGGCTTAGGCCTAGGGCTAGGATTTTTGAAACTAGGAAGCCCTTAGCTCCAGGCACACTGCAGCTGTTCAAGGCATCCCAAGGGGAGTACAAAAGTGCAACAACATGGCAGCTTTCACAGCTTTTTCCTTGGCACCATCCCTATACCTAGGCTGATTTATCTGCCTAGGGTTAGGGTTAGGGTTCAGCCTAGGGCTTGGATTTCTTTAACCAGGAAGCCCTGAGTTCCAGGCTTACTTCATCTGCCAAAGGCATCCCAAAGGGAGTGCAGAAGTGCCACAACATGGCTGCTTTCACGGCTTTTTCCTTGGCAAGAAGCCTAACATCAGGCTGATTTACTTTCCCAGGGTTACTGTTAGGCTTAGGCCTAGGGCTAGGATTTTTGAAACTAGGAAGCCCTTAGCTCCAGGCACACTGCAGCTGTTCAAGGCATCCAAGGGGAGTACAAAAGTGCAACAACATGGCAGCTTTCACAGCTTTTTCCTTGGCACCATCCCTATACCTAGGCTGATTTATCTGCCTAGGGTTAGGGTTAGGGTTCAGCCTAGGGCTTGGATTTCTTTAACCAGGAAGCCCTGAGTTCCAGGCTTACTTCATCTGCCAAAGGCATCCCAAAGGGAGTGCAAAAGTGCCACAACATGGCTGCTTTCACGGCTTTTTCCTTGGCAAGAAGCCTAACATCAGGCTGATTTACCTTCCCAGGGTTACTGTTAGGCTTAGGCCTAGGGCTAGGATTTTTGAAACTAGGAAGCCCTTAGCTCCAGGCACACTGCAGCTGTTCAAGGCATCCCAAGGGGAGTACAAAAGTGCAACAACATGGCAGCTTTCACAGCTTTTTTCTTGGCACCATCCCTATACCTAGGCTGATTTATCTGCCTGGGGTTAGGGTTAGGGTTCAGCCTAGGGCTTGAATTTTTTTAACCAGGAAGCCCTGAGTTCCAGGCTTACTTCATCTGCCAAAGGCATCCCAAAGGGAGTGCAGAAGTGCCACAACATGGCTGCTTTCACGGCTTTTCCCTTAGGAAGAACCCTAATACCCGGCTGATTTACCTTCCTAGGGTTACTGTTAGGCTTAGGCCTAGGACTTTTAAAACCAGGAAGCCCTGGGCTCCAGGCACACTGCAGCTGCGAAAGGCATCCCAAGGGGAGCGCAAAAGTGACGCAACTTGGCTGCCACCACTGATATTTCCATGAGACCATCCCGAACCATAGGTTGATTTTCCTTCCTAGGGTTAAGGTTTGAGTTACGCCTAGGGTAAGGGTTCTATTAACCAGAAAGCCCTGAGTTCCAAGAACACAGCAGCTGCGAAGGACTAGCCAAGAAGAGCGCAAAAGTACCACAACATGCCTGCCTCCACAGCTTTTTCCTTGGGGACATGCCTAATTCCTGGCTGATTTGCCTTTCTCGTCATAGGGTTGCGGTTCGGCCTAGGGCTAGGATTTTTAAAAGCAGGAAGCCCTGAGTTCCAGGCACACTGGAGCTGTGAAAGGCATCCAAAAGGGAGTGCAAAAGTGCCACAACATGGCTGCTTTCACGGCTTTTTCCTTGGCAAGAAGCCTAACACCAGGCTGATTTACTTTCCCAGGGTTACTGTTAGGCTTAGGCCTAGGGCTAGGATTTTTGAAACTAGGAAGCCCTTAGCTCCAGGCACACTGCAGCTGTTCAAGGCATCCCAAGGGGAGTACAAAAGTGCAACAACATGGCAGCTTTCACAGCTTTTTCCTTGGCAAGAAGCCTAACACCAGGCTGATTTACTTTCCCAGGGTTACTGTTAGGCTTAGGCCTAGGGCTAGGATTTTTGAAACTAGGAAGCCCTTAGCTCCAGGCACACTGCAGCTGTTCAAGGCATCCCAAGGGGAGTACAAAAGTGCAACAACATGGCAGCTTTCACAGCTTTTTCCTTGGCACCATCCCTATACCTAGGCTGATTTATCTGCCTAGGGTTAGGGTTAGGGTTCAGCCTAGGGCTTGGATTTCTTTAACCAGGAAGCCCTGAGTTCCAGGCTTACTTCATCTGCCAAAGGCATCCCAAAGGGAGTGCAGAAGTGCCACAACATGGCTGCTTTCACGGCTTTTTCCTTGGCAAGAAACCTAACATCAGGCTGATTTACCTTCCCAGGGTTACTGTTAGGCTTAGGCCTAGGGCTAGGATTTTTGAAACTAGGAAGCCCTGGGCTCCAGGCACACTGCAGCTGTTCAAGGCATCCCAAGGGGAGTACAAAAGTGCAACAACATGGCAGCTTTCACAGCTTTTTCCTTGGCACCATCCCTATACCTAGGCTGATTTATCTGCCTAGGGTTAGGGTTAGGGTTCAGCCTAGGGCTTGAATTTTTTTAACCAGGAAGCCCTGAGTTCCAGGCTTACTTCATCTGCCAAAGGCATCCCAAAGGGAGTGCAGAAGTGCCACAACATGGCTGCTTTCACGGCTTTTCCCTTAGGAAGAACCCTAATACCTGGCTGATTTACCTTCCTAGGGTTACTGTTAGGCTTAGGCCTAGGACTTTTAAAACCAGGAAGCCCTGGGCTCCAGGCACACTGCAGCTGCGAAAGGCATCCCAAGGGGAGCGCAAAAGTGACGCAACTTGGCTGCCACCACTGATATTTCCATGAGACCATCCCGAACCATAGGTTGATTTTCCTTCCTAGGGTTAAGGTTTGAGTTACGCCTAGGGTAAGGGTTCTATTAACCAGAAAGCCCTGAGTTCCAGAACACAGCAGCTGCGAAGGACTAGCCAAGAAGAGCGCAAAAGTACCACAACATGCCTGCCTCCACAGCTTTTTCCTTGGGGACATGCCTAATTCCTGGCTGATTTGCCTTTCTCGTCTTAGGGTTGGGGTTCGGCCTAGGGCTAGGATTTTTAAAAGCAGGAAGCCCTGAGTTCCAGGCACACTGGAGCTGTGAAAGGCATCCAAAAGGGAGTGCAAAAGTGCCACAACATGGCTGCTTTCACGGCTTTTTCCTTGGCAAGACGCCTAACACCAGGCTGATTTGCCTTCCCAGGGTTACTGTTAGGCTTAGGCCTAGGGCTAGGATCTTTAAAACTAGGAAGCCCTTAGCTCCAGGCACACTGCAGCTGTTCAAGGCATCCCAAGGGGAGTACAAAAGTGCAACAACATGGCAGCTTTCACAGCTTTTTCCTTGGCACCATCCCTATACCTAGGCTGATTTATCTGCCTAGGGTTAGGGTTAGGGTTCAGCCTAGGGCTTGAATTTCTTTAACCAGGAAGCCCTGAGTTCCAGGCTTACTTCATCTGCCAAAGGCATCCCAAAGGGAGTGCAGAAGTGCCACAACATGGCTGCTTTCACGGCTTTTCCCTTAGGAAGAACCCTAATACCCGGCTGATTTACCTTCCTAGGGTTACTGTTAGGCTTAGGCCTAGGACTTTTAAAACCAGGAAGCCCTGGGCTCCAGGCACACTGCAGCTGCAAAAGGCATCCCAAGGGGAGCGCAAAAGTGACGCAACTTGGCTGCCACCACTGATATTTCCATGAGAGCATCCCGAACCATAGGCTGATTTCCCTTCCTAGGGTTAAGGTTTGAGTTACGCCTAGGGTAAGGGCTCTATTAACCAGAAAGCCCTGAGTTCCAAGAACACAGCAGCTGCGAAGGACTAGCCAAGAAGAGCGCAAAAGTAGCACAACATGCCTGCCTCCACAGCTTTTTCCTTGGGGACATGCCTAATTCCTGGCTGATTTGCCTTTCTCGTCTTAGGGTTGGGGTTCGGCCTAGGGCTAGGATTTTTAAAATCAGGAAGCCCTGAGTTCCAGGCACACTGGAGCTGTGAAAGGCATCCAAAAGGGAGTGCAAAAGTGCCACAACATGGCTGTTTCACGGCTTTTTCCTTGGCAAGAAGCCTAACATCAGGCTGATTTACTTTCCCAGGGTTACTGTTAGGCTTAGGCCTAGGGCTAGGATTTTTAAAACTAGGAAGCCCTTAGCTCCAGGCACACTGCAGCTGTTCAAGGCATCCCAAGGGGAGTACAAAAGTGCAACAACATGGCAGCTTTCACAGCTTTTTCCTTGGCACCATCCCTATACCTAGGCTGATTTATCTGCCTAGGGTTAGGGTTAGGGTTCAGCCTAGGGCTTGGATTTCTTTAACCAGGAAGCCCTGAGTTCCAGGCTTACTTCATCTGCCAAAGGCATCCCAAAGGGAGTGCAGAAGTGCCACAACATGGCTGCTTTCACGGCTTTTTCCTTGGCAAGAAGCCTAACATCAGGCTGATTTACTTTCCCAGGGTTACTGTTAGGCTTAGGCCTAGGGCTAGGATTTTTGAAACTAGGAAGCCCTTAGCTCCAGGCACACTGCAGCTGTTCAAGGCATCCAAGGGGAGTACAAAAGTGCAACAACATGGCAGCTTTCACAGCTTTTTCCTTGGCACCATCCCTATACCTAGGCTGATTTATCTGCCTAGGGTTAGGGTTAGGGTTCAGCCTAGGGCTTGGATTTCTTTAACCAGGAAGCCCTGAGTTCCAGGCTTACTTCATCTGCCAAAGGCATCCCAAAGGGAGTGCAAAAGTGCCACAACATGGCTGCTTTCACGGCTTTTTCCTTGGCAAGAAGCCTAACATCAGGCTGATTTACCTTCCCAGGGTTACTGTTAGGCTTAGGCCTAGGGCTAGGATTTTTGAAACTAGGAAGCCCTTAGCTCCGGGCACACTGCAGCTGTTCAAGGCATCCCAAGGGGAGTACAAAAGTGCAACAACATGGCAGCTTTCACAGCTTTTTTCTTGGCACCATCCCTATACCTAGGCTGATTTATCTGCCTGGGGTTAGGGTTAGGGTTCAGCCTAGGGCTTGAATTTTTTTAACCAGGAAGCCCTGAGTTCCAGGCTTACTTCATCTGCCAAAGGCATCCCAAAGGGAGTGCAGAAGTGCCACAACATGGCTGCTTTCACGGCTTTTCCCTTAGGAAGAACCCTAATACCCGGCTGATTTACCTTCCTAGGGTTACTGTTAGGCTTAGGCCTAGGACTTTTAAAACCAGGAAGCCCTGGGCTCCAGGCACACTGCAGCTGCGAAAGGCATCCCAAGGGGAGCGCAAAAGTGACGCAACTTGGCTGCCACCACTGATATTTCCATGAGACCATCCCGAACCATAGGTTGATTTTCCTTCCTAGGGTTAAGGTTTGAGTTACGCCTAGGGTAAGGGTTCTATTAACCAGAAAGCCCTGAGTTCCAAGAACACAGCAGCTGCGAAGGACTAGCCAAGAAGAGCGCAAAAGTACCACAACATGCCTGCCTCCACAGCTTTTTCCTTGGGGACATGCCTAATTCCTGGCTGATTTGCCTTTCTCGTCATAGGGTTGCGGTTCGGCCTAGGGCTAGGATTTTTAAAAGCAGGAAGCCCTGAGTTCCAGGCACACTGGAGCTGTGAAAGGCATCCAAAAGGGAGTGCAAAAGTGCCACAACATGGCTGCTTTCACGGCTTTTTCCTTGGCAAGAAGCCTAACACCAGGCTGATTTACTTTCCCAGGGTTACTGTTAGGCTTAGGCCTAGGGCTAGGATTTTTGAAACTAGGAAGCCCTTAGCTCCAGGCACACTGCAGCTGTTCAAGGCATCCCAAGGGGAGTACAAAAGTGCAACAACATGGCTGCTTTCACAGGTTTTTCCTTGGCAAGAAGCCTAACACCAGGCTGATTTACTTTCCCAGGGTTACTGTTAGGCTTAGGCCTAGGGCTAGGATTTTTGAAACTAGGAAGCCCTTAGCTCCAGGCACACTGCAGCTGTTCAAGGCATCCCAAGGGGAGTACAAAAGTGCAACAACATGGCAGCTTTCACAGCTTTTTCCTTGGCACCATCCCTATACCTAGGCTGATTTATCTGCCTAGGGTTAGGGTTAGGGTTCAGCCTAGGGCTTGGATTTCTTTAACCAGGAAGCCCTGAGTTCCAGGCTTACTTCATCTGCCAAAGGCATCCCAAAGGGAGTGCAGAAGTGCCACAACATGGCTGCTTTCACGGCTTTTTCCTTGGCAAGAAACCTAACATCAGGCTGATTTACCTTCCCAGGGTTACTGTTAGGCTTAGGCCTAGGGCTAGGATTTTTGAAACTAGGAAGCCCTGGGCTCCAGGCACACTGCAGCTGTTCAAGGCATCCCAAGGGGAGTACAAAAGTGCAACAACATGGCAGCTTTCACAGCTTTTTCCTTGGCACCATCCCTGTACCTAGGCTGATTTATCTGCCTAGGGTTAGGGTTAGGGTTCAGCCTAGGGCTTGAATTTTTTTAACCAGGAAGCCCTGAGTTCCAGGCTTACTTCATCTGCCAAAGGCATCCCAAAGGGAGTGCAGAAGTGCCACAACATGGCTGCTTTCACGGCTTTTCCCTTAGGAAGAACCCTAATACCTGGCTGATTTACCTTCCTAGGGTTACTGTTAGGCTTAGGCCTAGGACTTTTAAAACCAGGAAGCCCTGGGCTCCAGGCACACTGCAGCTGCGAAAGGCATCCCAAGGGGAGCGCAAAAGTGACGCAACTTGGCTGCCACCACTGATATTTCCATGAGAGCATCCCGAACCATAGGCTGATTTTCCTTCCTAGGGTTAAGGTTTGAGTTACGCCTAGGGTAAGGGTTCTATTAACCAGAAAGCCCTGAGTTCCAAGAACACAGCAGCTGCGAAGGACTAGCCAAGAAGAGCGCAAAAGTACCACAACATGCCTGCCTCCACAGCTTTTTCCTTGGGGACATGCCTAATTCCTGGCTGATTTGCCTTTCTCGTCTTAGGGTTGGGGTTCGGCCTAGGGCTAGGATTTTTAAAAGCAGGAAGCCCTGAGTTCCAGGCACACTGGAGCTGTGAAAGGCATCCAAAAGGGAGTGCAAAAGTGCCACAACATGGCTGCTTTCACGGCTTTTTCCTTGGCAAGACGCCTAACACCAGGCTGATTTGCCTTCCCAGGGTTACTGTTAGGCTTAGGCCTAGGGCTAGGATCTTTAAAACTAGGAAGCCCTTAGCTCCAGGCACACTGCAGCTGTTCAAGGCATCCCAAGGGGAGTACAAAAGTGCAACAACATGGCAGCTTTCACAGCTTTTTCCTTGGCACCATCCCTATACCTTGGCTGATTTATCTGCCTAGGGTTAGGGTTAGGGTTCAGCCTAGGGCTTGAATTTCTTTAACCAGGAAGCCCTGAGTTCCAGGCTTACTTCATCTGCCAAAGGCATCCCAAAGGGAGTGCAGAAGTGCCACAACATGGCTGCTTTCACGGCTTTTCCCTTAGGAAGAACCCTAATACCCGGCTGATTTACCTTCCTAGGGTTACTGTTAGGCTTAGGCCTAGGACTTTTAAAACCAGGAAGCCCTGGGCTCCAGGCACACTGCAGCTGCAAAAGGCATCCCAAGGGCAGCGCAAAAGTGACGCAACTTGGCTGCCACCACTGATATTTCCATGAGAGCATCCCGAACCATAGGCTGATTTCCCTTCCTAGGGTTAAGGTTTGAGTTACGCCTAGGGTAAGGGCTCTATTAACCAGAAAGCCCTAAGTTCCAAGAACACAGCAGCTGCGAAGGACTAGCCAAGAAGAGCGCAAAAGTACCACAACATGCCTGCCTCCACAGCTTTTTCCTTGGGGACATGCCTAATTCCTGGCTGATTTGCCTTTCTCGTCTTAGGGTTGGGGTTCGGCCTAGGGCTAGGATTTTTAAAATCAGGAAGCCCTGAGTTCCAGGCACACTGGAGCTGTGAAAGGCATCCAAAAGGGAGTGCAAAAGTGCCACAACATGGCTGTTTCACGGCTTTTTCCTTGGCAAGAAGCCTAACATCAGGCTGATTTACTTTCCCAGGGTTACTGTTAGGCTTAGGCCTAGGGCTAGGATTTTTAAAACTAGGAAGCCCTTAGCTCCAGGCACACTGCAGCTGTTCAAGGCATCCCAAGGGGAGTACAAAAGTGCAACAACATGGCAGCTTTCACAGCTTTTTCCTTGGCACCATCCCTATACCTAGGCTGATTTATCTGCCTAGGGTTAGGGTTAGGGTTCAGCCTAGGGCTTGGATTTCTTTAACCAGGAAGCCCTGAGTTCCAGGCTTACTTCATCTGCCAAAGGCATCCCAAAGGGAGTGCAGAAGTGCCACAACATGGCTGCTTTCACGGCTTTTTCCTTGGCAAGAAGCCTAACATCAGGCTGATTTACTTTCCCAGGGTTACTGTTAGGCTTAGGCCTAGGGCTAGGATTTTTGAAACTAGGAAGCCCTTAGCTCCAGGCACACTGCAGCTGTTCAAGGCATCCAAGGGGAGTACAAAAGTGCAACAACATGGCAGCTTTCACAGCTTTTTCCTTGGCACCATCCCTATACCTAGGCTGATTTATCTGCCTAGGGTTAGGGTTAGGGTTCAGCCTAGGGCTTGGATTTCTTTAACCAGGAAGCCCTGAGTTCCAGGCTTACTTCATCTGCCAAAGGCATCCCAAAGGGAGTGCAAAAGTGCCACAACATGGCTGCTTTCACGGCTTTTTCCTTGGCAAGAAGCCTAACATCAGGCTGATTTACCTTCCCAGGGTTACTGTTAGGCTTAGGCCTAGGGCTAGGATTTTTGAAACTAGGAAGCCCTTAGCTCCAGGCACACTGCAGCTGTTCAAGGCATCCCAAGGGGAGTACAAAAGTGCAACAACATGGCAGCTTTCACAGCTTTTTTCTTGGCACCATCCCTATACCTAGGCTGATTTATCTGCCTGGGGTTAGGGTTAGGGTTCAGCCTAGGGCTTGAATTTTTTTAACCAGGAAGCCCTGAGTTCCAGGCTTACTTCATCTGCCAAAGGCATCCCAAAGGGAGTGCAGAAGTGCCACAACATGGCTGCTTTAACGGCTTTTCCCTTAGGAAGAACCCTAATACCCGGCTGATTTACCTTCCTAGGGTTACTGTTAGGCTTAGGCCTAGGACTTTTAAAACCAGGAAGCCCTGGGCTCCAGGCACACTGCAGCTGCGAAAGGCATCCCAAGGGGAGCGCAAAAGTGACGCAACTTGGCTGCCACCACTGATATTTCCATGAGACCATCCCGAACCATAGGTTGATTTTCCTTCCTAGGGTTAAGGTTTGAGTTACGCCTAGGGTAAGGGTTCTATTAACCAGAAAGCCCTGAGTTCCAAGAACACAGCAGCTGCGAAGGACTAGCCAAGAAGAGCGCAAAAGTACCACAACATGCCTGCCTCCACAGCTTTTTCCTTGGGGACATGCCTAATTCCTGGCTGATTTGCCTTTCTCGTCATAGGGTTGCGGTTCGGCCTAGGGCTAGGATTTTTAAAAGCAGGAAGCCCTGAGTTCCAGGCACACTGGAGCTGTGAAAGGCATCCAAAAGGGAGTGCAAAAGTGCCACAACATGGCTGCTTTCACGGTTTTTCCTTGGCAAGAAGCCTAACACCAGGCTGATTTACTTTCCCAGGGTTACTGTTAGGCTTAGGCCTAGGGCTAGGATTTTTGAAACTAGGAAGCCCTTAGCTCCAGGCACACTGCAGCTGTTCAAGGCATCCCAAGGGGAGTACAAAAGTGCAACAACATGGCAGCTTTCACAGCTTTTTCCTTGGCAAGAAGCCTAACACCAGGCTGATTTACTTTCCCAGGGTTACTGTTAGGCTTAGGCCTAGGGCTAGGATTTTTGAAACTAGGAAGCCCTTAGCTCCAGGCACACTGCAGCTGTTCAAGGCATCCCAAGGGGAGTACAAAAGTGCAACAACATGGCAGCTTTCACAGCTTTTTCCTTGGCACCATCCCTATACCTAGGCTGATTTATCTGCCTAGGGTTAGGGTTAGGGTTCAGCCTAGGGCTTGAATTTTTTTAACCAGGAAGCCCTGAGTTCCAGGCTTACTTCATCTGCCAAAGGCATCCCAAAGGGAGTGCAGAAGTGCCACAACATGGCTGCTTTCACGGCTTTTCCCTTAGGAAGAGCCCTAATACCCGGCTGATTTACCTTCCTAGGGTTACTGTTAGGCTTAGGCCTAGGACTTTTAAAACCAGGAAGCCCTGGCCTCCAGGCACACTGCAGCTGCGAAAGGCATCCCAAGGGGAGCGCAAAAGTGACGCAACTTGGCTGCCACCACTGATATTTCCATGAGACCATCCCGAACCATAGGTTGATTTTCCTTCCTAGGGTTAAGGTTTGAGTTACGCCTAGGGTAAGGGTTCTATTAACCAGAAAGCCCTGAGTTCCAAGAACACAGCAGCTGCGAAGGACTAGCCAAGAAGAGCGCAAAAGTACCACAACATGCCTGCCTCCACAGCTTTTTCCTTGGGGACATGCCTAATTCCTGGCTGATTTGCCTTTCTCGTCTTAGGGTTGCGGTTCGGCCTAGGGCTAGGATTTTTAAAAGCAGGAAGCCCTGAGTTCCAGGCACACTGGAGCTGTGAAAGGCATCCAAAAGGGAGTGCAAAAGTGCCACAACATGGCTGCTTTCACGGCTTTTTCCTTGGCAAGACGCCTAACACCAGGCTGACTTACCTTCCCAGGGTTACTATTAGGCTTAGGCCTAGGGCTAGGATTTTTAAAACTAGGAAGCCCTTAGCTCCAGGCACACTGCAGCTGTTCAAGGCATCCCAAGGGGAGTACAAAAGTGCAACAACATGGCAGCTTTCACAGCTTTTTCCTTGGCACCATCCCTATACCTAGGCTGATTTATCTGCCTAGGGTTAGGGTTAGGGTTCAGCCTAGGGCTTGAATTTTTTTAACCAGGAAGCCCTGAGTTCCAGGCTTACTTCATCTGCCAAAGGCATCCCAAAGGGAGTGCAGAAGTGCCACAACATGGCTGCTTTCACGGCTTTTTCCTTAGGAAGAACCCTAATACCCGGCTGATTTACCTTCCTAGGGTTACTGTTAGGCTTAGGCCTAGGACTTTTAAAACCAGGAAGCCCTGGGCTCCAGGCACACTGCAGCTGCGAAAGGCATCCCAAGGGGAGCGCAAAAGTGACGCAACTTGGCTGCCACCACTGATATTTCCATGAGACCATCCCGAACCATAGGCTGATTTTCCTTCCTAGGGTTAAGGTTTGAGTTACGCCTAGGGTAAGGGTTCTATTAACCAGAAAGCCCTGAGTTCCAAGAACACAGCAGCTGCGAAGGACTAGCCAAGAAGAGCGCAAAAGTACCACAACATGCCTGCCTCCACAGCTTTTTCCTTGGGGACATGCCTAATTCCTGGCTGATTTGCCTTTCTCGTCTTAGGGTTGGGGTTCGGCCTAGGGCTAGGATTTTTAAAATCAGGAAGCCCTGAGTTCCAGGCACACTGGAGCTGTGAAAGGCATCCAAAAGGGAGTGCAAAAGTGCCACAACATGGCTGCTTTCACGGCTTTTTCCTTGGCAAGAAACCTAACATCAGGCTGATTTACTTTCCCAGGGTTACTGTTAGGCTTAGGCCTAGGGCTAGGATTTTTGAAACTAGGAAGCCCTTAGCTCCAGGCACACTGCAGCTGTTCAAGGCATCCCAAGGGGAGTACAAAAGTGCAACAACATGGCAGCTTTCACAGCTTTTTCCTTGGCACCATCCCTATACCTAGGCTGATTTATCTGCCTAGGGTTAGGGTTAGGGTTCAGCCTAGGGCTTGGATTTCTTTAACCAGGAAGCCCTGAGTTCCAGGCTTACTTCATCTGCCAAAGGCATCCCAAAGGGAGTGCAGAAGTGCCACAACATGGCTGCTTTCACGGCTTTTTCCTTGGCAAGAAGCCTAACATCAGGCTGATTTACTTTCCCAGGGTTACTGTTAGGCTTAGGCCTAGGGCTAGGATTTTTGAAACTAGGAAGCCCTTAGCTCCAGGCACACTGCAGCTGTTCAAGGCATCCCAAGGGGAGTACAAAAGTGCAACAACATGGCAGCTTTCACAGCTTTTTCCTTGGCACCATCCCTATACCTAGGCTGATTTATCTGCCTAGGGTTAGGGTTAGGGTTCAGCCTAGGGCTTGAATTTTTTTAACCAGGAAGCCCTGAGTTCCAGGCTTACTTCATCTGCCAAAGGCATCCCAAAGGGAGTGCAGAAGTGCCACAACATGGCTGCTTTCACGGCTTTTCCCTTAGGAAGAACCCTAATACCCGGCTGATTTACCTTCCTAGGGTTACTGTTAGGCTTAGGCCTAGGACTTTTAAAACCAGGAAGCCCTGGGCTCCAGGCACACTGCAGCTGCAAAAGGCATCCCAAGGGGAGCGCAAAAGTGACGCAACTTGGCTGCCACCACTGATATTTCCATGAGAGCATCCCGAACCATAGGTTGATTTTCCTTCCTAGGGTTAAGGTTTGAGTTACGCCTAGGGTAAGGGTTCTATTAACCAGAAAGCCCTGAGTTCCAAGAACACAGCAGCTGCGAAGGACTAGCCAAGAAGAGCGCAAAAGTACCACAACATGCCTGCCTCCACAGCTTTTTCCTTGGGGACATGCCTAATTCCTGGCTGATTTGCCTTTCTCGTCTTAGGGTTGGGGTTCGGCCGAGGGCTAGGATTTTTAAAATCAGGAAGCCTTGAGTTCCAGGCACACTGGAGCTGTGAAAGGCATCCAAAAGGGAGTGCAAAAGTGCCACAACATGGCTGCTTTCACGGCTTTTTCCTTGGCAAGACGCCTAACACCAGGCTGACTTACCTTCCTAGGGTTACTATTAGGCTTAGGCCTAGGGCTAGGATTTTTAAAACTAGGAAGCCCTTAGCTCCAGGCACACTGCAGCTGTTCAAGGCATCCCAAGGGGAGTACAAAAGTGCAACAACATGGCAGCTTTCACAGCTTTTTCCTTGGCACCATCCCTATACCTAGGCTGATTTATCTGCCTAGGGTTAGGGTTAGGGTTCAGCCTAGGGCTTGAATTTTTTTAACCAGGAAGCCCTGAGTTCCAGGCTTACTTCATCTGCCAAAGGCATCCCAAAGGGAGTGCAGAAGTGCCACAACATGGCTGCTTTCACGGCTTTTTCCTTAGGAAGAACCCTAATACCCGGCTGATTTACCTTCCTAGGGTTACTGTTAGGCTTAGGCCTAGGACTTTTAAAACCAGGAAGCCCTGGGCTCCAGGCACACTGCAGCTGCGAAAGGCATCCCAAGGGGAGCGCAAAAGTGACGCAACTTGGCTGCCACCACTGATATTTCCATGAGACCATCCCGAACCATAGGCTGATTTTCCTTCCTAGGGTTAAGGTTTGAGTTACGCCTAGGGTAAGGGTTCTATTAACCAGAAAGCCCTGAGTTCCAAGAACACAGCAGCTGCGAAGGACTAGCCAAGAAGAGCGCAAAAGTACCACAACATGCCTGCCTCCACAGCTTTTTCCTTGGGGACATGCCTAATTCCTGGCTGATTTGCCTTTCTCGTCTTAGGGTTGGGGTTCGGCCTAGGGCTAGGATTTTTAAAATCAGGAAGCCCTGAGTTCCAGGCACACTGGAGCTGTGAAAGGCATCCAAAAGGGAGTGCAAAAGTGCCACAACATGGCTGCTTTCACGGCTTTTTCCTTGGCAAGAAACCTAACATCAGGCTGATTTACTTTCCCAGGGTTACTGTTAGGCTTAGGCCTAGGGCTAGGATTTTTGAAACTAGGAAGCCCTTAGCTCCAGGCACACTGCAGCTGTTCAAGGCATCCCAAGGGGAGTACAAAAGTGCAACAACATGGCAGCTTTCACAGCTTTTTCCTTGGCACCATCCCTATACCTAGGCTGATTTATCTGCCTAGGGTTAGGGTTAGGGTTCAGCCTAGGGCTTGGATTTCTTTAACCAGGAAGCCCTGAGTTCCAGGCTTACTTCATCTGCCAAAGGCATCCCAAAGGGAGTGCAGAAGTGCCACAACATGGCTGCTTTCACGGCTTTTTCCTTGGCAAGAAGCCTAACATCAGGCTGATTTACTTTCCCAGGGTTACTGTTAGGCTTAGGCCTAGGGCTAGGATTTTTGAAACTAGGAAGCCCTTAGCTCCAGGCACACTGCAGCTGTTCAAGGCATCCCAAGGGGAGTACAAAAGTGCAACAACATGGCAGCTTTCACAGCTTTTTCCTTGGCACCATCCCTATACCTAGGCTGATTTATCTGCCTAGGGTTAGGGTTAGGGTTCAGCCTAGGGCTTGAATTTTTTTAACCAGGAAGCCCTGAGTTCCAGGCTTACTTCATCTGCCAAAGGCATCCCAAAGGGAGTGCAGAAGTGCCACAACATGGCTGCTTTCACGGCTTTTCCCTTAGGAAGAACCCTAATACCCGGCTGATTTACCTTCCTAGGGTTACTGTTAGGCTTAGGCCTAGGACTTTTAAAACCAGGAAGCCCTGGGCTCCAGGCACACTGCAGCTGCAAAAGGCATCCCAAGGGGAGCGCAAAAGTGACGCAACTTGGCTGCCACCACTGATATTTCCATGAGAGCATCCCGAACCATAGGTTGATTTTCCTTCCTAGGGTTAAGGTTTGAGTTACGCCTAGGGTAAGGGTTCTATTAACCAGAAAGCCCTGAGTTCCAAGAACACAGCAGCTGCGAAGGACTAGCCAAGAAGAGCGCAAAAGTACCACAACATGCCTGCCTCCACAGCTTTTTCCTTGGGGACATGCCTAATTCCTGGCTGATTTGCCTTTCTCGTCTTAGGGTTGGGGTTCGGCCGAGGGCTAGGATTTTTAAAATCAGGAAGCCTTGAGTTCCAGGCACACTGGAGCTGTGAAAGGCATCCAAAAGGGAGTGCAAAAGTGCCACAACATGGCTGCTTTCACGGCTTTTTCCTTGGCAAGACGCCTAACACCAGGCTGACTTACCTTCCTAGGGTTACTATTAGGCTTAGGCCTAGGGCTAGGATTTTTAAAACTAGGAAGCCCTTAGCTCCAGGCACACTGCAGCTGTTCAAGGCATCCCAAGGGGAGTACAAAAGTGCAACAACATGGCAGCTTTCACAGCTTTTTCCTTGGCACCATCCCTATACCTAGGCTGATTTATCTGCCTAGGGTTAGGGTTAGGGTTCAGCCTAGGGCTTGGATTTCTTTAACCAGGAAGCCCTGAGTTCCAGGCTTACTTCATCTGCCAAAGGCATCCCAAAGGGAGTGCAGAAGTGCCACAACATGGCTGCTTTCACGGCTTTTCCCTTAGGAAGAACCCTAATACCCGGCTGATTTACCTTCCTAGGGTTACTGTTAGGCTTAGGCCTAGGACTTTTAAAACCAGGAAGCCCTGGGCTCCAGGCACACTGCAGCTGCAAAAGGCATCCCAAGGGGAGCGCAAAAGTGACGCAACTTGGCTGCCACCACTGATATTTCCATGAGACCATCCCGAACCATAGGCTGATTTTCCTTCCTAGGGTTAAGGTTTGAGTTACGCCTAGGGTAAGGGTTCTATTAACCAGAAAGCCCTGAGTTCCAAGAACACAGCAGCTGCGAAGGACTAGCCAAGAAGAGCGCAAAAGTACCACAACATGCCTGCCTCCACAGCTTTTTCCTTGGGGACATGCCTAATTCCTGGCTGATTTGCCTTTCTCGTCTTAGGGTTGCGGTTCGGCCTAGGGCTAGGATTTTTAAAAGCAGGAAGCCCTGAGTTCCAGGCACACTGGAGCTGTGAAAGGCATCCAAAAGGGAGTGCAAAAGTGCCACAACATGGCTGCTTTCACGGCTTTTTCCTTGGCAAGAAGCCTAACATCAGGCTGATTTACTATCCCAGGGTTACTGTTAGGCTTAGGCCTAGGGCTAGGATTTTTGAAACTAGGAGGCCCTTAGCTCCAGGCACACTGCAGCTGTTCAAGGCATCCCAAGGGGAGTACAAAAGTGCAACAACATGGCAGCTTTCACAGCTTTTTCCTTGGCACCATCCCTATACCTAGGCTGATTTATCTGCCTAGGGTTAGGGTTAGGGTTCAGCCTAGGGCTTGGATTTCGTTAACCAGGAAGCCCTGAGTTCCAGGCTTACTTCATCTGCCAAAGGCATCCCAAAGGGAGTGCAGAAGTGCCACAACATGGCTGCTTTCACGGCTTTTCCCTTAGGAAGAACCCTAATACCCGGCTGATTTACCTTCCCAGGGTTACTGTTAGGCTTAGGCCTAGGGCTAGGATTTTTGAAACTAGGAAGCCCTTAGCTCCAGGCACACTGCAGCTGTTCAAGGCATCCAAGGGGAGTACAAAAGTGCAACAACATGGCAGCTTTCACAGCTTTTTCCTTGGCACCATCCCTATACCTAGGCTGATTTATCTGCCTAGGGTTAGGGTTAGGGTTCAGCCTAGGGCTTGGATTTTTTTAACCAGGAAGCCCTGAGTTCCAGGCTTACTTCATCTGCCAAAGGCATCCCAAAGGGAGTGCAAAAGTGCCACAACATGGCTGCTTTCACGGCTTTTTCCTTGGCAAGAAGCCTAACAGCAGGCTGATTTACCTTCCCAGGGTTACTGTTAGGCTTAGGCCTAGGGCTAGGATTTTTGAAACTAGGAAGCCCTTAGCTCCAGGCACACTGCAGCTGTTCAAGGCATCCCAAGGGGAGTACAAAAGTGCAACAACATGGCAGCTTTCACAGCTTTTTTCTTGGCACCATCCCTATACCTAGGCTGATTTATCTGCCTAGGGTTAGGGTTAGGGTTCAGCCTAGGGCTTGAATTTTTTTAACCAGGAAGCCCTGAGTTCCAGGCTTACTTCATCTGCCAAAGGCATCCCAAAGGGAGTGCAGAAGTGCCACAACATGGCTGCTTTCACGGCTTTTCCCTTAGGAAGAACCCTAATACCCGGCTGATTTACCTTCCTAGGGTTACTGTTAGGCTTAGGCCTAGGACTTTTAAAACCAGGAAGCCCTGGGCTCCAGGCACACTGCAGCTGCGAAAGGCATCCCAAGGGGAGCGCAAAAGTGACGCAACTTGGCTGCCACCACTGATATTTCCATGAGACCATCCCGAACCATAGGTTGATTTTCCTTCCTAGGGTTAAGGTTTGAGTTACGCCTAGGGTAAGGGTTCTATTAACCAGAAAGCCCTGAGTTCCAAGAACACAGCAGCTGCGAAGGACTAGCCAAGAAGAGCGCAAAAGTACCACAACATGCCTGCCTCCACAGCTTTTTCCTTGGGGACATGCCTAATTCCTGGCTGATTTGCCTTTCTCGTCATAGGGTTGCGGTTCGGCCTAGGGCTAGGATTTTTAAAAGCAGGAAGCCCTGAGTTCCAGGCACACTGGAGCTGTGAAAGGCATCCAAAAGGGAGTGCAAAAGTGCCACAACATGGCTGCTTTCACGGCTATTTCCTTGGCAAGAAGCCTAACACCAGGCTGATTTACTTTCCCAGGGTGACTGTTAGGCTTAGGCCTAGGGCTAGGATTTTTGAAACTAGGAAGCCCTTAGCTCCAGGCACACTGCAGCTGTTCAAGGCATCCCAAGGGGAGTACAAAAGTGCAACAACATGGCAGCTTTCACAGCTTTTTCCTTGGCAAGAAGCCTAACACCAGGCTGATTTACTTTCCCAGGGTTACTGTTAGGCTTAGGCCTAGGGCTAGGATTTTTGAAACTAGGAAGCCCTTAGCTCCAGGCACACTGCAGCTGTTCAAGGCATCCCAAGGGGAGTACAAAAGTGCAACAACATGGCAGCTTTCACAGCTTTTTCCTTGGCACCATCCCTATACCTAGGCTGATTTATCTGCCTAGGGTTAGGGTTAGGGTTCAGCCTAGGGCTTGGATTTCTTTAACCAGGAAGCCCTGAGTTCCAGGCTTACTTCATCTGCCAAAGGCATCCCAAAGGGAGTGCAGAAGTGCCACAACATGGCTGCTTTCACGGCTTTTTCCTTGGCAAGAAGCCTAACATCAGGCTGATTTACTTTCCCAGGGTTACTGTTAGGCTTAGGCCTAGGGCTAGGATTTTTGAAACTAGGAAGCCCTTAGCTCCAGGCACACTGCAGCTGTTCAAGGCATCCCAAGGGGAGTACAAAAGTGCAACAACATGGCAGCTTTCACAGCTTTTTCCTTGGCACCATCCCTATACCTAGGCTGATTTATCTGCCTAGGGTTAGGGTTAGGGTTCAGCCTAGGGCTTGGATTTCGTTAACCAGGAAGCCCTGAGTTCCAGGCTTACTTCATCTGCCAAAGGCATCCCAAAGGGAGTGCAGAAGTGCCACAACATGGCTGCTTTCACGGCTTTTCCCTTAGGAAGAACCCTAATACCCGGCTGATTTACCTTCCTAGGGTTACTGTTAGGCTTAGGCCTAGGGCTAGGATTTTTGAAACTAGGAAGCCCTTAGCTCCAGGCACACTGCAGCTGTTCAAGGCATCCAAGGGGAGTACAAAAGTGCAACAACATGGCAGCTTTCACAGCTTTTTCCTTGGCACCATCCCTATACCTAGGCTGATTTATCTGCCTAGGGTTAGGGTTAGGGTTCAGCCTAGGGCTTGGATTTTTTTAACCAGGAAGCCCTGAGTTCCAGGCTTACTTCATCTGCCAAAGGCATCCCAAAGGGAGTGCAAAAGTGCCACAACATGGCTGCTTTCACGGCTTTTTCCTTGGCAAGAAGCCTAACAGCAGACTGATTTACCTTCCCAGGGTTACTGTTAGGCTTAGGCCTAGGGCTAGGATTTTTGAAACTAGGAAGCCCTTAGCTCCAGGCACACTGCAGCTGTTCAAGGCATCCCAAGGGGAGTACAAAAGTGCAACAACATGGCAGCTTTCACAGCTTTTTTCTTGGCACCATCCCTATACCTAGGCTGATTTATCTGCCTAGGGTTAGGGTTAGGGTTCAGCCTAGGGCTTGAATTTTTTTAACCAGGAAGCCCTGAGTTCCAGGCTTACTTCATCTGCCAAAGGCATCCCAAAGGGAGTGCAGAAGTGCCACAACATGGCTGCTTTCACGGCTTTTCCCTTAGGAAGAACCCTAATACCCGGCTGATTTACCTTCCTAGGGTTACTGTTAGGCTTAGGCCTAGGACTTTTAAAACCAGGAAGCCCTGGGCTCCAGGCACACTGCAGCTGCGAAAGGCATCCCAAGGGGAGCGCAAAAGTGACGCAACTTGGCTGCCACCACTGATATTTCCATGAGACCATCCCGAACCATAGGTTGATTTTCCTTCCTAGGGTTAAGGTTTGAGTTACGCCTAGGGTAAGGGTTCTATTAACCAGAAAGCCCTGAGTTCCAAGAACACAGCAGCTGCGAAGGACTAGCCAAGAAGAGCGCAGAAGTACCACAACATGCCTGCCTCCACAGCTTTTTCCTTGGGGACATGCCTAATTCCTGGCTGATTTGCCTTTCTCGTCATAGGGTTGCGGTTCGGCCTAGGGCTAGGATTTTTAAAAGCAGGAAGCCCTGAGTTCCAGGCACACTGGAGCTGTGAAAGGCATCCAAAAGGGAGTGCAAAAGTGCCACAACATGGCTGCTTTCACGGCTATTTCCTTGGCAAGAAGCCTAACACCAGGCTGATTTACTTTCCCAGGGTTACTGTTAGGCTTAGGCCTAGGGCTAGGATTTTTGAAACTAGGAAGCCCTTAGCTCCAGGCACACTGCAGCTGTTCAAGGCATCCCAAGGGGAGTACAAAAGTGCAACAACATGGCAGCTTTCACAGCTTTTTCCTTGGCAAGAAGCCTAACACCAGGCTGATTTACTTTCCCAGGGTTACTGTTAGGCTTAGGCCTAGGGCTAGGATTTTTGAAACTAGGAAGCCCTTAGCTCCAGGCACACTGCAGCTGTTCAAGGCATCCCAAGGGGAGTACAAAAGTGCAACAACATGGCAGCTTTCACAGCTTTTTCCTTGGCACCATCCCTATACCTAGGCTGATTTATCTGCCTAGGGTTAGGGTTAGGGTTCAGCCTAGGGCTTGGATTTCTTTAACCAGGAAGCCCTGAGTTCCAGGCTTACTTCATCTGCCAAAGGCATCCCAAAGGGAGTGCAGAAGTGCCACAACATGGCTGCTTTCACGGCTTTTTCCTTGGCAAGAAGCCTAACATCAGGCTGATTTACTTTCCCAGGGTTACTGTTAGGCTTAGGCCTAGGGCTAGGATTTTTGAAACTAGGAAGCCCTTAGCTCCAGGCACACTGCAGCTGTTCAAGGCATCCCAAGGGGAGTACAAAAGTGCAACAACATGGCAGCTTTCACAGCTTTTTCCTTGGCACCATCCCTATACCTTGGCTGATTTATCTGCCTAGGGTTAGGGTTAGGGTTCAGCCTAGGCTTGAATTTTTTTAACCAGGAAGCCCTGAGTTCCAGGCTTACTTCATCTGGAAAAGGCATCCCAAAGGGAGTGCAGAAGTGCCACAACATGGCTGCTTTCACGGCTTTTCCCTTAGGAAGAACCCTAATACCTGGCTGATTTACCTTCCTAGGGTTACTGTTAGGCTTAGGCCTAGGACTTTTAAAACCAGGAAGCCCTGGGCTCCAGGCACACTGCAGCTGCGAAAGGCATCCCAAGGGGAGCGCAAAAGTGACGCAACTTGGCTGCCACCACTGATATTTCCATGAGACCATCCCGAACCATAGGTTGATTTTCCTTCCTAGGGTTAAGGTTTGAGTTACGCCTAGGGTAAGGGTTCTATTAACCAGAAAGCCCTGAGTTCCAAGAACACAGCAGCTGCGAAGGACTAGCCAAGAAGAGCGCAAAAGTACCACAACATGCCTGCCTCCACAGCTTTTTCCTTGGGGACATGCCTAATTCCTGGCTGATTTGCCTTTCTCGTCTTAGGGTTGGGGTTCGGCCGAGGGCTAGGATTTTTAAAATCAGGAAGCCTTGAGTTCCAGGCACACTGGAGCTGTGAAAGGCATCCAAAAGGGAGTGCAAAAGTGCCACAACATGGCTGCTTTCACGGCTTTTTCCTTGGCAAGACGCCTAACACCAGGCTGACTTACCTTCCTAGGGTTACTATTAGGCTTAGGCCTAGGGCTAGGATTTTTAAAACTAGGAAGCCCTTAGCTCCAGGCACACTGCAGCTGTTCAAGGCATCCCAAGGGGAGTACAAAAGTGCAACAACATGGCAGCTTTCACAGCTTTTTCCTTGGCACCATCCCTATACCTAGGCTGATTTATCTGCCTAGGGTTAGGGTTAGGGTTCAGCCTAGGGCTTGGATTTCTTTAACCAGGAAGCCCTGAGTTCCAGGCTTACTTCATCTGCCAAAGGCATCCCAAAGGGAGTGCAGAAGTGCCACAACATGGCTGCTTTCACGGCTTTTCCCTTAGGAAGAACCCTAATACCCGGCTGATTTACCTTCCTAGGGTTACTGTTAGGCTTAGGCCTAGGACTTTTAAAACCAGGAAGCCCTGGGCTCCAGGCACACTGCAGCTGCAAAAGGCATCCCAAGGGGAGCGCAAAAGTGACGCAACTTGGCTGCCACCACTGATATTTCCATGAGACCATCCCGAACCATAGGCTGATTTTCCTTCCTAGGGTTAAGGTTTGAGTTACGCCTAGGGTAAGGGTTCTATTAACCAGAAAGCCCTGAGTTCCAAGAACACAGCAGCTGCGAAGGACTAGCCAAGAAGAGCGCAAAAGTACCACAACATGCCTGCCTCCACAGCTTTTTCCTTGGGGACATGCCTAATTCCTGGCTGATTTGCCTTTCTCGTCTTAGGGTTGCGGTTCGGCCTAGGGCTAGGATTTTTAAAAGCAGGAAGCCCTGAGTTCCAGGCACACTGGAGCTGTGAAAGGCATCCAAAAGGGAGTGCAAAAGTGCCACAACATGGCTGCTTTCACGGCTTTTTCCTTGGCAAGAAGCCTAACATCAGGCTGATTTACATTCCCAGGGTTACTGTTAGGCTTAGGCCTAGGGCTAGGATTTTTGAAACTAGGAGGCCCTTAGCTCCAGGCACACTGCAGCTGTTCAAGGCATCCCAAGGGGAGTACAAAAGTGCAACAACATGGCAGCTTTCACAGCTTTTTCCTTGGCACCATCCCTATACCTAGGCTGATTTATCTGCCTAGGGTTAGGGTTAGGGTTCAGCCTAGGGCTTGGATTTCGTTAACCAGGAAGCCCTGAGTTCCAGGCTTACTTCATCTGCCAAAGGCATCCCAAAGGGAGTGCAGAAGTGCCACAACATGGCTGCTTTCACGGCTTTTCCCTTAGGAAGAACCCTAATACCCGGCTGATTTACCTTCCTAGGGTTACTGTTAGGCTTAGGCCTAGGGCTAGGATTTTTGAAACTAGGAAGCCCTTAGCTCCAGGCACACTGCAGCTGTTCAAGGCATCCCAAGGGGAGTACAAAAGTGCAACAACATGGCAGCTTTCACAGCTTTTTCCTTGGCACCATCCCTATACCTAGGCTGATTTATCTGCCTAGGGTTAGGGTTAGGGTTCAGCCTAGGGCTTGGATTTTTTTAACCAGGAAGCCCTGAGTTCCAGGCTTACTTCATCTGCCAAAGGCATCCCAAAGGGAGTGCAAAAGTGCCACAACATGGCTGCTTTCACGGCTTTTTCCTTGGCAAGAAGCCTAACAGCAGGCTGATTTACCTTCCCAGGGTTACTGTTAGGCTTAGGCCTAGGGCTAGGATTTTTGAAACTAGGAAGCCCTTAGCTCCAGGCACACTGCAGCTGTTCAAGGCATCCCAAGGGGAGTACAAAAGTGCAACAACATGGCAGCTTTCACAGCTTTTTTCTTGGCACCATCCCTATACCTAGGCTGATTTATCTGCCTAGGGTTAGGGTTAGGGTTCAGCCTAGGGCTTGAATTTCTTTAACCAGGAAGCCCTGAGTTCCAGGCTTACTTCATCTGCCAAAGGCATCCCAAAGGGAGTGCAGAAGTGCCACAACATGGCTGCTTTCACGGCTTTTCCCTTAGGAAGAACCCTAATACCCGGCTGATTTACCTTCCTAGGGTTACTGTTAGGCTTAGGCCTAGGACTTTTAAAACCAGGAAGCCCTGGGCTCCAGGCACACTGCAGCTGCGAAAGGCATCCCAAGGGGAGCGCAAAAGTGACGCAACTTGGCTGCCACCACTGATATTTCCATGAGACCATCCCGAACCATAGGTTGATTTTCCTTCCTAGGGTTAAGGTTTGAGTTACGCCTAGGGTAAGGGTTCTATTAACCAGAAAGCCCTGAGTTCCAAGAACACAGCAGCTGCGAAGGACTAGCCAAGAAGAGCGCAAAAGTACCACAACATGCCTGCCTCCACAGCTTTTTCCTTGGGGACATGCCTAATTCCTGGCTGATTTGCCTTTCTCGTCATAGGGTTGCGGTTCGGCCTAGGGCTAGGATTTTTAAAAGCAGGAAGCCCTGAGTTCCAGGCACACTGGAGCTGTGAAAGGCATCCAAAAGGGAGTGCAAAAGTGCCACAACATGGCTGCTTTCACGGCTATTTCCTTGGCAAGAAGCCTAACACCAGGCTGATTTACTTTCCCAGGGTGACTGTTAGGCTTAGGCCTAGGGCTAGGATTTTTGAAACTAGGAAGCCCTTAGCTCCAGGCACACTGCAGCTGTTCAAGGCATCCCAAGGGGAGTACAAAAGTGCAACAACATGGCAGCTTTCACAGCTTTTTCCTTGGCAAGAAGCCTAACACCAGGCTGATTTACTTTCCCAGGGTTACTGTTAGGCTTAGGCCTAGGGCTAGGATTTTTGAAACTAGGAAGCCCTTAGCTCCAGGCACACTGCAGCTGTTCAAGGCATCCCAAGGGGAGTACAAAAGTGCAACAACATGGCAGCTTTCACAGCTTTTTCCTTGGCACCATCCCTATACCTAGGCTGATTTATCTGCCTAGGGTTAGGGTTAGGGTTCAGCCTAGGGCTTGGATTTCTTTAACCAGGAAGCCCTGAGTTCCAGGCTTACTTCATCTGCCAAAGGCATCCCAAAGGGAGTGCAGAAGTGCCACAACATGGCTGCTTTCACGGCTTTTTCCTTGGCAAGAAGCCTAACATCAGGCTGATTTACTTTCCCAGGGTTACTGTTAGGCTTAGGCCTAGGGCTAGGATTTTTGAAACTAGGAAGCCCTTAGCTCCAGGCACACTGCAGCTGTTCAAGGCATCCCAAGGGGAGTACAAAAGTGCAACAACATGGCAGCTTTCACAGCTTTTTCCTTGGCACCATCCCTATACCTAGGCTGATTTATCTGCCTAGGGTTAGGGTTAGGGTTCAGCCTAGGGCTTGGATTTCGTTAACCAGGAAGCCCTGAGTTCCAGGCTTACTTCATCTGCCAAAGGCATCCCAAAGGGAGTGCAGAAGTGCCACAACATGGCTGCTTTCACGGCTTTTCCCTTAGGAAGAACCCTAATACCCGGCTGATTTACCTTCCTAGGGTTACTGTTAGGCTTAGGCCTAGGGCTAGGATTTTTGAAACTAGGAAGCCCTTAGCTCCAGGCACACTGCAGCTGTTCAAGGCATCCAAGGGGAGTACAAAAGTGCAACAACATGGCAGCTTTCACAGCTTTTTCCTTGGCACCATCCCTATACCTAGGCTGATTTATCTGCCTAGGGTTAGGGTTAGGGTTCAGCCTAGGGCTTGGATTTTTTTAACCAGGAAGCCCTGAGTTCCAGGCTTACTTCATCTGCCAAAGGCATCCCAAAGGGAGTGCAAAAGTGCCACAACATGGCTGCTTTCACGGCTTTTTCCTTGGCAAGAAGCCTAACAGCAGACTGATTTACCTTCCCAGGGTTACTGTTAGGCTTAGGCCTAGGGCTAGGATTTTTGAAACTAGGAAGCCCTTAGCTCCAGGCACACTGCAGCTGTTCAAGGCATCCCAAGGGGAGTACAAAAGTGCAACAACATGGCAGCTTTCACAGCTTTTTTCTTGGCACCATCCCTATACCTAGGCTGATTTATCTGCCTAGGGTTAGGGTTAGGGTTCAGCCTAGGGCTTGAATTTTTTTAACCAGGAAGCCCTGAGTTCCAGGCTTACTTCATCTGCCAAAGGCATCCCAAAGGGAGTGCAGAAGTGCCACAACATGGCTGCTTTCACGGCTTTTCCCTTAGGAAGAACCCTAATACCCGGCTGATTTACCTTCCTAGGGTTACTGTTAGGCTTAGGCCTAGGACTTTTAAAACCAGGAAGCCCTGGGCTCCAGGCACACTGCAGCTGCGAAAGGCATCCCAAGGGGAGCGCAAAAGTGACGCAACTTGGCTGCCACCACTGATATTTCCATGAGACCATCCCGAACCATAGGTTGATTTTCCTTCCTAGGGTTAAGGTTTGAGTTACGCCTAGGGTAAGGGTTCTATTAACCAGAAAGCCCTGAGTTCCAAGAACACAGCAGCTGCGAAGGACTAGCCAAGAAGAGCGCAGAAGTACCACAACATGCCTGCCTCCACAGCTTTTTCCTTGGGGACATGCCTAATTCCTGGCTGATTTGCCTTTCTCGTCATAGGGTTGCGGTTCGGCCTAGGGCTAGGATTTTTAAAAGCAGGAAGCCCTGAGTTCCAGGCACACTGGAGCTGTGAAAGGCATCCAAAAGGGAGTGCAAAAGTGCCACAACATGGCTGCTTTCACGGCTATTTCCTTGGCAAGAAGCCTAACACCAGGCTGATTTACTTTCCCAGGGTTACTGTTAGGCTTAGGCCTAGGGCTAGGATTTTTGAAACTAGGAAGCCCTTAGCTCCAGGCACACTGCAGCTGTTCAAGGCATCCCAAGGGGAGTACAAAAGTGCAACAACATGGCAGCTTTCACAGCTTTTTCCTTGGCAAGAAGCCTAACACCAGGCTGATTTACTTTCCCAGGGTTACTGTTAGGCTTAGGCCTAGGGCTAGGATTTTTGAAACTAGGAAGCCCTTAGCTCCAGGCACACTGCAGCTGTTCAAGGCATCCCAAGGGGAGTACAAAAGTGCAACAACATGGCAGCTTTCACAGCTTTTTCCTTGGCACCATCCCTATACCTAGGCTGATTTATCTGCCTAGGGTTAGGGTTAGGGTTCAGCCTAGGGCTTGGATTTCTTTAACCAGGAAGCCCTGAGTTCCAGGCTTACTTCATCTGCCAAAGGCATCCCAAAGGGAGTGCAGAAGTGCCACAACATGGCTGCTTTCACGGCTTTTTCCTTGGCAAGAAGCCTAACATCAGGCTGATTTACTTTCCCAGGGTTACTGTTAGGCTTAGGCCTAGGGCTAGGATTTTTGAAACTAGGAAGCCCTTAGCTCCAGGCACACTGCAGCTGTTCAAGGCATCCCAAGGGGAGTACAAAAGTGCAACAACATGGCAGCTTTCACAGCTTTTTCCTTGGCACCATCCCTATACCTTGGCTGATTTATCTGCCTAGGGTTAGGGTTAGGGTTCAGCCTAGGCTTGAATTTTTTTAACCAGGAAGCCCTGAGTTCCAGGCTTACTTCATCTGGAAAAGGCATCCCAAAGGGAGTGCAGAAGTGCCACAACATGGCTGCTTTCACGGCTTTTCCCTTAGGAAGAACCCTAATACCTGGCTGATTTACCTTCCTAGGGTTACTGTTAGGCTTAGGCCTAGGACTTTTAAAACCAGGAAGCCCTGGGCTCCAGGCACACTGCAGCTGCGAAAGGCATCCCAAGGGGAGCGCAAAAGTGACGCAACTTGGCTGCCACCACTGATATTTCCATGAGACCATCCCGAACCATAGGTTGATTTTCCTTCCTAGGGTTAAGGTTTGAGTTACGCCTAGGGTAAGGGTTCTATTAACCAGAAAGCCCTGAGTTCCAAGAACACAGCAGCTGCGAAGGACTAGCCAAGAAGAGCGCAAAAGTACCACAACATGCCTGCCTCCACAGCTTTTTCCTTGGGGACATGCCTAATTCCTGGCTGATTTGCCTTTCTCGTCTTAGGGTTGGGGTTCGGCCGAGGGCTAGGATTTTTAAAATCAGGAAGCCTTGAGTTCCAGGCACACTGGAGCTGTGAAAGGCATCCAAAAGGGAGTGCAAAAGTGCCACAACATGGCTGCTTTCACGGCTTTTTCCTTGGCAAGACGCCTAACACCAGGCTGACTTACCTTCCTAGGGTTACTATTAGGCTTAGGCCTAGGGCTAGGATTTTTAAAACTAGGAAGCCCTTAGCTCCAGGCACACTGCAGCTGTTCAAGGCATCCCAAGGGGAGTACAAAAGTGCAACAACATGGCAGCTTTCACAGCTTTTTCCTTGGCACCATCCCTATACCTAGGCTGATTTATCTGCCTAGGGTTAGGGTTAGGGTTCAGCCTAGGGCTTGGATTTCTTTAACCAGGAAGCCCTGAGTTCCAGGCTTACTTCATCTGCCAAAGGCATCCCAAAGGGAGTGCAGAAGTGCCACAACATGGCTGCTTTCACGGCTTTTCCCTTAGGAAGAACCCTAATACCCGGCTGATTTACCTTCCTAGGGTTACTGTTAGGCTTAGGCCTAGGACTTTTAAAACCAGGAAGCCCTGGGCTCCAGGCACACTGCAGCTGCAAAAGGCATCCCAAGGGGAGCGCAAAAGTGACGCAACTTGGCTGCCACCACTGATATTTCCATGAGACCATCCCGAACCATAGGCTGATTTTCCTTCCTAGGGTTAAGGTTTGAGTTACGCCTAGGGTAAGGGTTCTATTAACCAGAAAGCCCTGAGTTCCAAGAACACAGCAGCTGCGAAGGACTAGCCAAGAAGAGCGCAAAAGTACCACAACATGCCTGCCTCCACAGCTTTTTCCTTGGGGACATGCCTAATTCCTGGCTGATTTGCCTTTCTCGTCTTAGGGTTGCGGTTCGGCCTAGGGCTAGGATTTTTAAAAGCAGGAAGCCCTGAGTTCCAGGCACACTGGAGCTGTGAAAGGCATCCAAAAGGGAGTGCAAAAGTGCCACAACATGGCTGCTTTCACGGCTTTTTCCTTGGCAAGAAGCCTAACATCAGGCTGATTTACATTCCCAGGGTTACTGTTAGGCTTAGGCCTAGGGCTAGGATTTTTGAAACTAGGAGGCCCTTAGCTCCAGGCACACTGCAGCTGTTCAAGGCATCCCAAGGGGAGTACAAAAGTGCAACAACATGGCAGCTTTCACAGCTTTTTCCTTGGCACCATCCCTATACCTAGGCTGATTTATCTGCCTAGGGTTAGGGTTAGGGTTCAGCCTAGGGCTTGGATTTCGTTAACCAGGAAGCCCTGAGTTCCAGGCTTACTTCATCTGCCAAAGGCATCCCAAAGGGAGTGCAGAAGTGCCACAACATGGCTGCTTTCACGGCTTTTCCCTTAGGAAGAACCCTAATACCCGGCTGATTTACCTTCCTAGGGTTACTGTTAGGCTTAGGCCTAGGGCTAGGATTTTTGAAACTAGGAAGCCCTTAGCTCCAGGCACACTGCAGCTGTTCAAGGCATCCCAAGGGGAGTACAAAAGTGCAACAACATGGCAGCTTTCACAGCTTTTTCCTTGGCACCATCCCTATACCTAGGCTGATTTATCTGCCTAGGGTTAGGGTTAGGGTTCAGCCTAGGGCTTGGATTTTTTTAACCAGGAAGCCCTGAGTTCCAGGCTTACTTCATCTGCCAAAGGCATCCCAAAGGGAGTGCAAAAGTGCCACAACATGGCTGCTTTCACGGCTTTTTCCTTGGCAAGAAGCCTAACAGCAGGCTGATTTACCTTCCCAGGGTTACTGTTAGGCTTAGGCCTAGGGCTAGGATTTTTGAAACTAGGAAGCCCTTAGCTCCAGGCACACTGCAGCTGTTCAAGGCATCCCAAGGGGAGTACAAAAGTGCAACAACATGGCAGCTTTCACAGCTTTTTTCTTGGCACCATCCCTATACCTAGGCTGATTTATCTGCCTAGGGTTAGGGTTAGGGTTCAGCCTAGGGCTTGAATTTCTTTAACCAGGAAGCCCTGAGTTCCAGGCTTACTTCATCTGCCAAAGGCATCCCAAAGGGAGTGCAGAAGTGCCACAACATGGCTGCTTTCACGGCTTTTCCCTTAGGAAGAACCCTAATACCCGGCTGATTTACCTTCCTAGGGTTACTGTTAGGCTTAGGCCTAGGACTTTTAAAACCAGGAAGCCCTGGGCTCCAGGCACACTGCAGCTGCAAAAGGCATCCCAAGGGGAGCGCAAAAGTGACGCAACTTGGCTGCCACCACTGATATTTCCATGAGACCATCCCGAACCATAGGTTGATTTTCCTTCCTAGGGTTAAGGTTTGAGTTACGCCTAGGGTAAGGGTTCTATTAACCAGAAAGCCCTGAGTTCCAAGAACACAGCAGCTGCGAAGGACTAGCCAAGAAGAGCGCAAAAGTACCACAACATGCCTGCCTCCACAGCTTTTTCCTTGGGGACATGCCTAATTCCTGGCTGATTTGCCTTTCTCGTCATAGGGTTGCGGTTCGGCCTAGGGCTAGGATTTTTAAAAGCAGGAAGCCCTGAGTTCCAGGCACACTGGAGCTGTGAAAGGCATCCAAAAGGGAGTGCAAAAGTGCCACAACATGGCTGCTTTCACGGCTATTTCCTTGGCAAGAAGCCTAACACCAGGCTGATTTACTTTCCCAGGGTTACTGTTAGGCTTAGGCCTAGGGCTAGGATTTTTGAAACTAGGAAGCCCTTAGCTCCAGGCACACTGCAGCTGTTCAAGGCATCCCAAGGGGAGTACAAAAGTGCAACAACATGGCAGCTTTCACAGCTTTTTCCTTGGCACCATCCCTATACCTAGGCTGATTTATCTGCCTAGGGTTAGGGTTAGGGTTCAGCCTAGGGCTTGGATTTCTTTAACCAGGAAGCCCTGAGTTCCAGGCTTACTTCATCTGCCAAAGGCATCCCAAAGGGAGTGCAGAAGTGCCACAACATGGCTGCTTTCACGGCTTTTTCCTTGGCAAGAAGCCTAACATCAGGCTGATTTACTTTCCCAGGGTTACTGTTAGGCTTAGGCCTAGGGCTAGGATTTTTGAAACTAGGAAGCCCTGGGCTCCAGGCACACTGCAGCTGTTCAAGGCATCCCAAGGGGAGTACAAAAGTGCAACAACATGGCAGCTTTCACAGCTTTTTCCTTGGCACCATCCCTATACCTTGGCTGATTTATCTGCCTAGGGT
Source organism: Ammospiza caudacuta (assembly GCF_027887145.1). NCBI lineage: Eukaryota > Metazoa > Chordata > Aves > Passeriformes > Passerellidae > Ammospiza > Ammospiza caudacuta. Next base: position 57,352 of record NW_026682938.1, on the reverse strand, counting down.
TAGGGTTAGGGTTCAGCCTAGGCTTGAATTTTTTTAACCAGGAAGCCCTGAGTTCCAGGCTTACTTCATCTGGAAAAGGCATCCCAAAGGGAGTGCAGAAGTGCCACAACATGGCTGCTTTCACGGCTTTTCCCTTAGGAAGAACCCTAATACCTGGCTGATTTACCTTCCTAGGGTTACTGTTAGGCTTAGGCCTAGGACTTTTAAAACCAGGAAGCCCTGGGCTCCAGGCACACTGCAGCTGCGAAAGGCATCCCAAGGGGAGCGCAAAAGTGACGCAACTTGGCTGCCACCACTGATATTTCCATGAGACCATCCCGAACCATAGGTTGATTTTCCTTCCTAGGGTTAAGGTTTGAGTTACGCCTAGGGTAAGGGTTCTATTAACCAGAAAGCCCTGAGTTCCAAGAACACAGCAGCTGCGAAGGACTAGCCAAGAAGAGCGCAAAAGTACCACAACATGCCTGTCTCCACAGCTTTTTCCTTGGGGACATGCCTAATTCCTGGCTGATTTGCCTTTCTCGTCTTAGGGTTGGGGTTCGGCCTAGGGCTAGGATTTTTAAAATCAGGAAGCCCTGAGTTCCAGGCACACTGGAGCTGTGAAAGGCATCCAAAAGGGAGTGCAAAAGTGCCACAACATGGCTGCTTTCACGGCTTTTTCCTTGGCAAGAAACCTAACATCAGGCTGATTTACTTTCCCAGGGTTACTGTTAGGCTTAGGCCTAGGGCTAGGATTTTTGAAACTAGGAAGCCCTGGGCTCCAGGCACACTGCAGCTGTTCAAGGCATCCCAAGGGGAGTACAAAAGTGCAACAACATGGCAGCTTTCACAGCTTTTTCCTTGGCACCATCCCTATACCTAGGCTGATTTATCTGCCTAGGGTTAGGGTTAGGGTTCAGCCTAGGGCTTGGATTTCTTTAACCAGGAAGCCCTGAGTTCCAGGCTTACTTCATCTGCCAAAGGCATCCCAAAGGGAGTGCAGAAGTGCCACAACATGGCTGCTTTCACGGCTTTTTCCTTGGCAAGAAGCCTAACATCAGGCTGATTTACTTTCCCAGGGTTACTGTTAGGCTTAGGCCTAGGGCTAGGATTTTTGAAACTAGGAAGCCCTTAGCTCCAGGCACACTGCAGCTGTTCAAGGCATCCAAGGGGAGTACAAAAGTGCAACAACATGGCAGCTTTCACAGCTTTTTCCTTGGCACCATCCCTATACCTAGGCTGATTTATCTGCCTAGGGTTAGGGTTAGGGTTCAGCCTAGGGCTTGGATTTCTTTAACCAGGAAGCCCTGAGTTCCAGGCTTACTTCATCTGCCAAAGGCATCCCAAAGGGAGTGCAAAAGTGCCACAACATGGCTGCTTTCACGGCTTTTTCCTTGGCAAGAAGCCTAAAATCAGGCTGATTTACCTTCCCAGGGTTACTGTTAGGCTTAGGCCTAGGGCTAGGATTTTTGAAACTAGGAAGCCCTTAGCTCCAGGCACACTGCAGCTGTTCAAGGCATCCCAAGGGGAGTACAAAAGTGCAACAACATGGCAGCTTTCACAGCTTTTTTCTTGGCACCATCCCTATACCTAGGCTGATTTATCTGCCTGGGGTTAGGGTTAGGGTTCAGCCTAGGGCTTGAATTTTTTTAACCAGGAAGCCCTGAGTTCCAGGCTTACTTCATCTGCCAAAGGCATCCCAAAGGGAGTGCAGAAGTGCCACAACATGGCTGCTTTCACGGCTTTTCCCTTAGGAAGAACCCTAATACCCGGCTGATTTACCTTCCTAGGGTTACTGTTAGGCTTAGGCCTAGGACTTTTAAAACCAGGAAGCCCTGGGCTCCAGGCACACTGCAGCTGCGAAAGGCATCCCAAGGGGAGCGCAAAAGTGACGCAACTTGGCTGCCACCACTGATATTTCCATGAGACCATCCCGAACCATAGGTTGATTTTCCTTCCTAGGGTTAAGGTTTGAGTTACGCCTAGGGTAAGGCTTCTATTAACCAGAAAGCCCTGAGTTCCAAGAACACAGCAGCTGCGAAGGACTAGCCAAGAAGAGCGCAAAAGTACCACAACATGCCTGCCTCCACAGCTTTTTCCTTGGGGACATGCCTAATTCCTGGCTGATTTGCCTTTCTCGTCATAGGGTTGCGGTTCGGCCTAGGGCTAGGATTTTTAAAAGCAGGAAGCCCTGAGTTCCAGGCACACTGGAGCTGTGAAAGGCATCCAAAAGGGAGTGCAAAAGTGCCACAACATGGCTGCTTTCACGGCTTTTTCCTTGGCAAGAAGCCTAACACCAGGCTGATTTACTTTCCCAGGGTTACTGTTAGGCTTAGGCCTAGGGCTAGGATTTTTGAAACTAGGAAGCCCTTAGCTCCAGGCACACTGCAGCTGTTCAAGGCATCCCAAGGGGAGTACAAAAGTGCAACAACATGGCAGCTTTCACAGCTTTTTCCTTGGCAAGAAGCCTAACACCAGGCTGATTTACTTTCCCAGGGTTACTGTTAGGCTTAGGCCTAGGGCTAGGATTTTTGAAACTAGGAAGCCCTTAGCTCCAGGCACACTGCAGCTGTTCAAGGCATCCCAAGGGGAGTACAAAAGTGCAACAACATGGCAGCTTTCACAGCTTTTTCCTTGGCACCATCCCTATACCTAGGCTGATTTATCTGCCTAGGGTTAGGGTTAGGGTTCAGCCTAGGGCTTGGATTTCTTTAACCAGGAAGCCCTGAGTTCCAGGCTTACTTCATCTGCCAAAGGCATCCCAAAGGGAGTGCAGAAGTGCCACAACATGGCTGCTTTCACGGCTTTTTCCTTGGCAAGAAACCTAACATCAGGCTGATTTACCTTCCCAGGGTTACTGTTAGGCTTAGGCCTAGGGCTAGGATTTTTGAAACTAGGAAGCCCTGGGCTCCAGGCACACTGCAGCTGTTCAAGGCATCCCAAGGGGAGTACAAAAGTGCAACAACATGGCAGCTTTCACAGCTTTTTCCTTGGCACCATCCCTATACCTAGGCTGATTTATCTGCCTAGGGTTAGGGTTAGGGTTCAGCCTAGGGCTTGAATTTTTTTAACCAGGAAGCCCTGAGTTCCAGGCTTACTTCATCTGCCAAAGGCATCCCAAAGGGAGTGCAGAAGTGCCACAACATGGCTGCTTTCACGGCTTTTCCCTTAGGAAGAACCCTAATACCTGGCTGATTTACCTTCCTAGGGTTACTGTTAGGCTTAGGCCTAGGACTTTTAAAACCAGGAAGCCCTGGGCTCCAGGCACACTGCAGCTGCGAAAGGCATCCCAAGGGGAGCGCAAAAGTGACGCAACTTGGCTGCCACCACTGATATTTCCATGAGACCATCCCGAACCATAGGTTGATTTTCCTTCCTAGGGTTAAGGTTTGAGTTACGCCTAGGGTAAGGGTTCTATTAACCAGAAAGCCCTGAGTTCCAAGAACACAGCAGCTGCGAAGGACTAGCCAAGAAGAGCGCAAAAGTACCACAACATGCCTGCCTCCACAGCTTTTTCCTTGGGGACATGCCTAATTCCTGGCTGATTTGCCTTTCTCGTCTTAGGGTTGGGGTTCGGCCTAGGGCTAGGATTTTTAAAAGCAGGAAGCCCTGAGTTCCAGGCACACTGGAGCTGTGAAAGGCATCCAAAAGGGAGTGCAAAAGTGCCACAACATGGCTGCTTTCACGGCTTTTTCCTTGGCAAGACGCCTAACACCAGGCTGATTTACCTTCCCAGGGTTACTGTTAGGCTTAGGCCTAGGGCTAGGATCTTTAAAACTAGGAAGCCCTTAGCTCCAGGCACACTGCAGCTGTTCAAGGCATCCCAAGGGGAGTACAAAAGTGCAACAACATGGCAGCTTTCACAGCTTTTTCCTTGGCACCATCCCTATACCTAGGCTGATTTATCTGCCTAGGGTTAGGGTTAGGGTTCAGCCTAGGGCTTGGATTTCTTTAACCAGGAAGCCCTGAGTTCCAGGCTTACTTCATCTGCCAAAGGCATCCCAAAGGGAGTGCAGAAGTGCCACAACATGGCTGCTTTCACGGCTTTTCCCTTAGGAAGAACCCTAATACCCGGCTGATTTACCTTCCTAGGGTTACTGTTAGGCTTAGGCCTAGGACTTTTAAAACCAGGAAGCCCTGGGCTCCAGGCACACTGCAGCTGCAAAAGGCATCCCAAGGGGAGCGCAAAAGTGACGCAACTTGGCTGCCACCACTGATATTTCCATGAGAGCATCCCGAACCATAGGCTGATTTCCCTTCCTAGGGTTAAGGTTTGAGTTACGCCTAGGGTAAGGGCTCTATTAACCAGAAAGCCCTAAGTTCCAAGAACACAGCAGCTGCGAAGGACTAGCCAAGAAGAGCGCAAAAGTAGCACAACATGCCTGCCTCCACAGCTTTTTCCTTGGGGACATGCCTAATTCCTGGCTGATTTGCCTTTCTCGTCTTAGGGTTGGGGTTCGGCCTAGGGCTAGGATTTTTAAAATCAGGAAGCCCTGAGTTCCAGGCACACTGGAGCTGTGAAAGGCATCCAAAAGGGAGTGCAAAAGTGCCACAACATGGCTGTTTCACGGCTTTTTCCTTGGCAAGAAGCCTAACATCAGGCTGATTTACTTTCCCAGGGTTACTGTTAGGCTTAGGCCTAGGGCTAGGATTTTTAAAACTAGGAAGCCCTTAGCTCCAGGCACACTGCAGCTGTTCAAGGCATCCCAAGGGGAGTACAAAAGTGCAACAACATGGCAGCTTTCACAGCATTTTCCTTGGCACCATCCCTATACCTAGGCTGATTTATCTGCCTAGGGTTAGGGTTAGGGTTCGGCCTAGGGCTTGGATTTCTTTAACCAGGAAGCCCTGAGTTCCAGGCTTACTTCATCTGCCAAAGGCATCCCAAAGGGAGTGCAGAAGTGCCACAACATGGCTGCTTTCACGGCTTTTTCCTTGGCAAGAAGCCTAACATCAGGCTGATTTACTTTCCCAGGGTTACTGTTAGGCTTAGGCCTAGGGCTAGGATTTTTGAAACTAGGAAGCCCTTAGCTCCAGGCACACTGCAGCTGTTCAAGGCATCCAAGGGGAGTACAAAAGTGCAACAACATGGCAGCTTTCACAGCTTTTTCCTTGGCACCATCCCTATACCTAGGCTGATTTATCTGCCTAGGGTTAGGGTTAGGGTTCAGCCTAGGGCTTGGTTTTCTTTAACCAGGAAGCCCTGAGTTCCAGGCTTACTTCATCTGCCAAAGGCATCCCAAAGGGAGTGCAAAAGTGCCACAACATGGCTGCTTTCACGGCTTTTTCCTTGGCAAGAAGCCTAACATCAGGCTGATTTACTTTCCCAGGGTTACTGTTAGGCTTAGGCCTAGGGCTAGGATTTTTGAAACTAGGAAGCCGTTAGCTCCAGGCACACTGCAGCTGTTCAAGGCATCCCAAGGGGAGTACAAAAGTGCAACAACATGGCAGCTTTCACAGCTTTTTTCTTGGCACCATCCCTATACCTAGGCTGATTTATCTGCCTAGGGTTAGGGTTAGGGTTCAGCCTAGGGCTTGAATTTTTTTAACCAGGAAGCCCTGAGTTCCAGGCTTACTTCATCTGCCAAAGGCATCCCAAAGGGAGTGCAGAAGTGCCACAACATGGCTGCTTTCACGGCTTTTCCCTTAGGAAGAGCCCTAATACCCGGCTGATTTACCTTCCTAGGGTTACTGTTAGGCTTAGGCCTAGGACTTTTAAAACCAGGAAGCCCTGGGCTCCAGGCACACTGCAGCTGCAAAAGGCATCCCAAGGGGAGCGCAAAAGTGACGCAACTTGGCTGCCACCACTGATATTTCCATGAGACCATCCCGAACCATAGGTTGATTTTCCTTCCTAGGGTTAAGGTTTGAGTTACGCCTAGGGTAAGGGTTCTATTAACCAGAAAGCCCTGAGTTCCAAGAACACAGCAGCTGCGAAGGACTAGCCAAGAAGAGCGCAAAAGTACCACAACATGCCTGCCTCCACAGCTTTTTCCTTGGGGACATGCCTAATTCCTGGCTGATTTGCCTTTCTCGTCTTAGGGTTGGGGTTCGGCCTAGGGCTAGGATTTTTAAAAGCAGGAAGCCCTGAGTTCCAGGCACACTGGAGCTGTGAAAGGCATCCAAAAGGGAGTGCAAAAGTGCCACAACATGGCTGCTTTCACGGCTTTTTCCTTGGCAAGAAACCTAACATCAGGCTGATTTACTTTCCCAGGGTTACTGTTAGGCTTAGGCCTAGGGCTAGGATTTTTGAAACTAGGAAGCCCTTAGCTCCAGGCACACTGCAGCTGTCAAGGCATCCCAAGGGGAGTACAAAAGTGCAACAACATGGCAGCTTTCACAGCTTTTTCCTTGGCACCATCCCTATACCTAGGCTGATTTATCTGCCTAGGGTTAGGGTTAGGGTTCAGCCTAGGGCTTGGATTTCTTTAACCAGGAAGCCCTGAGTTCCAGGCTTACTTCATCTGCCAAAGGCATCCCAAAGGGAGTGCAGAAGTGCCACAACATGGCTGCTTTCACGGCTTTTTCCTTGGCAAGAAGCCTAACATCAGGCTGATTTACTTTCCCAGGGTTACTGTTAGGCTTAGGCCTAGGGCTAGGATTTTTGAAACTAGGAAGCCCTTAGCTCCAGGCACACTGCAGCTGTTCAAGGCATCCCAAGGGGAGTACAAAAGTGCAACAACATGGCAGCTTTCACAGCTTTTTCCTTGGCACCATCCCTATACCTAGGCTGATTTATCTGCCTAGGGTTAGGGTTAGGGTTCAGCCTAGGGCTTGAATTTCTTTAACCAGGAAGCCCTGAGTTCCAGGCTTACTTCATCTGCCAAAGGCATCCCAAAGGGAGTGCAGAAGTGCCACAACATGGCTGCTTTCACGGCTTTTCCCTTAGGAAGAACCCTAATACCCGGCTGATTTACCTTCCTAGGGTTACTGTTAGGCTTAGGCCTAGGACTTTTAAAACCAGGAAGCCCTGGGCTCCAGGCACACTGCAGCTGCGAAAGGCATCCCAAGGGGAGCGCAAAAGTGACGCAACTTGGCTGCCACCACTGATATTTCCATGAGACCATCCCGAACCATAGGTTGATTTTCCTTCCTAGGGTTAAGGTTTGAGTTACGCCTAGGGTAAGGGTTCTATTAACCAGAAAGCCCTGAGTTCCAAGAACACAGCAGCTGCGAAGGACTAGCCAAGAAGAGCGCAAAAGTACCACAACATGCCTGCCTCCACAGCTTTTTCCTTGGGGACATGCCTAATTCCTGGCTGATTTGCCTTTCTCGTCATAGGGTTGGGGTTCGGCCTAGGGCTAGGATTTTTAAAAGCAGGAAGCCCTGAGTTCCAGGCACACTGGAGCTGTGAAAGGCATCCAAAAGGGAGTGCAAAAGTGCCACAACATGGCTGTTTCACGGCTTTTTCCTTGGCAAGACGCCTAACACCAGGCTGACTTACCTTCCCAGGGTTACTATTAGGTTAGGCCTAGGGCTAGGATTTTTAAAACGAGGAAGCCCTTAGCTCCAGGCACACTGCAGCTGTTCAAGGCATCCCAAGGGGAGTACAAAAGTGCAACAACATGGCAGCTTTCACAGCTTTTTCCTTGGCACCATCCCTATACCTAGGCTGATTTATCTGCCTAGGGTTAGGGTTAGGGTTCAGCCTAGGGCTTGGATTTCTTTAACCAGGAAGCCCTGAGTTCCAGGCTTACTTCATCTGCCAAAGGCATCCCAAAGGGAGTGCAGAAGTGCCACAACATGGCTGCTTTCACGGCTTTTCCCTTAGGAAGAACCCTAATACCCGGCTGATTTACCTTCCTAGGGTTACTGTTAGGCTTAGGCCTAGGACTTTTAAAACCAGGAAGCCCTGGGCTCCAGGCACACTGCAGCTGCAAAAGGCATCCCAAGGGGAGCGCAAAAGTGACGCAACTTGGCTGCCACCACTGATATTTCCATGAGACCATCCCGAACCATAGGTTGATTTTCCTTCCTAGGGTTAAGGTTTGAGTTACGCCTAGGGTAAGGGTTCTATTAACCAGAAAGCCCTGAGTTCCAAGAACACAGCAGCTGCGAAGGACTAGCCAAGAAGAGCGCAAAAGTACCACAACATGCCTGCCTCCACAGCTTTTTCCTTGGGGACATGCCTAATTCCTGGCTGATTTGCCTTTCTCGTCTTAGGGTTGGGGTTCGGCCGAGGGCTAGGATTTTTAAAATCAGGAAGCCTTGAGTTCCAGGCACACTGGAGCTGTGAAAGGCATCCAAAAGGGAGTGCAAAAGTGCCACAACATGGCTGCTTTCACGGCTTTTTCCTTGGCAAGACGCCTAACACCAGGCTGACTTACCTTCCTAGGGTTACTATTAGGCTTAGGCCTAGGGCTAGGATTTTTAAAACTAGGAAGCCCTTAGCTCCAGGCACACTGCAGCTGTTCAAGGCATCCCAAGGGGAGTACAAAAGTGCAACAACATGGCAGCTTTCACAGCTTTTTCCTTGGCACCATCCCTATACCTAGGCTGATTTATCTGCCTAGGGTTAGGGTTAGGGTTCAGCCTAGGGCTTGGATTTCTTTAACCAGGAAGCCCTGAGTTCCAGGCTTACTTCATCTGCCAAAGGCATCCCAAAGGGAGTGCAGAAGTGCCACAACATGGCTGCTTTCACGGCTTTTCCCTTAGGAAGAACCCTAATACCCGGCTGATTTACCTTCCTAGGGTTACTGTTAGGCTTAGGCCTAGGACTTTTAAAACCAGCAGCCCTGGGCTCCAGGCACACTGCAGCTGCAAAAGGCATCCCAAGGGGAGCGCAAAAGTGACGCAACTTGGCTGCCACCACTGATATTTCCATGAGACCATCCCGAACCATAGGCTGATTTTCCTTCCTAGGGTTAAGGTTTGAGTTACGCCTAGGGTAAGGGTTCTATTAACCAGAAAGCCCTGAGTTCCAAGAACACAGCAGCTGCGAAGGACTAGCCAAGAAGAGCGCAAAAGTACCACAACATGCCTGCCTCCACAGCTTTTTCCTTGGGGACATGCCTAATTCCTGGCTGATTTGCCTTTCTCGTCTTAGGGTTGCGGTTCGGCCTAGGGCTAGGATTTTTAAAAGCAGGAAGCCCTGAGTTCCAGGCACACTGGAGCTGTGAAAGGCATCCAAAAGGGAGTGCAAAAGTGCCACAACATGGCTGCTTTCACGGCTTTTTCCTTGGCAAGAAGCCTAACATCAGGCTGATTTACTTTCCCAGGGTTACTGTTAGGCTTAGGCCTAGGGCTAGGATTTTTGAAACTAGGAGGCCCTTAGCTCCAGGCACACTGCAGCTGTTCAAGGCATCCCAAGGGGAGTACAAAAGTGCAACAACATGGCAGCTTTCACAGCTTTTTCCTTGGCACCATCCCTATACCTAGGCTGATTTATCTGCCTAGGGTTAGGGTTAGGGTTCAGCCTAGGGCTTGGATTTCGCTAACCAGGAAGCCCTGAGTTCCAGGCTTACTTCATCTGCCAAAGGCATCCCAAAGGGAGTGCAGAAGTGCCACAACATGGCTGCTTTCACGGCTTTTCCCTTAGGAAAAACCCTAATACCCGGCTGATTTACCTTCCTAGGGTTACTGTTAGGCTTAGGCCTAGGGCTAGGATTTTTGAAACTAGGAAGCCCTTAGCTCCAGGCACACTGCAGCTGTTCAAGGCATCCAAGGGGAGTACAAAAGTGCAACAACATGGCAGCTTTCACAGCTTTTTCCTTGGCACCATCCCTATACCTAGGCTGATTTATCTGCCTAGGGTTAGGGTTAGGGTTCAGCCTAGGGCTTGGATTTTTTTAACCAGGAAGCCCTGAGTTCCAGGCTTACTTCATCTGCCAAAGGCATCCCACAGGGAGTGCAAAAGTGCCACAACATGGCTGCTTTCACGGCTTTTTCCTTGGCAAGAAGCCTAACAGCAGGCTGATTTACCTTCCCAGGGTTACTGTTAGGCTTAGGCCTAGGGCTAGGATTTTTGAAACTAGGAAGCCCTTTGCTCCAGGCACACTGCAGCTGTTCAAGGCATCCCAAGGGGAGTACAAAAGTGCAACAACATGGCAGCTTTCACAGCTTTTTTCTTGGCACCATCCCTATACCTAGGCTGATTTATCTGCCTAGGGTTAGGGTTAGGGTTCAGCCTAGGGCTTGAATTTTTTTAACCAGGAAGCCCTGAGTTCCAGGCTTACTTCATCTGCCAAAGGCATCCCAAAGGGAGTGCAGAAGTGCCACAACATGGCTGCTTTCACGGCTTTTCCCTTAGGAAGAACCCTAATACCCGGCTGATTTACCTTCCTAGGGTTACTGTTAGGCTTAGGCCTAGGACTTTTAAAACCAGGAAGCCCTGGGCTCCAGGCACACTGCAGCTGCGAAAGGCATCCCAAGGGGAGCGCAAAAGTGACGCAACTTGGCTGCCACCACTGATATTTCCATGAGACCATCCCGAACCATAGGTTGATTTTCCTTCCTAGGGTTAAGGTTTGAGTTACGCCTAGGGTAAGGGTTCTATTAACCAGAAAGCGCTGAGTTCCAAGAACACAGCAGCTGCGAAGGACTAGCCAAGAAGAGCGCAAAAGTACCACAACATGCCTGCCTCCACAGCTTTTTCCTTGGGGACATGCCTAATTCCTGGCTGATTTGCCTTTCTCGTCATAGGGTTGCGGTTCGGCCTAGGGCTAGGATTTTTAAAAGCAGGAAGCCCTGAGTTCCAGGCACACTGGAGCTGTGAAAGGCATCCAAAAGGGAGTGCAAAAGTGCCACAACATGGCTGCTTTCACGGCTTTTTCCTTGGCAAGAAGCCTAACACCAGGCTGATTTACTTTCCCAGGGTTACTGTTAGGCTTAGGCCTAGGGCTAGGATTTTTGAAACTAGGAAGCCCTTAGCTCCAGGCACACTGCAGCTGTTCAAGGCATCCCAAGGGGAGTACAAAAGTGCAACAACATGGCAGCTTTCACAGCTTTTTCCTTGGCAAGAAGCCTAACACCAGGCTGATTTACTTTCCCAGGGTTACTGTTAGGCTTAGGCCTAGGGCTAGGATTTTTGAAACTAGGAAGCCCTTAGCTCCAGGCACACTGCAGCTGTTCAAGGCATCCCAAGGGGAGTACAAAAGTGCAACAACATGGCAGCTTTCACAGCTTTTTCCTTGGCACCATCCCTATACCTAGGCTGATTTATCTGCCTAGGGTTAGGGTTAGGGTTCAGCCTAGGGCTTGGATTTCTTTAACCAGGAAGCCCTGAGTTCCAGGCTTACTTCATCTGCCAAAGGCATCCCAAAGGGAGTGCAGAAGTGCCACAACATGGCTGCTTTCACGGCTTTTTCCTTGGCAAGAAGCCTAACATCAGGCTGATTTACTTTCCCAGGGTTACTGTTAGGCTTAGGCCTAGGGCTAGGATTTTTGAAACTAGGAAGCCCTGGGCTCCAGGCACACTGCAGCTGTTCAAGGCATCCCAAGGGGAGTACAAAAGTGCAACAACATGGCAGCTTTCACAGCTTTTTCCTTGGCACCATCCCTATACCTTGGCTGATTTATCTGCCTAGGGTTAGGGTTAGGGTTCAGCCTAGGGCTTGAATTTTTTTAACCAGGAAGCCCTGAGTTCCAGGCTTACTTCATCTGGCAAAGGCATCCCAAAGGGAGTGCAGAAGTGCCACAACATGGCTGCTTTCACGGCTTTTCCCTTAGGAAGAACCCTAATACCTGGCTGATTTACCTTCCTAGGGTTACTGTTAGGCTTAGGCCTAGGACTTTTAAAACCAGGAAGCCCTGGCCTCCAGGCACACTGCAGCTGCGAAAGGCATCCCAAGGGGAGCGCAAAAGTGACGCAACTTGGCTGCCACCACTGATATTTCCATGAGACCATCCCGAACCATAGGTTGATTTTCCTTCCTAGGGTTAAGGTTTGAGTTACGCCTAGGGTAAGGGTTCTATTAACCAGAAAGCCCTGAGTTCCAAGAACACAGCAGCTGCGAAGGACTAGCCAAGAAGAGCGCAAAAGTACCACAACATGCCTGTCTCCACAGCTTTTTCCTTGGGGACATGCCTAATTCCTGGCTGATTTGCCTTTCTCGTCTTAGGGTTGGGGTTCGGCCTAGGGCTAGGATTTTTAAAATCAGGAAGCCCTGAGTTCCAGGCACACTGGAGCTGTGAAAGGCATCCAAAAGGGAGTGCAAAAGTGCCACAACATGGCTGCTTTCACGGCTTTTTCCTTGGCAAGAAACCTAACATCAGGCTGATTTACTTTCCCAGGGTTACTGTTAGGCTTAGGCCTAGGGCTAGGATTTTTGAAACTAGGAAGCCCTGGGCTCCAGGCACACTGCAGCTGTTCAAGGCATCCCAAGGGGAGTACAAAAGTGCAACAACATGGCAGCTTTCACAGCTTTTTCCTTGGCACCATCCCTATACCTAGGCTGATTTATCTGCCTAGGGTTAGGGTTAGGGTTCAGCCTAGGGCTTGGATTTCTTTAACCAGGAAGCCCTGAGTTCCAGGCTTACTTCATCTGCCAAAGGCATCCCAAAGGGAGTGCAGAAGTGCCACAACATGGCTGCTTTCACGGCTTTTCCCTTAGGAAGAACCCTAATACCCGGCTGATTTACCTTCCTAGGGTTACTGTTAGGCTTAGGCCTAGGACTTTTAAAACCAGGAAGCCCTGGGCTCCAGGCACACTGCAGCTGCAAAAGGCATCCCAAGGGGAGCGCAAAAGTGACGCAACTTGGCTGCCACCACTGATATTTCCATGAGACCATCCCGAACCATAGGCTGATTTTCCTTCCTAGGGTTAAGGTTTGAGTTACGCCTAGGGTAAGGGTTCTATTAACCAGAAAGCCCTGAGTTCCAAGAACACAGCAGCTGCGAAGGACTAGCCAAGAAGAGCGCAAAAGTACCACAACATGCCTGCCTCCACAGCTTTTTCCTTGGGGACATGCCTAATTCCTGGCTGATTTGCCTTTCTCGTCTTAGGGTTGCGGTTCGGCCTAGGGCTAGGATTTTTAAAAGCAGGAAGCCCTGAGTTCCAGGCACACTGGAGCTGTGAAAGGCATCCAAAAGGGAGTGCAAAAGTGCCACAACATGGCTGCTTTCACGGCTTTTTCCTTGGCAAGAAGCCTAACATCAGGCTGATTTACTTTCCCAGGGTTACTGTTAGGCTTAGGCCTAGGGCTAGGATTTTTGAAACTTGGAAGCCCTTAGCTCCAGGCACACTGCAGCTGTTCAAGGCATCCCAAGGGGAGTACAAAAGTGCAACAACATGGCAGCTTTCACAGCTTTTTCCTTGGCACCATCCCTATACCTAGGCTGATTTATCTGCCTAGGGTTAGGGTTAGGGTTCAGCCTAGGGCTTGGATTTCTTTAACCAGGAAGCCCTGAGTTCCAGGCTTACTTCATCTGCCAAAGGCATCCCAAAGGGAGTGCAGAAGTGCCACAACATGGCTGCTTTCACGGCTTTTCCCTTAGGAAGAACCCTAATACCCGGCTGATTTACCTTCCTAGGGTTACTGTTAGGCTTAGGCCTAGGACTTTTAAAACCAGGAAGCCCTGGGCTCCAGGCACACTGCAGCTGCGAAAGGCATCCCAAGGGGAGCGCAAAAGTGACGCAACTTGGCTGCCACCACTGATATTTCCATGAGAGCATCCCGAACCATAGGCTGATTTTCCTTCCTAGGGTTAAGGTTTGAGTTACGCCTAGGGTAAGGGTTCTATTAACCAGAAAGCCCTGAGTTCCAAGAACACAGCAGCTGCGAAGGACTAGCCAAGAAGAGCGCAAAAGTACCACAACATGCCTGCCTCCACAGCTTTTTCCTTGGGGACATGCCTAATTCCTGGCTGATTTGCCTTTCTCGTCTTAGGGTTGGGGTTCGGCCTAGGGCTAGGATTTTTAAAATCAGGAATCCCTGAGTTCCAGGCACACTGCAGCTGTGAAAGGCATCCAAAAGGGAGTGCAAAAGTGCCACAACATGGCTGCTTTCACGGCTTTTTCCTTGGCAAGAAACCTAACATCAGGCTGATTTACTTTCCCAGGGTTACTGTTAGGCTTAGGCCTAGGGCTAGGATTTTTGAAACTAGGAAGCCCTGGGCTCCAGGCACACTGCAGCTGTTCAAGGCATCCCAAGGGGAGTACAAAAGTGCAACAACATGGCAGCTTTCACAGCTTTTTCCTTGGCACCATCCCTATACCTAGGCTGATTTATCTGCCTAGGGTTAGGGTTAGGGTTCAGCCTAGGGCTTGGATTTCTTTAACCAGGAAGCCCTGAGTTCCAGGCTTACTTCATCTGCCAAAGGCATCCCAAAGGGAGTGCAGAAGTGCCACAACATGGCTGCTTTCACGGCTTTTCCCTTAGGAAGAACCCTAATACCCGGCTGATTTACCTTCCTAGGGTTACTGTTAGGCTTAGGCCTAGGACTTTTAAAACCAGGAAGCCCTGGGCTCCAGGCACACTGCAGCTGCAAAAGGCATCCCAAGGGGAGCGCAAAAGTGACGCAACTTGGCTGCCACCACTGATATTTCCATGAGACCATCCCGAACCATAGGCTGATTTTCCTTCCTAGGGTTAAGGTTTGAGTTACGCCTAGGGTAAGGGTTCTATTAACCAGAAAGCCCTGAGTTCCAAGAACACAGCAGCTGCGAAGGACTAGCCAAGAAGAGCGCAAAAGTACCACAACATGCCTGCCTCCACAGCTTTTTCCTTGGGGACATGCCTAATTCCTGGCTGATTTGCCTTTCTCGTCATAGGGTTGCGGTTCGGCCTAGGGCTAGGATTTTTAAAAGCAGGAAGCCCTGAGTTCCAGGCACACTGGAGCTGTGAAAGGCATCCAAAAGGGAGTGCAAAAGTGCCACAACATGGCTGCTTTCACGGCTTTTTCCTTGGCAAGAAGCCTAACACCAGGCTGATTTACCTTCCCAGGGTTACTGTTAGGCTTAGGCCTAGGGCTAGGATTTTTGAAACTAGGAAGCCCTTAGCTCCAGGCACACTGCAGCTGTTCAAGGCATCCCAAGGGGAGTACAAAAGTGCAACAACATGGCAGCTTTCACAGCTTTTTCCTTGGCAAGAAGCCTAACATCAGGCTGATTTACTTTCCCAGGGTTACTGTTAGGCTTAGGCCTAGGGCTAGGATTTTTGAAACTAGGAAGCCCTTAGCTCCAGGCACACTGCAGCTGTTCAAGGCATCCCAAGGGGAGTACAAAAGTGCAACAACATGGCAGCTTTCACAGCTTTTTCCTTGGCACCATCCCTATACCTAGGCTGATTTATCTGCCTAGGGTTAGGGTTAGGGTTCAGCCTAGGGCTTGGATTTCTTTAACCAGGAAGCCCTGAGTTCCAGGCTTACTTCATCTGCCAAAGGCATCCCAAAGGGAGTGCAGAAGTGCCACAACATGGCTGCTTTCACGGCTTTTTCCTTGGCAAGAAGCCTAACATCAGGCTGATTTACTTTCCCAGGGTTACTGTTAGGCTTAGGCCTAGGGCTAGGATTTTTGAAACTAGGAAGCCCTGGGCTCCAGGCACACTGCAGCTGTTCAAGGCATCCCAAGGGGAGTACAAAAGTGCAACAACATGGCAGCTTTCACAGCTTTTTCCTTGGCACCATCCCTATACCTTGGCTGATTTATCTGCCTAGGGTTAGGGTTAGGGTTCAGCCTAGGGCTTGAATTTTTTTAACCAGGAAGCCCTGAGTTCCAGGCTTACTTCATCTGGCAAAGGCATCCCAAAGGGAGTGCAGAAGTGCCACAACATGGCTGCTTTCACGGCTTTTCCCTTAGGAAGAACCCTAATACCTGGCTGATTTACCTTCCTAGGGTTACTGTTAGGCTTAGGCCTAGGACTTTTAAAACCAGGAAGCCCTGGCCTCCAGGCACACTGCAGCTGCGAAAGGCATCCCAAGGGGAGCGCAAAAGTGACGCAACTTGGCTGCCACCACTGATATTTCCATGAGACCATCCCGAACCATAGGTTGATTTTCCTTCCTAGGGTTAAGGTTTGAGTTACGCCTAGGGTAAGGGTTCTATTAACCAGAAAGCCCTGAGTTCCAAGAACACAGCAGCTGCGAAGGACTAGCCAAGAAGAGCGCAAAAGTACCACAACATGCCTGTCTCCACAGCTTTTTCCTTGGGGACATGCCTAATTCCTGGCTGATTTGCCTTTCTCGTCTTAGGGTTGGGGTTCGGCCTAGGGCTAGGATTTTTAAAATCAGGAAGCCCTGAGTTCCAGGCACACTGGAGCTGTGAAAGGCATCCAAAAGGGAGTGCAAAAGTGCCACAACATGGCTGCTTTCACGGCTTTTTCCTTGGCAAGAAACCTAACATCAGGCTGATTTACTTTCCCAGGGTTACTGTTAGGCTTAGGCCTAGGGCTAGGATTTTTGAAACTAGGAAGCCCTGGGCTCCAGGCACACTGCAGCTGTTCAAGGCATCCCAAGGGGAGTACAAAAGTGCAACAACATGGCAGCTTTCACAGCTTTTTCCTTGGCACCATCCCTATACCTAGGCTGATTTATCTGCCTAGGGTTAGGGTTAGGGTTCAGCCTAGGGCTTGGATTTCTTTAACCAGGAAGCCCTGAGTTCCAGGCTTACTTCATCTGCCAAAGGCATCCCAAAGGGAGTGCAGAAGTGCCACAACATGGCTGCTTTCACGGCTTTTCCCTTAGGAAGAACCCTAATACCCGGCTGATTTACCTTCCTAGGGTTACTGTTAGGCTTAGGCCTAGGACTTTTAAAACCAGGAAGCCCTGGGCTCCAGGCACACTGCAGCTGCAAAAGGCATCCCAAGGGGAGCGCAAAAGTGACGCAACTTGGCTGCCACCACTGATATTTCCATGAGACCATCCCGAACCATAGGCTGATTTTCCTTCCTAGGGTTAAGGTTTGAGTTACGCCTAGGGTAAGGGTTCTATTAACCAGAAAGCCCTGAGTTCCAAGAACACAGCAGCTGCGAAGGACTAGCCAAGAAGAGCGCAAAAGTACCACAACATGCCTGCCTCCACAGCTTTTTCCTTGGGGACATGCCTAATTCCTGGCTGATTTGCCTTTCTCGTCTTAGGGTTGGGGTTCGGCCTAGGGCTAGGATTTTTAAAAGCAGGAAGCCCTGAGTTCCAGGCACACTGGAGCTGTGAAAGGCATCCAAAAGGGAGTGCAAAAGTGCCACAACATGTCTGTTTCACGGCTTTTTCCTTGGCAAGAAGCCTAACATCAGGCTGATTTACTTTCCCAGGGTTACTGTTAGGCTTAGGCCTAGGGCTAGGATTTTTGAAACTTGGAAGCCCTTAGCTCCAGGCACACTGCAGCTGTTCAAGGCATCCCAAGGGGAGTACAAAAGTGCAACAACATGGCAGCTTTCACAGCTTTTTCCTTGGCACCATCCCTATACCTAGGCTGATTTATCTGCCTAGGGTTAGGGTTAGGGTTCAGCCTAGGGCTTGGATTTCTTTAACCAGGAAGCCCTGAGTTCCAGGCTTACTTCATCTGCCAAAGGCATCCCAAAGGGAGTGCAGAAGTGCCACAACATGGCTGCTTTCACGGCTTTTCCCTTAGGAAGAACCCTAATACCCGGCTGATTTACCTTCCTAGGGTTACTGTTAGGCTTAGGCCTAGGACTTTTAAAACCAGGAAGCCCTGGGCTCCAGGCACACTGCAGCTGCGAAAGGCATCCCAAGGGGAGCGCAAAAGTGACGCAACTTGGCTGCCACCACTGATATTTCCATGAGAGCATCCCGAACCATAGGCTGATTTTCCTTCCTAGGGTTAAGGTTTGAGTTACGCCTAGGGTAAGGGTTCTATTAACCAGAAAGCCCTGAGTTCCAAGAACACAGCAGCTGCGAAGGACTAGCCAAGAAGAGCGCAAAAGTACCACAACATGCCTGCCTCCACAGCTTTTTCCTTGGGGACATGCCTAATTCCTGGCTGATTTGCCTTTCTCGTCTTAGGGTTGGGGTTCGGCCTAGGGCTAGGATTTTTAAAATCAGGAATCCCTGAGTTCCAGGCACACTGCAGCTGTGAAAGGCATCCAAAAGGGAGTGCAAAAGTGCCACAACATGGCTGCTTTCACGGCTTTTTCCTTGGCAAGAAACCTAACATCAGGCTGATTTACTTTCCCAGGGTTACTGTTAGGCTTAGGCCTAGGGCTAGGATTTTTGAAACTAGGAAGCCCTGGGCTCCAGGCACACTGCAGCTGTTCAAGGCATCCCAAGGGGAGTACAAAAGTGCAACAACATGGCAGCTTTCACAGCTTTTTCCTTGGCACCATCCCTATACCTAGGCTGATTTATCTGCCTAGGGTTAGGGTTAGGGTTCAGCCTAGGGCTTGGATTTCTTTAACCAGGAAGCCCTGAGTTCCAGGCTTACTTCATCTGCCAAAGGCATCCCAAAGGGAGTGCAGAAGTGCCACAACATGGCTGCTTTCACGGCTTTTCCCTTAGGAAGAACCCTAATACCCGGCTGATTTACCTTCCTAGGGTTACTGTTAGGCTTAGGCCTAGGACTTTTAAAACCAGGAAGCCCTGGGCTCCAGGCACACTGCAGCTGCAAAAGGCATCCCAAGGGGAGCGCAAAAGTGACGCAACTTGGCTGCCACCACTGATATTTCCATGAGACCATCCCGAACCATAGGCTGATTTTCCTTCCTAGGGTTAAGGTTTGAGTTACGCCTAGGGTAAGGGTTCTATTAACCAGAAAGCCCTGAGTTCCAAGAACACAGCAGCTGCGAAGGACTAGCCAAGAAGAGCGCAAAAGTACCACAACATGCCTGCCTCCACAGCTTTTTCCTTGGGGACATGCCTAATTCCTGGCTGATTTGCCTTTCTCGTCATAGGGTTGCGGTTCGGCCTAGGGCTAGGATTTTTAAAAGCAGGAAGCCCTGAGTTCCAGGCACACTGGAGCTGTGAAAGGCATCCAAAAGGGAGTGCAAAAGTGCCACAACATGGCTGCTTTCACGGCTTTTTCCTTGGCAAGAAGCCTAACACCAGGCTGATTTACCTTCCCAGGGTTACTGTTAGGCTTAGGCCTAGGGCTAGGATTTTTGAAACTAGGAAGCCCTTAGCTCCAGGCACACTGCAGCTGTTCAAGGCATCCCAAGGGGAGTACAAAAGTGCAACAACATGGCAGCTTTCACAGCTTTTTCCTTGGCACCATCCCTATACCTGGGCTGATTTATCTGCCTAGGGTTAGGGTTAGGGTTCAGCCTAGGGCTTGGATTTTTTTAACCAGGAAGCCCTGAGTTCCAGGCTTACTTCATCTGCCAAAGGCATCCCAAAGGGAGTGCAGAAGTGCCACAACATGGCTGCTTTCACGGCTTTTTCCTTGGCAAGAAACCTAACATCAGGCTGATTTACCTTCCCAGGGTTACTGTTAGGCTTAGGCCTAGGGCTAGGATTTTTGAAACTAGGAAGCCCTGGGCTCCAGGCACACTGCAGCTGTTCAAGGCATCCCAAGGGGAGTACAAAAGTGCAACAACATGGCAGCTTTCACAGCTTTTTCCTTGGCACCATCCCTATACCTAGGCTGATTTATCTGCCTAGGGTTAGGGTTAGGGTTCAGCCTAGGGCTTGAATTTTTTTAACCAGGAAGCCCTGAGTTCCAGGCTTACTTCATCTGCCAAAGGCATCCCAAAGGGAGTGCAGAAGTGCCACAACATGGCTGCTTTCACGGCTTTTCCCTTAGGAAGAACCCTAATACCTGGCTGATTTACCTTCCTAGGGTTACTGTTAGGCTTAGGCCTAGGACTTTTAAAACCAGGAAGCCCTGGGCTCCAGGCACACTGCAGCTGCGAAAGGCATCCCAAGGGGAGCGCAAAAGTGACGCAACTTGGCTGCCACCACTGATATTTCCATGAGACCATCCCGAACCATAGGTTGATTTTCCTTCCTAGGGTAAAGGTTTGAGTTACGCCTAGGGTAAGGGTTCTATTAACCAGAAAGCCCTGAGTTCCAAGAACACAGCAGCTGCGAAGGACTAGCCAAGAAGAGCGCAAAAGTACCACAACATGCCTGCCTCCACAGCTTTTTCCTTGTGGACATGCCTAATTCCTGGCTGATTTGCCTTTCTCGTCATAGGGTTGCGGTTCGGCCTAGGGCTAGGATTTTTAAAAGCAGGAAGCCCTGAGTTCCAGGCACACTGGAGCTGTGAAAGGCATCCAAAAGGGAGTGCAAAAGTGCCACAACATGGCTGCTTTCACGGCTTTTTCCTTGGCAAGAAGCCTAACACCAGGCTGATTTACTTTCCCAGGGTTACTGTTAGGCTTAGGCCTAGGGCTAGGATTTTTGAAACTAGGAAGCCCTTAGCTCCAGGCACACTGCAGCTGTTCAAGGCATCCCAAGGGGAGTACAAAAGTGCAACAACATGGCAGCTTTCACAGCTTTTTCCTTGGCAAGAAGCCTAACACCAGGCTGATTTACTTTCCCAGGGTTACTCTTAGGCTTAGGCCTAGGGCTAGGATTTTTGAAACTAGGAAGCCCTTAGCTCCAGGCACACTGCAGCTGTTCAAGGCATCCCAAGGGGAGTACAAAAGTGCAACAACATGGCAGCTTTCACAGCTTTTTCCTTGGCACCATCCCTATACCTAGGCTGATTTATCTGCCTAGGGTTAGGGTTAGGGTTCAGCCTAGGGCTTGGATTTCTTTAACCAGGAAGCCCTGAGTTCCAGGCTTACTTCATCTGCCAAAGGCATCCCAAAGGGAGTGCAGAAGTGCCACAACATGGCTGCTTTCACGGCTTTTTCCTTGGCAAGAAGCCTAACATCAGGCTGATTTACCTTCCCAGGGTTACTGTTAGGCTTAGGCCTAGGGCTAGGATTTTTGAAACTAGGAAGCCCTGGGCTCCAGGCACACTGCAGCTGTTCAAGGCATCCCAAGGGGAGTACAAAAGTGCAACAACATGGCAGCTTTCACAGCTTTTTCCTTGGCACCATCCCTATACCTAGGCTGATTTATCTGCCTAGGGTTAGGGTTAGGGTTCAGCCTAGGGCTTGGATTTCTTTAACCAGGAAGCCCTGAGTTCCAGGCTTACTTCATCTGCCAAAGGCATCCCAAAGGGAGTGCAGAAGTGCCACAACATGGCTGCTTTCACGGCTTTTCCCTTAGGAAGAACCCTAATACCTGGCTGATTTACCTTCCTAGGGTTACTGTTAGGCTTAGGCCTAGGACTTTTAAAACCAGGAAGCCCTGGGCTCCAGGCACACTGCAGCTGCGAAAGGCATCCCAAGGGGAGCGCAAAAGTGACGCAACTTGGCTGCCACCACTGATATTTCCATGAGACCATCCCGAACCATAGGTTGATTTTCCTTCCTAGGGTTAAGGTTTGAGTTACGCCTAGGGTAAGGCTTCTATTAACCAGAAAGCCCTGAGTTCCAAGAACACAGCAGCTGCGAAGGACTAGCCAAGAAGAGCGCAAAAGTACCACAACATGCCTGTCTCCACAGCTTTTTCCTTGGGGACATGCCTAATTCCTGGCTGATTTGCCTTTCTCGTCTTAGGGTTGGGGTTCGGCCTAGGGCTAGGATTTTTAAAATCAGGAAGCCCTGAGTTCCAGGCACACTGGAGCTGTGAAAGGCATCCAAAAGGGAGTGCAAAAGTGCCACAACATGGCTGCTTTCACGGCTTTTTCCTTGGCAAGAAACCTAACATCAGGCTGATTTACTTTCCCAGGGTTACTGTTAGGCTTAGGCCTAGGGCTAGGATTTTTGAAACTAGGAAGCCCTGGGCTCCAGGCACACTGCAGCTGTTCAAGGCATCCCAAGGGGAGTACAAAAGTGCAACAACATGGCAGCTTTCACAGCTTTTTCCTTGGCACCATCCCTATACCTAGGCTGATTTATCTGCCTAGGGTTAGGGTTAGGGTTCAGCCTAGGGCTTGGATTTCTTTAACCAGGAAGCCCTGAGTTCCAGGCTTACTTCATCTGGCAAAGGCATCCCAAAGGGAGTGCAGAAGTGCCACAACATGGCTGCTTTCACGGCTTTTCCCTTAGGAAGAACCCTAATACCCGGCTGATTTACCTTCCTAGGGTTACTGTTAGGCTTAGGCCTAGGACTTTTAAAACCAGGAAGCCCTGGGCTCCAGGCACACTGCAGCTGCAAAAGGCATCCCAAGGGGAGCGCAAAAGTGACGCAACTTGGCTGCCACCACTGATATTTCCATGAGACCATCCCGAACCATAGGTTGATTTTCCTTCCTAGGGTTAAGGTTTGAGTTACGCCTAGGGTAAGGGTTCTATTAACCAGAAAGCCCTGAGTTCCAAGAACACAGCAGCTGCGAAGGACTAGCCAAGAAGAGCGCAAAAGTACCACAACATGCCTGCCTCCACAGCTTTTTCCTTGGGGACATGCCTAATTCCTGGCTGATTTGCCTTTCTCGTCTTAGGGTTGGGGTTCGGCCTAGGGCTAGGATTTTTAAAATCAGGAATCCCTGAGTTCCAGGCACACTGCAGCTGTGAAAGGCATCCAAAAGGGAGTGCAAAAGTGCCACAACATGGCTGCTTTCACGGCTTTTTCCTTGGCAAGAAACCTAACACCAGGCTGATTTACTTTCCCAGGGTTACTGTTAGGCTTAGGCCTAGGGCTAGGATTTTTGAAACTAGGAAGCCCTGGGCTCCAGGCACACTGCAGCTGTTCAAGGCATCCCAAGGGGAGTACAAAAGTGCAACAACATGGCAGCTTTCACAGCTTTTTCCTTGGCACCATCCCTATACCTAGGCTGATTTATCTGCCTAGGGTTAGGGTTAGGGTTCAGCCTAGGGCTTGGATTTCTTTAACCAGGAAGCCCTGAGTTCCAGGCTTACTTCATCTGCCAAAGGCATCCCAAAGGGAGTGCAGAAGTGCCACAACATGGCTGCTTTCACGGCTTTTCCCTTAGGAAGAACCCTAATACCCGGCTGATTTACCTTCCTAGGGTTACTGTTAGGCTTAGGCCTAGGACTTTTAAAACCAGGAAGCCCTGGGCTCCAGGCACACTGCAGCTGCAAAAGGCATCCCAAGGGGAGCGCAAAAGTGACGCAACTTGGCTGCCACCACTGATATTTCCATGAGACCATCCCGAACCATAGGCTGATTTTCCTTCCTAGGGTTAAGGTTTGAGTTACGCCTAGGGTAAGGGTTCTATTAACCAGAAAGCCCTGAGTTCCAAGAACACAGCAGCTGCGAAGGACTAGCCAAGAAGAGCGCAAAAGTACCACAACATGCCTGCCTCCACAGCTTTTTCCTTGGGGACATGCCTAATTCCTGGCTGATTTGCCTTTCTCGTCATAGGGTTGGGGTTCGGCCTAGGGCTAGGATTTTTAAAAGCAGGAAGCCCTGAGTTCCAGGCACACTGGAGCTGTGAAAGGCATCCAAAAGGGAGTGCAAAAGTGCCACAACATGGCTGCTTTCACGGCTTTTTCCTTGGCAAGAAGCCTAACACCAGGCTGATTTACCTTCCCAGGGTTACTGTTAGGCTTAGGCCTAGGGCTAGGATTTTTGAAACTAGGAAGCCCTTAGCTCCAGGCACACTGCAGCTGTTCAAGGCATCCCAAGGGGAGTACAAAAGTGCAACAACATGGCAGCTTTCACAGCTTTTTCCTTGGCACCATCCCTATACCTGGGCTGATTTATCTGCCTAGGGTTAGGGTTAGGGTTCAGCCTAGGGCTTGGATTTCTTTAACCAGGAAGCCCTGAGTTCCAGGCTTACTTCATCTGCCAAAGGCATCCCAAAGGGAGTGCAGAAGTGCCACAACATGGCTGCTTTCACGGCTTTTTCCTTGGCAAGAAGCCTAACATCAGGCTGATTTACCTTCCCAGGGTTACTGTTAGGCTTAGGCCTAGGGCTAGGATTTTTGAAACTAGGAAGCCCTTAGCTCCAGGCACACTGCAGCTGTTCAAGGCATCCCAAGGGGAGTACAAAAGTGCAACAACATGGCAGCTTTCACAGCTTTTTCCTTGGCACCATCCCTATACCTAGGCTGATTTATCTGCCTAGGGTTAGGGTTAGGGTTCAGCCTAGGGCTTGGATTTCTTTAACCAGGAGGTCCTGAGTTCCAGGCTTACTTCATCTGCCAAAGGCATCCCAGAGCGAGTGCAGAAGTGCCACAACATGGCTGCTTTCATGCCTTTTTCCTTGGCAAGAAGCCTAACATCAGGCTGGTTTACCTTCCCAGGGTTACTGTTAGGCTTAGGCCTAGGGCTAGGATTTTTGAAACTAGGAAGCCCTTGGCTCCAGGCACACTGCAGCTGTTCAAGGCATCCCAAGGGGAGTACAAAAGTGCAACAACATGGCAGCTTTCACAGCTTTTTCCTTGGCACCATCCCTATACCTAGGCTGATTTATCTGCCTAGGGTTAGGGTTAGGGTTCAGCCTAGGGCTTGAATTTTTTTAACCAGGAAGCCCTGAGTTCCAGGCTTACTTCATCTGCCAAAGGCATCCCAAAGGGAGTGCAGAAGTGCCACAACATGGCTGCTTTCACGGCTTTTCCCTTAGGAAGAACCCTAATACCCGGCTGATTTACCTTCCTAGGGTTACTGTTAGGCTTAGGCCTAGGACTTTTAAAACCAGGAAGCCCTGGGCTCCAGGCACACTGCAGCTGCGAAAGGCATCCCAAGGGGAGCGCAAAAGTGACGCAACTTGACTGCCACCACTGATATTTCCATGAGACCATCCCGAACCATAGGTTGATTTTCCTTCCTAGGGTTAAGGTTTGAGTTACGCCTAGGGTAAGGGCTCTATTAACCAGAAAGCCCTGAGTTCCAAGAACACAGCAGCTGCGAAGGACTAGCCAAGAAGAGCGCAAAAGTACCACAACATGCCTGCCTCCACAGCTTTTTCCTTGTGGACATGCCTAATTCCTGGCTGATTTCCTTTTCTCGTCATAGGGTTGGGGTTCGGCCTAGGGCTAGGATTTTTAAAAGCAGGAAGCCCTGAGTTCCAGGCACACTGGAGCTGTGAAAGGCATCCAAAAGGGAGTGCAAAAGTGCCACAACATGGCTGCTTTCACGGCTTTTTCCTTGGCAAGACGCCTAACACCAGGCTGATTTACCTTCCCAGGGTTACTGTTAGGCTTAGGCCTAGGGCTAGGATTTTTAAAACTAGGAAGCCCTTAGCTCCAGGCACACTGCAGCTGTTCAAGGCATCCCAAGGGGAGTACAAAAGTGCAACAACATGGCAGCTTTCACAGCTTTTTCCTTGGCACCATCCCTATACCTAGGCTGATTTATCTGCCTAGGGTTAGGGTTAGGGTTCAGCCTAGGGCTTGAATTTCTTTAACCAGGAAGCCCTGAGTTCCAGGCTTACTTCATCTGCCAAAGGCATCCCAAAGGGAGTGCAGAAGTGCCACAACATGGCTGCTTTCACGGCTTTTTCCTTGGCAAGAAGCCTAACATCAGGCTGATTTACTTTCCCAGGGTTACTGTTAGGCTTAGGCCTAGGGCTAGGATTTTTGAAACTAGGAAGCCCTTGGCTCCAGGCCCACTGCAGCTGTTCAAGGCATCCCAAGGGGAGTACAAAAGTGCAACAACATGGCAGCTTTCACAGCTTTTTCCTTGGCACCATCCCTATACCTAGGCTGATTTATCTGCCTAGGGTTAGGGTTAGGGTTCAGCCTAGGGCTTGAATTTTTTTAACCAGGAAGCCCTGAGTTCCAGGCTTACTTCATCTGCCAAAGGCATCCCAAAGGGAGTGCAGAAGTGCCACAACATGGCTGCTTTCACGGCTCTTCCCTTAGGAAGAACCCTAATACCTTGCTGATTTACCTTCCTAGGGTTACTGTTAGGCTTAGGCCTAGGACTTTTAAAACCAGGAAGCCCTGGGCTCCAGGCACACTGCAGCTGCAAAAGGCATCCCAAGGGGAGCGCAAAAGTGACGCAACTTGGCTGCCACCACTGATATTTCCATGAGCCCATCCCGAACCATAGGTTGATTTTCCTTCCTAGGTTTAAGGTTTGAGTTACGCCTAGGGTAAGGGTTCTATTAACCAGAAAGCCCTGAGTTCCAAGAACACAGCAGCTGCGAAGGACTAGCCAAGAAGAGCGCAAAAGTACCACAACATGCCTGCCTCCACAGCTTTTTCCTTGGGGACATGCCTAATTCCTGGCTGATTTGCCTTTCTCGTCATAGGGTTGGGGTTCGGCCTAGGGCTAGGATTTTTAAAAGCAGGAAGCCCTGAGTTCCAGGCACACTGGAGCTGTGAAAGGCATCCAAAAGGGAGTGCAAAAGTGCCACAACATGGCTGCTTTCACGGCTTTTTCCTTGGCAAGACGCCTAACACCAGGCTGATTTACCTTCCCAGGGTTACTGTTAGGCTTAGGCCTAGGGCTAGGATTTTTAAAACTAGGAAGCCCTTAGCTCCAGGCACACTGCAGCTGTTCAAGGCATCCCAAGGGGAGTACAAAAGTGCAACAACATGGCAGCTTTCACAGCTTTTTCCTTGGCACCATCCCTATACCTAGGCTGATTTATCTGCCTAGGGTTAGGGTTAGGGTTCAGCCTAGGGCTTGAATTTCTTTAACCAGGAAGCCCTGAGTTCCAGGCTTACTTCATCTGCCAAAGGCATCCCAAAGGGAGTGCAGAAGTGCCACAACATGGCTGCTTTCACGGCTTTTCCCTTAGGAAGAACCCTAATACCCGGCTGATTTACCTTCCTAGGGTTACTGTTAGGCTTAGGCCTAGGACTTTTAAAACCAGGAAGCCCTGGGCTCCAGGCACACTGCAGCTGCAAAAGGCATCCCAAGGGGAGCGCAAAAGTGACGCAACTTGGCTGCCACCACTGATATTTCCATGAGAGAATCCCGAACCATAGGCTGATTTCCCTTCCTAGGGTTAAGGTTTGAGTTACGCCTAGGGTAAGGGCTCTATTAACCAGAAAGCCCTAAGTTCCAAGAACACAGCAGCTGCGAAGGACTAGCCAAGAAGAGCGCAAAAGTAGCACAACATGCCTGCCTCCACAGCTTTTTCCTTGGGGACATGCCTAATTCCTGGCTGATTTGCCTTTCTCGTCTTAGGGTTGGGGTTCGGCCTAGGGCTAGGATTTTTAAAATCAGGAAGCCCTGAGTTCCAGGCACACTGGAGCTGTGAAAGGCATCCAAAAGGGAGTGCAAAAGTGCCACAACATGGCTGTTTCACGGCTTTTTCCTTGGCAAGAAGCCTAACATCAGGCTGATTTACTTTCCCAGGGTTACTGTTAGGCTTAGGCCTAGGGCTAGGATTTTTAAAACTAGGAAGCCCTTAGCTCCAGGCACACTGCAGCTGTTCAAGGCATCCCAAGGGGAGTACAAAAGTGCAACAACATGGCAGCTTTCACAGCTTTTTCCTTGGCACCATCCCTATACCTGGGCTGATTTATCTGCCTAGGGTTAGGGTTAGGGTTCAGCCTAGGGCTTGGATTTCTTTAACCAGGAAGCCCTGAGTTCCAGGCTTACTTCATCTGCCAAAGGCATCCCAAAGGGAGTGCAGAAGTGCCACAACATGGCTGCTTTCACGGCTTTTTCCTTGGCAAGAAACCTAACATCAGGCTGATTTACCTTCCCAGGGTTACTGTTAGGCTTAGGCCTAGGGCTAGGATTTTTGAAACTAGGAAGCCCTTAGCTCCAGGCACACTGCAGCTGTTCAAGGCATCCCAAGGGGAGTACAAAAGTGCAACAACATGGCAGCTTTCACAGCTTTTTCCTTGGCACCATCCCTATACCTAGGCTGATTTATCTGCCTAGGGTTAGGGTTAGGGTTCAGCCTAGGGCTTGGATTTCTTTAACCAGGAAGCCCTGAGTTCCAGGCTTACTTCATCTGCCAAAGGCATCCCAAAGGGAGTGCAGAAGTGCCACAACATGGCTGCTTTCACGGCTTTTCCCTTAGGAAGAACCCTAATACCCGGCTGATTTACCTTCCTAGGGTTACTGTTAGGCTTAGGCCTAGGACTTTTAAAACCAGGAAGCCCTGGGCTCCAGGCACACTGCAGCTGCGAAAGGCATCCCAAGGGGAGCGCAAAAGTGACGCAACTTGGCTGCCACCACTGATATTTCCATGAGACCATCCCGAACCATAGGCTGATTTTCCTTCCTAGGGTTAAGGTTTGAGTTACGCCTAGGGTAAGGGCTCTATTAACCAGAAAGCCCTGAGTTCCAAGAACACAGCAGCTGCGAAGGACTAGCCAAGAAGAGCGCAAAAGTACCACAACATGCCTGCCTCCACAGCTTTTTCCTTGTGGACATGCCTAATTCCTGGCTGATTTCCTTTTCTCGTCATAGGGTTGGGGTTCGGCCTAGGGCTAGGATTTTTAAAAGCAGGAAGCCCTGAGTTCCAGGCACACTGGAGCTGTGAAAGGCATCCAAAAGGGAGTGCAAAAGTGCCACAACATGGCTGCTTTCACGGCTTTTTCCTTGGCAAGACGCCTAACACCAGGCTGATTTACCTTCCCAGGGTTACTGTTAGGCTTAGGCCTAGGGCTAGGATTTTTAAAACTAGGAAGCCCTTAGCTCCAGGCACACTGCAGCTGTTCAAGGCATCCCAAGGGGAGTACAAAAGTGCAACAACATGGCAGCTTTCACAGCTTTTTCCTTGGCACCATCCCTATACCTAGGCTGATTTATCTGCCTAGGGTTAGGGTTAGGGTTCAGCCTAGGGCTTGGATTTCTTTAACCAGGAAGCCCTGAGTTCCAGGCTTACTTCATCTGCCAAAGGCATCCCAAAGGGAGTGCAGAAGTGCCACAACATGGCTGCTTTCACGGCTTTTTCCTTGGCAAGAAGCCTAACATCAGGCTGATTTACTTTCCCAGGGTTACTGTTAGGCTTAGGCCTAGGGCTAGGATTTTTGAAACTAGGAAGCCCTTGGCTCCAGGCCCACTGCAGCTGTTCAAGGCATCCCAAGGGGAGTACAAAAGTGCAACAACATGGCAGCTTTCACAGCTTTTTCCTTGGCACCATCCCTATACCTAGGCTGATTTATCTGCCTAGGGTTAGGGTTAGGGTTCAGCCTAGGGCTTGAATTTTTTTAACCAGGAAGCCCTGAGTTCCAGGCTTACTTCATCTGCCAAAGGCATCCCAAAGGGAGTGCAGAAGTGCCACAACATGGCTGCTTTCACGGCTCTTCCCTTAGGAAGAACCCTAATACCTGGCTGATTTACCTTCCTAGGGTTACTGTTAGGCTTAGGCCTAGGACTTTTAAAACCAGGAAGCCCTGGGCTCCAGGCACACTGCAGCTGCAAAAGGCATCCCAAGGGGAGCGCAAAAGTGACGCAACTTGGCTGCCACCACTGATATTTCCATGAGCCCATCCCGAACCATAGGTTGATTTTCCTTCCTAGGGTTAAGGTTTGAGTTACGCCTAGGGTAAGGGTTCTATTAACCAGAAAGCCCTGAGTTCCAAGAACACAGCAGCTGCGAAGGACTAGCCAAGAAGAGCGCAAAAGTACCACAACATGCCTGCCTCCACAGCTTTTTCCTTGGGGACATGCCTAATTCCTGGCTGATTTGCCTTTCTCGTCATAGGGTTGGGGTTCGGCCTAGGGCTAGGATTTTTAAAAGCAGGAAGCCCTGAGTTCCAGGCACACTGGAGCTGTGAAAGGCATCCAAAAGGGAGTGCAAAAGTGCCACAACATGGCTGCTTTCACGGCTTTTTCCTTGGCAAGACGCCTAACACCAGGCTGATTTACCTTCCCAGGGTTACTGTTAGGCTTAGGCCTAGGGCTAGGATTTTTAAAACTAGGAAGCCCTTAGCTCCAGGCACACTGCAGCTGTTCAAGGCATCCCAAGGGGAGTACAAAAGTGCAACAACATGGCAGCTTTCACAGCTTTTTCCTTGGCACCATCCCTATACCTAGGCTGATTTATCTGCCTAGGGTTAGGGTTAGGGTTCAGCCTAGGGCTTGAATTTCTTTAACCAGGAAGCCCTGAGTTCCAGGCTTACTTCATCTGCCAAAGGCATCCCAAAGGGAGTGCAGAAGTGCCACAACATGGCTGCTTTAACGGCTTTTCCCTTAGGAAGAACCCTAATACCCGGCTGATTTACCTTCCTAGGGTTACTGTTAGGCTTAGGCCTAGGACTTTTAAAACCAGGAAGCCCTGGGCTCCAGGCACACTGCAGCTGCAAAAGGCATCCCAAGGGGAGCGCAAAAGTGACGCAACTTGGCTGCCACCACTGATATTTCCATGAGAGAATCCCGAACCATAGGCTGATTTCCCTTCCTAGGGTTAAGGTTTGAGTTACGCCTAGGGTAAGGGCTCTATTAACCAGAAAGCCCTAAGTTCCAAGAACACAGCAGCTGCGAAGGACTAGCCAAGAAGAGCGCAAAAGTAGCACAACATGCCTGCCTCCACAGCTTTTTCCTTGGGGACATGCCTAATTCCTGGCTGATTTGCCTTTCTCGTCTTAGGGTTGGGGTTCGGCCTAGGGCTAGGATTTTTAAAATCAGGAAGCCCTGAGTTCCAGGCACACTGGAGCTGTGAAAGGCATCCAAAAGGGAGTGCAAAAGTGCCACAACATGGCTGTTTCACGGCTTTTTCCTTGGCAAGAAACCTAACATCAGGCTGATTTACTTTCCCAGGGTTACTGTTAGGCTTAGGCCTAGGGCTAGGATTTTTAAAACTAGGAAGCCCTTAGCTCCAGGCACACTGCAGCTGTTCAAGGCATCCCAAGGGGAGTACAAAAGTGCAACAACATGGCAGCTTTCACAGCTTTTTCCTTGGCACCATCCCTATACCTAGGCTGATTTATCTGCCTAGGGTTAGGGTTAGGGTTCAGCCTAGGGCTTGGATTTCTTTAACCAGGAAGCCCTGAGTTCCAGGCTTACTTCATCTGCCAAAGGCATCCCAAAGGGAGTGCAGAAGTGCCACAACATGGCTGCTTTCACGGCTTTTTCCTTGGCAAGAAGCCTAACATCAGGCTGATTTACTTTCCCAGGGTTACTGTTAGGCTTAGGCCTAGGGCTAGGATTTTTGAAACTAGGAAGCCCTGGGCTCCAGGCACACTGCAGCTGTTCAAGGCATCCCAAGGGGAGTACAAAAGTGCAACAACATGGCAGCTTTCACAGCTTTTTCCTTGGCACCATCCCTATACCTAGGCTGATTTATCTGCCTAGGGTTAGGGTTAGGGTTCAGCCTAGGGCTTGAATTTTTTTAACCAGGAAGCCCTGAGTTCCAGGCTTACTTCATCTGCCAAAGGCATCCCAAAGGGAGTGCAGAAGTGCCACAACATGGCTGCTTTCACGGCTTTTCCCTTAGGAAGAACCCTAATACCCGGCTGATTTACCTTCCTAGGGTTACTGTTAGGCTTAGGCCTAGGACTTTTAAAACCAGGAAGCCCTGGCCTCCAGGCACACTGCAGCTGCGAAAGGCATCCCAAGGGGAGCGCAAAAGTGACGCAACTTGACTGCCACCACTGATATTTCCATGAGACCATCCCGAACCATCGCTTGATTTTCCTTCCTAGGGTTAAGGTTTGAGTTACGCCTAGGGTAAGGGCTCTATTAACCAGAAAGCCCTGAGTTCCAAGAACACAGCAGCTGCGAAGGACTAGCCAAGAAGAGCGCAAAAGTACCACAACATGCCTGCCTCCACAGCTTTTTCCTTGTGGACATGCCTAATTCCTGGCTGATTTCCTTTTCTCGTCATAGGGTTGGGGTTCGGCCTAGGGCTAGGATTTTTAAAAGCAGGAAGCCCTGAGTTCCAGGCACACTGGAGCTGTGAAAGGCATCCAAAAGGGAGTGCAAAAGTGCCACAACATGGCTGCTTTCACGGCTTTTTCCTTGGCAAGACGCCTAACACCAGGCTGATTTACCTTCCCAGGGTTACTGTTAGGCTTAGGCCTAGGGCTAGGATTTTTAAAACTAGGAAGCCCTTAGCTCCAGGCACACTGCAGCTGTTCAAGGCATCCCAAGGGGAGTACAAAAGTGCAACAACATGGCAGCTTTCACAGCTTTTTCCTTGGCACCATCCCTATACCTAGGCTGATTTATCTGCCTAGGGTTAGGGTTAGGGTTCAGCCTAGGGCTTGAATTTCTTTAACCAGGAAGCCCTGAGTTCCAGGCTTACTTCATCTGCCAAAGGCATCCCAAAGGGAGTGCAGAAGTGCCACAACATGGCTGCTTTCACGGCTTTTTCCTTGGCAAGAAGCCTAACATCAGGCTGATTTACTTTCCCAGGGTTACTGTTAGGCTTAGGCCTAGGGCTAGGATTTTTGAAACTAGGAAGCCCTTGGCTCCAGGCCCACTGCAGCTGTTCAAGGCATCCCAAGGGGAGTACAAAAGTGCAACAACATGGCAGCTTTCACAGCTTTTTCCTTGGCACCATCCCTATACCTAGGCTGATTTATCTGCCTAGGGTTAGGGTTAGGGTTCAGCCTAGGGCTTGAATTTTTTTAACCAGGAAGCCCTGAGTTCCAGGCTTACTTCATCTGCCAAAGGCATCCCAAAGGGAGTGCAGAAGTGCCACAACATGGCTGCTTTCACGGCTCTTCCCTTAGGAAGAACCCTAATACCTGGCTGATTTACCTTCCTAGGGTTACTGTTAGGCTTAGGCCTAGGACTTTTAAAACCAGGAAGCCCTGGGCTCCAGGCACACTGCAGCTGCAAAAGGCATCCCAAGGGGAGCGCAAAAGTGACGCAACTTGGCTGCCACCACTGATATTTCCATGAGCCCATCCCGAACCATAGGTTGATTTTCCTTCCTAGGGTTAAGGTTTGAGTTACGCCTAGGGTAAGGGTTCTATTAACCAGAAAGCCCTGAGTTCCAAGAACACAGCAGCTGCGAAGGACTAGCCAAGAAGAGCGCAAAAGTACCACAACATGCCTGCCTCCACAGCTTTTTCCTTGGGGACATGCCTAATTCCTGGCTGATTTGCCTTTCTCGTCATAGGGTTGGGGTTCGGCCTAGGGCTAGGATTTTTAAAAGCAGGAAGCCCTGAGTTCCAGGCACACTGGAGCTGTGAAAGGCATCCAAAAGGGAGTGCAAAAGTGCCACAACATGGCTGCTTTCACGGCTTTTTCCTTGGCAAGACGCCTAACACCAGGCTGATTTACCTTCCCAGGGTTACTGTTAGGCTTAGGCCTAGGGCTAGTATTTTTAAAACTAGGAAGCCCTTAGCTCCAGGCACACTGCAGCTGTTCAAGGCATCCCAAGGGGAGTACAAAAGTGCAACAACATGGCAGCTTTCACAGCTTTTTCCTTGGCACCATCCCTATACCTAGGCTGATTTATCTGCCTAGGGTTAGGGTTAGGGTTCAGCCTAGGGCTTGAATTTTTTTAACCAGGAAGCCCTGAGTTCCAGGCTTACTTCATCTGCCAAAGGCATCCCAAAGGGAGTGCAGAAGTGCCACAACATGGCTGCTTTCACGGCTCTTCCCTTAGGAAGAACCCTAATACCTGGCTGATTTACCTTCCTAGGGTTACTGTTAGGCTTAGGCCTAGGACTTTTAAAACCAGGAAGCCCTGGGCTCCAGGCACACTGCAGCTGCAAAAGGCATCCCAAGGGGAGCGCAAAAGTGACGCAACTTGGCTGCCACCACTGATATTTCCATGAGAGAATCCCGAACCATAGGCTGATTTCCCTTCCTAGGGTTAAGGTTTGAGTTACGCCTAGGGTAAGGGCTCTATTAACCAGAAAGCCCTAAGTTCCAAGAACACAGCAGCTGCGAAGGACTAGCCAAGAAGAGCGCAAAAGTAGCACAACATGCCTGCCTCCACAGCTTTTTCCTTGGGGACATGCCTAATTCCTGGCTGATTTGCCTTTCTCGTCTTAGGGTTGGGGTTCGGCCTAGGGCTAGGATTTTTAAAATCAGGAAGCCCTGAGTTCCAGGCACACTGGAGCTGTGAAAGGCATCCAAAAGGGAGTGCAAAAGTGCCACAACATGGCTGTTTCACGGCTTTTTCCTTGGCAAGAAGCCTAACATCAGGCTGATTTACTTTCCCAGGGTTACTGTTAGGCTTAGGCCTAGGGCTAGGATTTTTAAAACTAGGAAGCCCTTAGCTCCAGGCACACTGCAGCTGTTCAAGGCATCCCAAGGGGAGTACAAAAGTGCAACAACATGGCAGCTTTCACAGCTTTTTCCTTGGCACCATCCCTATACCTAGGCTGATTTATCTGCCTAGGGTTAGGGTTAGGCTTCAGCCTAGGGCTTGGATTTCTTTAACCAGGAAGCCCTGAGTTCCAGGCTTACTTCATCTGCCAAAGGCATCCCAAAGGGAGTGCAGAAGTGCCACAACATGGCTGCTTTCACGGCTTTTCCCTTAGGAAGAACCCTAATACCTGGCTGATTTACCTTCCTAGGGTTACTGTTAGGCTTAGGCCTAGGGCTAGGATTTTTGAAACTAGGAAGCCCTTAGCTCCAGGCACACTGCAGCTGTTCAAGGCATCCAAGGGGAGTACAAAAGTGCAACAACATGGCAGCTTTCACAGCTTTTTCCTTGGCACCATCCCTATACCTAGGCTGATTTATCTGCCTAGGGTTAGGGTTAGGGTTCAGCCTAGGGCTTGGATTTCTTTAACCAGGAAGCCCTGAGTTCCAGGCTTACTTCATCTGCCAAAGGCATCCCAAAGGGAGTGCAGAAGTGCCACAACATGGCTGCTTTCACGGCTTTTCCCTTAGGAAGAACCCTAATACCCGGCTGATTTACCTTCCTAGGGTTACTGTTAGGCTTAGGCCTAGGGCTAGGATTTTTGAAACTAGGAAGCCCTTAGCTCCAGGCATACTGCAGCTGTTCAAGGCATCCAAGGGGAGTACAAAAGTGCAACAACATGGCAGCTTTCACAGCTTTTTCCTTGGCACCATCCCTATACCTAGGCTGATTTATCTGCCTAGGGTTTGGGTTAGGGTTCAGCCTAGGGCTTGGATTTCTTTAACCAGGAAGCCCTGAGTTCCAGGCTTACTTCATCTGCCAAAGGCATCCCAAAGGGAGTGCAGAAGTGCCACAACATGGCTGCTTTCACGGCTTTTTCCTTGGCAAGAAGCCTAACATCAGGCTGATTTACTTTCCCAGGGTTACTGTTAGGCTTAGGCCTAGGGCTAGGATTTTTGAAACTAGGAAGCCCTTGGCTCCAGGCACACTGCAGCTGTTCAAGGCATCCCAAGGGGAGTACAAAAGTGCAACAACATGGCAGCTTTCACAGCTTTTTCCTTGGCACCATCCCTATACCTAGGCTGATTTATCTGCCTAGGGTTAGGGTTAGGGTTCAGCCTAGGGCTTGAATTTTTTTAACCAGGAAGCCCTGAGTTCCAGGCTTACTTCATCTGCCAAAGGCATCCCAAAGGGAGTGCAGAAGTGCCACAACATGGCTGCTTTCACGGCTCTTCCCTTAGGAAGAACCCTAATACCTGGCTGATTTACCTTCCTAGGGTTACTGTTAGGCTTAGGCCTAGGACTTTTAAAACCAGGAAGCCCTGGGCTCCAGGCACACTGCAGCTGCAAAAGGCATCCCAAGGGGAGCGCAAAAGTGACGCAACTTGGCTGCCACCACTGATATTTCCATGAGCCCATCCCGAACCATAGGTTGATTTTCCTTCCTAGGGTTAAGGTTTGAGTTACGCCTAGGGTAAGGGTTCTATTAACCAGAAAGCCCTGAGTTCCAAGAACACAGCAGCTGCGAAGGACTAGCCAAGAAGAGCGCAAAAGTACCACAACATGCCTGCCTCCACAGCTTTTTC
Organism: Ammospiza caudacuta; assembly: GCF_027887145.1. Taxonomy (NCBI): domain Eukaryota; kingdom Metazoa; phylum Chordata; class Aves; order Passeriformes; family Passerellidae; genus Ammospiza; species Ammospiza caudacuta. The sequence goes on along the minus strand of NW_026682938.1, from coordinate 21,819 downwards.
CTTGGGGACATGCCTAATTCCTGGCTGATTTGCCTTTCTCGTCATAGGGTTGGGGTTCGGCCTAGGGCTAGGATTTTTAAAAGCAGGAAGCCCTGAGTTCCAGGCACACTGGAGCTGTGAAAGGCATCCAAAAGGGAGTGCAAAAGTGCCACAACATGGCTGCTTTCACGGCTTTTTCCTTGGCAAGACGCCTAACACCAGGCTGATTTACCTTCCCAGGGTTACTGTTAGGCTTAGGCCTAGGGCTAGGATTTTTAAAACTAGGAAGCCCTTAGCTCCAGGCACACTGCAGCTGTTCAAGGCATCCCAAGGGGAGTACAAAAGTGCAACAACATGGCAGCTTTCACAGCTTTTTCCTTGGCACCATCCCTATACCTAGGCTGATTTATCTGCCTAGGGTTAGGGTTAGGGTTCAGCCTAGGGCTTGAATTTCTTTAACCAGGAAGCCCTGAGTTCCAGGCTTACTTCATCTGCCAAAGGCATCCCAAAGGGAGTGCAGAAGTGCCACAACATGGCTGCTTTAACGGCTTTTCCCTTAGGAAGAACCCTAATACCCGGCTGATTTACCTTCCTAGGGTTACTGTTAGGCTTAGGCCTAGGACTTTTAAAACCAGGAAGCCCTGGGCTCCAGGCACACTGCAGCTGCAAAAGGCATCCCAAGGGGAGCGCAAAAGTGACGCAACTTGGCTGCCACCACTGATATTTCCATGAGAGAATCCCGAACCATAGGCTGATTTCCCTTCCTAGGGTTAAGGTTTGAGTTACGCCTAGGGTAAGGGCTCTATTAACCAGAAAGCCCTAAGTTCCAAGAACACAGCAGCTGCGAAGGACTAGCCAAGAAGAGCGCAAAAGTAGCACAACATGCCTGCCTCCACAGCTTTTTCCTTGGGGACATGCCTAATTCCTGGCTGATTTGCCTTTCTCGTCTTAGGGTTGGGGTTCGGCCTAGGGCTAGGATTTTTAAAATCAGGAAGCCCTGAGTTCCAGGCACACTGGAGCTGTGAAAGGCATCCAAAAGGGAGTGCAAAAGTGCCACAACATGGCTGCTTTCACGGCTTTTTCCTTGGCAAGAAGCCTAACATCAGGCTGATTTACTTTCCCAGGGTTACTGTTAGGCTTAGGCCTAGGGCTAGGATTTTTGAAACTAGGAAGCCCTTAGCTCCAGGCACACTGCAGCTGTTCAAGGCATCCCAAGGGGAGTACAAAAGTGCAACAACATGGCAGCTTTCACAGCTTTTTCCTTGGCACCATCCCTATACCTAGGCTGATTTATCTGCCTAGGGTTAGGGTTAGGGTTCAGCCTAGGGCTTGGATTTCTTTAACCAGGAAGCCCTGAGTTCCAGGCTTACTTCATCTGCCAAAGGCATCCCAAAGGGAGTGCAGAAGTGCCACAACATGGCTGCTTTCACGGCTTTTCCCTTAGGAAGAACCCTAATACCCGGCTGATTTACCTTCCTAGGGTTACTGTTAGGCTTAGGCCTAGGACTTTTAAAACCAGGAAGCCCTGGGCTCCAGGCACACTGCAGCTGCAAAAGGCATCCCAAGGGGAGCGCAAAAGTGACGCAACTTGGCTGCCACCACTGATATTTCCATGAGACCATCCCGAACCATAGGTTGATTTTCCTTCCTAGGGTTAAGGTTTGAGTTACGCCTAGGGTAAGGGTTCTATTAACCAGAAAGCCCTGAGTTCCAAGAACACAGCAGCTGCGAAGGACTAGCCAAGAAGAGCGCAAAAGTACCACAACATGCCTGCCTCCACAGCTTTTTCCTTGGGGACATGCCTAATTCCTGGCTGATTCGCCTTTCTCGTCATAGGGTTGCGGTTCGGCCTAGGGCTAGGATTTTTAAAAGCAGGAAGCCCTGAGTTCCAGGCACACTGGAGCTGTGAAAGGCATCCAAAAGGGAGTGCAAAAGTGCCACAACATGGCTGCTTTCACGGCTTTTTCCTTGGCAAGAAGCCTAACACCAGGCTGATTTACTTTCCCAGGGTTACTGTTAGGCTTAGGCCTAGGGCTAGGATTTTTGAAACTAGGAAGCCCTTAGCTCCAGGCACACTGCAGCTGTTCAAGGCATCCCAAGGGGAGTACAAAAGTGCAACAACATGGCAGCTTTCACAGCTTTTTCCTTGGCAAGAAGCCTAAGACCAGGCTGATTTACTTTCCCAGGGTTACTGTTAGGCTTAGGCCTAGGGCTAGGATTTTTGAAACTAGGAAGCCCTTAGCTCCAGGCACACTGCAGCTGTTCAAGGCATCCCAAGGGGAGTACAAAAGTGCAACAACATGGCAGCTTTCACAGCTTTTTCCTTGGCACCATCCCTATACCTGGGCTGATTTATCTGCCTAGGGTTAGGGTTAGGGTTCAGCCTAGGGCTTGGATTTCTTTAACCAGGAAGCCCTGAGTTCCAGGCTTACTTCATCTGCCAAAGGCATCCCAAAGGGAGTGCAGAAGTGCCACAACATGGCTGCTTTCACGGCTTTTTCCTTGGCAAGAAGCCTAACATCAGGCTGATTTACCTTCCCAGGGTTACTGTTAGGCTTAGGCCTAGGGCTAGGATTTTTGAAACTAGGAAGCCCTGGGCTCCAGGCACACTGCAGCTGTTCAAGGCATCCCAAGGGGAGTACAAAAGTGCAACAACATGGCAGCTTTCACAGCTTTTTCCTTGGCACCATCCCTATACCTAGGCTGATTTATCTGCCTAGGGTTAGGGTTAGGGTTCAGCCTAGGGCTTGAATTTTTTTAACCAGGAAGCCCTGAGTTCCAGGCTTACTTCATCTGCCAAAGGCATCCCAAAGGGAGTGCAGAAGTGCCACAACATGGCTGCTTTCACGGCTTTTCCCTTAGGAAGAACCCTAATACCTGGCTGATTTACCTTCCTAGGGTTACTGTTAGGCTTAGGCCTAGGACTTTTAAAACCAGGAAGCCCTGGGCTCCAGGCACACTGCAGCTGCGAAAGGCATCCCAAGGGGAGCGCAAAAGTGACGCAACTTGGCTGCCACCACTGATATTTCCATGAGACCATCCCGAACCATAGGCTGATTTTCCTTCCTAGGGTTAAGGTTTGAGTTACGCCTAGGGTAAGGGTTCTATTAACCAGAAAGCCCTGAGTTCCAAGAACACAGCAGCTGCGAAGGACTAGCCAAGAAGAGCGCAAAAGTACCACAACATGCCTGCCTCCACAGCTTTTTCCTTGGGGACATGCCTAATTCCTGGCTGATTTGCCTTTCTCGTCTTAGGGTTGGGGTTCGGCCTAGGGCTAGGATTTTTAAAAGCAGGAAGCCCTGAGTTCCAGGCACACTGGAGCTGTGAAAGGCATCCAAAAGGGAGTGCAAAAGTGCCACAACATTGCTGCTTTCACGGCTTTTTCCTTGGCAAGACGCCTAACACCAGGCTGATTTACCTTCCCAGGGTTACTGTTAGGCTTAGGCCTAGGGCTAGGATCTTTAAAACTAGGAAGCCCTTAGCTCCAGGCACACTGCAGCTGTTCAAGGCATCCCAAGGGGAGTACAAAAGTGCAACAACATGGCAGCTTTCACAGCTTTTTCCTTGGCACCATCCCTATACCTAGGCTGATTTATCTGCCTAGGGTTAGGTATAGGGTTCAGCCTAGGGCTTGGATTTCTTTAACCAGGAAGCCCTGAGTTCCAGGCTTACTTCATCTGCCAAAGGCATCCCAAAGGGAGTGCAGAAGTGCCACAACATGGCTGCTTTCACGGCTTTTTCCTTGGCAAGAAGCCTAACATCAGGCTGATTTACTTTCCCAGGGTTACTGTTAGGCTTAGGCCTAGGGCTAGGATTTTTGAAACTAGGAAGCCCTTAGCTCCAGGCACACTGCAGCTGTTCAAGGCATCCAAGGGGAGTACAAAAGTGCAACAACATGGCAGCTTTCACAGCTTTTTCCTTGGCACCATCCCTATACCTAGGCTGATTTATCTGCCTAGGGTTAGGGTTAGGGTTCAGCCTAGGGCTTGGATTTCTTTAACCAGGAAGCCCTGAGTTCCAGGCTTACTTCATCTGCCAAAGGCATCCCAAAGGGAGTGCAAAAGTGCCACAACATGGCTGCTTTCACGGCTTTTTCCTTGGCAAGAAGCCTAACATCAGGCTGATTTACCTTCCCAGGGTTACTGTTAGGCTTAGGCCTAGGGCTAGGATTTTTGAAACTAGGAAGCCCTTAGCTCCAGGCACACTGCAGCTGTTCAAGGCATCCCAAGGGGAGTACAAAAGTGCAACAACATGGCAGCTTTCACAGCTTTTTCCTTGGCACCATCCCTATACCTAGGCTGATTTATCTGCCTAGGGTTAGGGTTAGGGTTCAGCCTAGGGCTTGAATTTTTTTAACCAGGAAGCCCTGAGTTCCAGGCTTACTTCATCTGCCAAAGGCATCCCAAAGGGAGTGCAGAAGTGCCACAACATGGCTGCTTTCACGGCTTTTCCCTTAGGAAGAACCCTAATACCCGGCTGATTTACCTTCCTAGGGTTACTGTTAGGCTTAGGCCTAGGACTTTTAAAACCAGGAAGCCCTGGGCTCCAGGCACACTGCAGCTGCGAAAGGCATCCCAAGGGGAGCGCAAAAGTGACGCAACTTGGCTGCCACCACTGATATTTCCATGAGACCATCCCGAACCATAGGTTGATTTTCCTTCCTAGGGTTAAGGTTTGAGTTAGGCCTAGGGTAAGGGTTCTATTAACCAGAAAGCCCTGAGTTCCAAGAACACAGCAGCTGCGAAGGACTAGCCAAGAAGAGCGCAAAAGTACCACAACATGCCTGCCTCCACAGCTTTTTCCTTGGGGACATGCCTAATTCCTGGCTGATTTGCCTTTCTCGTCATAGGGTTGCGGTTCGGCCTAGGGCTAGGATTTTTAAAATCAGGAAGCCCTGAGTTCCAGGCACACTGGAGCTGTGAAAGGCATCCAAAAGGGAGTGCAAAAGTGCCACAACATGGCTGTTTCACGGCTTTTTCCTTGGCAAGAAGCCTAACATCAGGCTGATTTACTTTCCCAGGGTTACTGTTAGGCTTAGGCCTAGGGCTAGGATTTTTGAAACTAGGAAGCCCTTAGCTCCAGGCACACTGCAGCTGTTCAAGGCATCCCAAGGGGAGTACAAAAGTGCAACAACATGGCAGCTTTCAAAGCTTTTTCCTTGGCAAGAAGCCTAACACCAGGCTGATTTACTTTCCCAGGGTTACTCTTAGGCTTAGGCCTAGGGCTAGGATTTTTGAAACTAGGAAGCCCTTAGCTCCAGGCACACTGCAGCTGTTCAAGGCATCCCAAGGGGAGTACAAAAGTGCAACAACATGGCAGCTTTCACAGCTTTTTCCTTGGCACCATCCCTATACCTAGGCTGATTTATCTGCCTAGGGTTAGGGTTAGGGTTCAGCCTAGGGCTTGGATTTCTTTAACCAGGAAGCCCTGAGTTCCAGGCTTACTTCATCTGCCAAAGGCATCCCAAAGGGAGTGCAGAAGTGCCACAACATGGCTGCTTTCACGGCTTTTTCCTTGGCAAGAAACCTAACATCAGGCTGATTTACCTTCCCAGGGTTACTGTTAGGCTTAGGCCTAGGGCTAGGATTTTTGAAACTAGGAAGCCCTGGGCTCCAGGCACACTGCAGCTGCGAAAGGCATCCCAAGGGGAGTACAAAAGTGCAACAACATGGCAGCTTTCACAGCTTTTTCCTTGGCACCATCCCTATACCTAGGCTGATTTATCTGCCTAGGGTTAGGGTTAGGGTTCAGCCTAGGGCTTGAATTTCTTTAACCAGGAAGCCCTGAGTTCCAGGCTTACTTCATCTGCCAAAGGCATCCCAAAGGGAGTGCAGAAGTGCCACAACATGGCTGCTTTCACGGCTTTTCCCTTAGGAAGAACCCTAATACCTTGCTGATTTACCTTCCTAGGGTTACTGTTAGGCTTAGGCCTAGGACTTTTAAAACCAGGAAGCCCTGGGCTCCAGGCACACTGCAGCTGCGAAAGGCATCCCAAGGGGAGCGCAAAAGTGACGCAACTTGGCTGCCACCACTGATATTTCCATGAGACCATCCCGAACCATAGGTTGATTTTCCTTCCTAGGGTTAAGGTTTGAGTTACGCCTAGGGTAAGGGTTCTATTAACCAGAAAGCCCTGAGTTCCAAGAACACAGCAGCTGCGAAGGACTAGCCAAGAAGAGCGCAAAAGTACCACAACATGCCTGCCTCCACAGCTTTTTCCTTGGGGACATGCCTAATTCCTGGCTGATTTGCCTTTCTCGTCTTAGGGTTGGGGTTCGGCCTAGGGCTAGGATTTTTAAAAGCAGGAAGCCCTGAGTTCCAGGCACACTGGAGCTGTGAAAGGCATCCAAAAGGGAGTGCAAAAGTGCCACAACATGGCTGCTTTCACGGCTTTTTCCTTGGCAAGACGCCTAACACCAGGCTGACTTACCTTCCCAGGGTTACTATTAGGCTTAGGCCTAGGGCTAGGATTTTTAAAACTAGGAAGCCCTTAGCTCCAGGCACACTGCAGCTGTTCAAGGCATCCCAAGGGGAGTACAAAAGTGCAACAACATGGCAGCTTTCACAGCTTTTTCCTTGGCACCATCCCTATACCTAGGCTGATTTATCTGCCTAGGGTTAGGGTTAGGGTTCAGCCTAGGGCTTGAATTTTTTTAACCAGGAAGCCCTGAGTTCCAGGCTTACTTCATCTGCCAAAGGCATCCCAAAGGGAGTGCAGAAGTGCCACAACATGGCTGCTTTCACGGCTTTTTCCTTAGGAAGAACCCTAATACCCGGCTGATTTACCTTCCTAGGGTTACTGTTAGGCTTAGGCCTAGGACTTTTAAAACCAGGAAGCCCTGGGCTCCAGGCACACTGCAGCTGCGAAAGGCATCCCAAGGGGAGCGCAAAAGTGACGCAACTTGGCTGCCACCACTGATATTTCCATGAGACCATCCCGAACCATAGGCTGATTTTCCTTCCTAGGGTTAAGGTTTGAGTTACGCCTAGGGTAAGGGTTCTATTAACCAGAAAGCCCTGAGTTCCAAGAACACAGCAGCTGCGAAGGACTAGCCAAGAAGAGCGCAAAAGTACCACAACATGCCTGCCTCCACAGCTTTTTCCTTGGGGACATGCCTAATTCCTGGCTGATTTGCCTTTCTCGTCTTAGGGTTGGGGTTCGGCCTAGGGCTAGGATTTTTAAAATCAGGAAGCCCTGAGTTCCAGGCACACTGGAGCTGTGAAAGGCATCCAAAAGGGAGTGCAAAAGTGCCACAACATGGCTGCTTTCACGGCTTTTTCCTTGGCAAGAAACCTAACATCAGGCTGATTTACTTTCCCAGGGTTACTGTTAGGCTTAGGCCTAGGGCTAGGATTTTTGAAACTAGGAAGCCCTTAGCTCCAGGCACACTGCAGCTGTTCAAGGCATCCCAAGGGGAGTACAAAAGTGCAACAACATGGCAGCTTTCACAGCTTTTTCCTTGGCACCATCCCTATACCTAGGCTGATTTATCTGCCTAGGGTTAGGGTTAGGGTTCAGCCTAGGGCTTGGATTTCTTTAACCAGGAAGCCCTGAGTTCCAGGCTTACTTCATCTGCCAAAGGCATCCCAAAGGGAGTGCAAAAGTGCCACAACATGGCTGCTTTCACGGCTTTTTCCTTGGCAAGAAGCCTAACATCAGGCTGATTTACTTTCCCAGGGTTACTGTTAGGCTTAGGCCTAGGGCTAGGATTTTTGAAACTAGGAAGCCCTTAGCTCCAGGCACACTGCAGCTGTTCAAGGCATCCCAAGGGGAGTACAAAAGTGCAACAACATGGCAGCTTTCACAGCTTTTTCCTTGGCACCATCCCTATACCTAGGCTGATTTATCTGCCTAGGGTTAGGGTTAGGGTTCAGCCTAGGGCTTGAATTTCTTTAACCAGGAAGCCCTGAGTTCCAGGCTTACTTCATCTGCCAAAGGCATCCCAAAGGGAGTGCAGAAGTGCCACAACATGGCTGCTTTCACGGCTTTTCCCTTAGGAAGAACCCTAATACCCGGCTGATTTACCTTCCTAGGGTTACTGTTAGGCTTAGGCCTAGGACTTTTAAAACCAGGAAGCCCTGGGCTCCAGGCACACTGCAGCTGCGAAAGGCATCCCAAGGGGAGCGCAAAAGTGACGCAACTTGGCTGCCACCACTGATATTTCCATGAGACCATCCCGAACCATAGGTTGATTTTCCTTCCTAGGGTTAAGGTTTGAGTTACGCCTAGGGTAAGGGTTCTATTAACCAGAAAGCCCTGAGTTCCAAGAACACAGCAGCTGCGAAGGACTAGCCAAGAAGAGCGCAAAAGTACCACAACATGCCTGCCTCCACAGCTTTTTCCTTGGGGACATGCCTAATTCCTGGCTGATTTGCCTTTCTCGTCATAGGGTTGGGGTTCGGCCTAGGGCTAGGATTTTTAAAAGCAGGAAGCCCTGAGTTCCAGGCACACTGGAGCTGTGAAAGGCATCCAAAAGGGAGTGCAAAAGTGCCACAACATGGCTGTTTCACGGCTTTTTCCTTGGCAAGACGCCTAACACCAGGCTGACTTACCTTCCCAGGGTTACTATTAGGCTTAGGCCTAGGGCTAGGATTTTTAAAACGAGGAAGCCCTTAGCTCCAGGCACACTGCAGCTGTTCAAGGCATCCCAAGGGGAGTACAAAAGTGCAACAACATGGCAGCTTTCACAGCTTTTTCCTTGGCACCATCCCTATACCTAGGCTGATTTATCTGCCTAGGGTTAGGGTTAGGGTTCAGCCTAGGGCTTGGATTTCTTTAACCAGGAAGCCCTGAGTTCCAGGCTTACTTCATCTGCCAAAGGCATCCCAAAGGGAGTGCAGAAGTGCCACAACATGGCTGCTTTCACGGCTTTTCCCTTAGGAAGAACCCTAATACCCGGCTGATTTACCTTCCTAGGGTTACTGTTAGGCTTAGGCCTAGGACTTTTAAAACCAGGAAGCCCTGGGCTCCAGGCACACTGCAGCTGCAAAAGGCATCCCAAGGGGAGCGCAAAAGTGACGCAACTTGGCTGCCACCACTGATATTTCCATGAGAGCATCCCGAACCATAGGTTGATTTTCCTTCCTAGGGTTAAGGTTTGAGTTACGCCTAGGGTAAGGGTTCTATTAACCAGAAAGCCCTGAGTTCCAAGAACACAGCAGCTGCGAAGGACTAGCCAAGAAGAGCGCAAAAGTACCACAACATGCCTGCCTCCACAGCTTTTTCCTTGGGGACATGCCTAATTCCTGGCTGATTTGCCTTTCTCGTCTTAGGGTTGGGGTTCGGCCGAGGGCTAGGATTTTTAAAATCAGGAAGCCCTGAGTTCCAGGCACACTGGAGCTGTGAAAGGCATCCAAAAGGGAGTGCAAAAGTGCCACAACATGGCTGCTTTCACGGCTTTTTCCTTGGCAAGACGCCTAACACCAGGCTGACTTACCTTCCTAGGGTTACTATTAGGCTTAGGCCTAGGGCTAGGATTTTTAAAACTAGGAAGCCCTTAGCTCCAGGCACACTGCAGCTGTTCAAGGCATCCCAAGGGGAGTACAAAAGTGCAACAACATGGCAGCTTTCACAGCTTTTTCCTTGGCACCATCCCTATACCTAGGCTGATTTATCTGCCTAGGGTTAGGGTTAGGGTTCAGCCTAGGGCTTGGATTTCTTCAACCAGGAAGCCCTGAGTTCCAGGCTTACTTCATCTGCCAAAGGCATCCCAAAGGGAGTGCAGAAGTGCCGCAACATGGCTGCTTTCACGGCTTTTCCCTTAGGAAGAACCCTAATACCCGGCTGATTTACCTTCCTAGGGTTACTGTTAGGCTTAGGCCTAGGACTTTTAAAACCAGGAAGCCCTGGGCTCCAGGCACACTGCAGCTGCAAAAGGCATCCCAAGGGGAGCGCAAAAGTGACGCAACTTGGCTGCCACCACTGATATTTCCATGAGACCATCCCGAACCATAGGCTGATTTTCCTTCCTAGGGTTAAGGTTTGAGTTACGCCTAGGGTAAGGGTTCTATTAACCAGAAAGCCCTGAGTTCCAAGAACACAGCAGCTGCGAAGGACTAGCCAAGAAGAGCGCAAAAGTACCACAACATGCCTGCCTCCACAGCTTTTTCCTTGGGGACATGCCTAATTCCTGGCTGATTTGCCTTTCTCGTCTTAGGGTTGCGGTTCGGCCTAGGGCTAGGATTTTTAAAAGCAGGAAGCCCTGAGTTCCAGGCACACTGGAGCTGTGAAAGGCATCCAAAAGGGAGTGCAAAAGTGCCACAACATGGCTGCTTTCACGGCTTTTTCCTTGGCAAGAAGCCTAACATCAGGCTGATTTACTTTCCCAGGGTTACTGTTAGGCTTAGGCCTAGGGCTAGGATTTTTGAAACTAGGAGGCCCTTAGCTCCAGGCACACTGCAGCTGTTCAAGGCATCCCAAGGGGAGTACAAAAGTGCAACAACATGGCAGCTTTCACAGCTTTTTCCTTGGCACCATCCCTATACCTAGGCTGATTTATCTGCCTAGGGTTAGGGTTAGGGTTCAGCCTAGGGCTTGGATTTCGTTAACCAGGAAGCCCTGAGTTCCAGGCTTACTTCATCTGCCAAAGGCATCCCAAAGGGAGTGCAGAAGTGCCACAACATGGCTGCTTTCACGGCTTTTCCCTTAGGAAGAACCCTAATACCCGGCTGATTTACCTTCCTAGGGTTACTGTTAGGCTTAGGCCTAGGACTTTTAAAACCAGGAAGCCCTGGGCTCCAGGCACACTGCAGCTGCAAAAGGCATCCCAAGGGGAGCGCAAAAGTGACACAACTTGGCTGCCACCACTGATATTTCCATGAGACCATCCCGAACCATAGGCTGATTTTCCTTCCTAGGGTTAAGGTTTGAGTTACGCCTAGGGTAAGGGTCTATTAACCAGAAAGCCCTGAGTTCCAAGAACACAGCAGCTGCGAAGGACTAGCCAAGAAGAGCGCAAAAGTACCACAACATGCCTGCCTCCACAGCTTTTTCCTTGGGGACATGCCTAATTCCTGGCTGATTTGCCTTTCTCGTCTTAGGGTTGGGGTTCGGCCTAGGGCTAGGATTTTTAAAAGCAGGAAGCCCTGAGTTCCAGGCACACTGGAGCTGTGAAAGGCATCCAAAAGGGAGTGCAAAAGTGCCACAACATGGCTGCTTTCACGGCTTTTTCCTTGGCAAGAAACCTAACATCAGGCTGATTTACTTTCCCAGGGTTACTGTTAGGCTTAGGCCTAGGGCTAGGATTTTTGAAACTAGGAAGCCCTGGGCTCCAGGCACACTGCAGCTGTTCAAGGCATCCCAAGGGGAGTACAAAAGTGCAACAACATGGCAGCTTTCACAGCTTTTTCCTTGGCACCATCCCTATACCTAGGCTGATTTATCTGCCTAGGGTTAGGGTTAGGGTTCAGCCTAGGGCTTGGATTTCTTTAACCAGGAAGCCCTGAGTTCCAGGCTTACTTCATCTGCCAAAGGCATCCCAAAGGGAGTGCAGAAGTGCCACAACATGGCTGCTTTCACGGCTTTTCCCTTAGGAAGAACCCTAATACCCGGCTGATTTACCTTCCTAGGGTTACTGTTAGGCTTAGGCCTAGGACTTTTAAAACCAGGAAGCCCTGGGCTCCAGGCACACTGCAGCTGCAAAAGGCATCCCAAGGGGAGCGCAAAAGTGACGCAACTTGGCTGCCACCACTGATATTTCCATGAGACCATCCCGAACCATAGGCTGATTTTCCTTCCTAGGGTTAAGGTTTGAGTTACGCCTAGGGTAAGGGTTCTATTAACCAGAAAGCCCTGAGTTCCAAGAACACAGCAGCTGCGAAGGACTAGCCAAGAAGAGCGCAAAAGTACCACAACATGCCTGCCTCCACAGCTTTTTCCTTGGGGACATGCCTAATTCCTGGCTGATTTGCCTTTCTCGTCTTAGGGTTGGGGTTCGGCCTAGGGCTAGGATTTTTAAAAGCAGGAAGCCCTGAGTTCCAGGCACACTGGAGCTGTGAAAGGCATCCAAAAGGGAGTGCAAAAGTGCCACAACATGGCTGCTTTCACGGCTTTTTCCTTGGCAAGACGCCTAACACCAGGCTGACTTACCTTCCTAGGGTTACTATTAGGCTTAGGCCTAGGGCTAGGATTTTTAAAACTAGGAAGCCCTTAGCTCCAGGCACACTGCAGCTGTTCAAGGCATCCCAAGGGGAGTACAAAAGTGCAACAACATGGCAGCTTTCACAGCTTTTTCCTTGGCACCATCCCTATACCTAGGCTGATTTATCTGCCTAGGGTTAGGGTTAGGGTTCAGCCTAGGGCTTGGATTTCTTCAACCAGGAAGCCCTGAGTTCCAGGCTTACTTCATCTGCCAAAGGCATCCCAAAGGGAGTGCAGAAGTGCCACAACATGGCTGCTTTCACGGCTTTTCCCTTAGGAAGAACCCTAATACCCGGCTGATTTACCTTCCTAGGGTTACTGTTAGGCTTAGGCCTAGGACTTTTAAAACCAGGAAGCCCTGGGCTCCAGGCACACTGCAGCTGCAAAAGGCATCCCAAGGGGAGCGCAAAAGTGACGCAACTTGGCTGCCACCACTGATATTTCCATGAGACCATCCCGAACCATAGGCTGATTTTCCTTCCTAGGGTTAAGGTTTGAGTTACGCCTAGGGTAAGGGTTCTATTAACCAGAAAGCCCTGAGTTCCAAGAACACAGCAGCTGCGAAGGACTAGCCAAGAAGAGCGCAAAAGTACCACAACATGCCTGCCTCCACAGCTTTTTCCTTGGGGACATGCCTAATTCCTGGCTGATTTGCCTTTCTCGTCTTAGGGTTGCGGTTCGGCCTAGGGCTAGGATTTTTAAAAGCAGGAAGCCCTGAGTTCCAGGCACACTGGAGCTGTGAAAGGCATCCAAAAGGGAGTGCAAAAGTGCCACAACATGGCTGCTTTCACGGCTTTTTCCTTGGCAAGAAGCCTAACATCAGGCTGATTTACTTTCCCAGGGTTACTGTTAGGCTTAGGCCTAGGGCTAGGATTTTTGAAACTAGGAGGCCCTTAGCTCCAGGCACACTGCAGCTGTTCAAGGCATCCCAAGGGGAGTACAAAAGTGCAACAACATGGCAGCTTTCACAGCTTTTTCCTTGGCACCATCCCTATACCTAGGCTGATTTATCTGCCTAGGGTTAGGGTTAGGGTTCAGCCTAGGGCTTGGATTTCGTTAACCAGGAAGCCCTGAGTTCCAGGCTTACTTCATCTGCCAAAGGCATCCCAAAGGGAGTGCAGAAGTGCCACAACATGGCTGCTTTCACGGCTTTTCCCTTAGGAAGAACCCTAATACCCGGCTGATTTACCTTCCTAGGGTTACTGTTAGGCTTAGGCCTAGGACTTTTAAAACCAGGAAGCCCTGGGCTCCAGGCACACTGCAGCTGCAAAAGGCATCCCAAGGGGAGCGCAAAAGTGACACAACTTGGCTGCCACCACTGATATTTCCATGAGACCATCCCGAACCATAGGCTGATTTTCCTTCCTAGGGTTAAGGTTTGAGTTACGCCTAGGGTAAGGGTCTATTAACCAGAAAGCCCTGAGTTCCAAGAACACAGCAGCTGCGAAGGACTAGCCAAGAAGAGCGCAAAAGTACCACAACATGCCTGCCTCCACAGCTTTTTCCTTGGGGACATGCCTAATTCCTGGCTGATTTGCCTTTCTCGTCTTAGGGTTGGGGTTCGGCCTAGGGCTAGGATTTTTAAAATCAGGAATCCCTGAGTTCCAGGCACACTGCAGCTGTGAAAGGCATCCAAAAGGGAGTGCAAAAGTGCCACAACATGGCTGCTTTCACGGCTTTTTCCTTGGCAAGAAACCTAACATCAGGCTGATTTACTTTCCCAGGGTTACTGTTAGGCTTAGGCCTAGGGCTAGGATTTTTGAAACTAGGAAGCCCTGGGCTCCAGGCACACTGCAGCTGTTCAAGGCATCCCAAGGGGAGTACAAAAGTGCAACAACATGGCAGCTTTCACAGCTTTTTCCTTGGCACCATCCCTATACCTAGGCTGATTTATCTGCCTAGGGTTAGGGTTAGGGTTCAGCCTAGGGCTTGGATTTCTTTAACCAGGAAGCCCTGAGTTCCAGGCTTACTTCATCTGCCAAAGGCATCCCAAAGGGAGTGCAGAAGTGCCACAACATGGCTGCTTTCACGGCTTTTCCCTTAGGAAGAACCCTAATACCCGGCTGATTTACCTTCCTAGGGTTACTGTTAGGCTTAGGCCTAGGACTTTTAAAACCAGGAAGCCCTGGGCTCCAGGCACACTGCAGCTGCAAAAGGCATCCCAAGGGGAGCGCAAAAGTGACGCAACTTGGCTGCCACCACTGATATTTCCATGAGACCATCCCGAACCATAGGCTGATTTTCCTTCCTAGGGTTAAGGTTTGAGTTACGCCTAGGGTAAGGGTTCTATTAACCAGAAAGCCCTGAGTTCCAAGAACACAGCAGCTGCGAAGGACTAGCCAAGAAGAGCGCAAAAGTACCACAACATGCCTGCCTCCACAGCTTTTTCCTTGGGGACATGCCTAATTCCTGGCTGATTTGCCTTTCTCGTCTTAGGGTTGCGGTTCGGCCTAGGGCTAGGATTTTTAAAAGCAGGAAGCCCTGAGTTCCAGGCACACTGGAGCTGTGAAAGGCATCCAAAAGGGAGTGCAAAAGTGCCACAACATGGCTGCTTTCACGGCTTTTTCCTTGGCAAGACGCCTAACACCAGGCTGACTTACCTTCCTAGGGTTACTATTAGGCTTAGGCCTAGGGCTAGGATTTTTAAAACTAGGAAGCCCTTAGCTCCAGGCACACTGCAGCTGTTCAAGGCATCCCAAGGGGAGTACAAAAGTGCAACAACATGGCAGCTTTCACAGCTTTTTCCTTGGCACCATCCCTATACCTAGGCTGATTTATCTGCCTAGGGTTAGGGTTAGGGTTCAGCCTAGGGCTTGGATTTCTTCAACCAGGAAGCCCTGAGTTCCAGGCTTACTTCATCTGCCAAAGGCATCCCAAAGGGAGTGCAGAAGTGCCACAACATGGCTGCTTTCACGGCTTTTCCCTTAGGAAGAACCCTAATACCCGGCTGATTTACCTTCCTAGGGTTACTGTTAGGCTTAGGCCTAGGACTTTTAAAACCAGGAAGCCCTGGGCTCCAGGCACACTGCAGCTGCAAAAGGCATCCCAAGGGGAGCGCAAAAGTGACGCAACTTGGCTGCCACCACTGATATTTCCATGAGACCATCCCGAACCATAGGCTGATTTTCCTTCCTAGGGTTAAGGTTTGAGTTACGCCTAGGGTAAGGGTTCTATTAACCAGAAAGCCCTGAGTTCCAAGAACACAGCAGCTGCGAAGGACTAGCCAAGAAGAGCGCAAAAGTACCACAACATGCCTGCCTCCACAGCTTTTTCCTTGGGGACATGCCTAATTCCTGGCTGATTTGCCTTTCTCGTCTTAGGGTTGCGGTTCGGCCTAGGGCTAGGATTTTAAAAGCAGGAAGCCCTGAGTTCCAGGCACACTGGAGCTGTGAAAGGCATCCAAAAGGGAGTGCAAAAGTGCCACAACATGGCTGCTTTCACGGCTTTTTCCTTGGCAAGAAGCCTAACATCAGGCTGATTTACTTTCCCAGGGTTACTGTTAGGCTTAGGCCTAGGGCTAGGATTTTTGAAACTAGGAGGCCCTTAGCTCCAGGCACACTGCAGCTGTTCAAGGCATCCCAAGGGGAGTACAAAAGTGCAACAACATGGCAGCTTTCACAGCTTTTTCCTTGGCACCATCCCTATACCTAGGCTGATTTATCTGCCTAGGGTTAGGGTTAGGGTTCAGCCTAGGGCTTGGATTTCGTTAACCAGGAAGCCCTGAGTTCCAGGCTTACTTCATCTGCCAAAGGCATCCCAAAGGGAGTGCAGAAGTGCCACAACATGGCTGCTTTCACGGCTTTTCCCTTAGGAAGAACCCTAATACCCGGCTGATTTACCTTCCTAGGGTTACTGTTAGGCTTAGGCCTAGGACTTTTAAAACCAGGAAGCCCTGGGCTCCAGGCACACTGCAGCTGCAAAAGGCATCCCAAGGGGAGCGCAAAAGTGACACAACTTGGCTGCCACCACTGATATTTCCATGAGACCATCCCGAACCATAGGCTGATTTTCCTTCCTAGGGTTAAGGTTTGAGTTACGCCTAGGGTAAGGGTCTATTAACCAGAAAGCCCTGAGTTCCAAGAACACAGCAGCTGCGAAGGACTAGCCAAGAAGAGCGCAAAAGTACCACAACATGCCTGCCTCCACAGCTTTTTCCTTGGGGACATGCCTAATTCCTGGCTGATTTGCCTTTCTCGTCTTAGGGTTGGGGTTCGGCCTAGGGCTAGGATTTTTAAAAGCAGGAAGCCCTGAGTTCCAGGCACACTGGAGCTGTGAAAGGCATCCAAAAGGGAGTGCAAAAGTGCCACAACATGGCTGCTTTCACGGCTTTTTCCTTGGCAAGAAACCTAACATCAGGCTGATTTACTTTCCCAGGGTTACTGTTAGGCTTAGGCCTAGGGCTAGGATTTTTGAAACTAGGAAGCCCTGGGCTCCAGGCACACTGCAGCTGTTCAAGGCATCCCAAGGGGAGTACAAAAGTGCAACAACATGGCAGCTTTCACAGCTTTTTCCTTGGCACCATCCCTATACCTAGGCTGATTTATCTGCCTAGGGTTAGGGTTAGGGTTCAGCCTAGGGCTTGGATTTCTTTAACCAGGAAGCCCTGAGTTCCAGGCTTACTTCATCTGCCAAAGGCATCCCAAAGGGAGTGCAGAAGTGCCACAACATGGCTGCTTTCACGGCTTTTCCCTTAGGAAGAACCCTAATACCCGGCTGATTTACCTTCCTAGGGTTACTGTTAGGCTTAGGCCTAGGACTTTTAAAACCAGGAAGCCCTGGGCTCCAGGCACACTGCAGCTGCAAAAGGCATCCCAAGGGGAGCGCAAAAGTGACGCAACTTGGCTGCCACCACTGATATTTCCATGAGACCATCCCGAACCATAGGCTGATTTTCCTTCCTAGGGTTAAGGTTTGAGTTACGCCTAGGGTAAGGGTTCTATTAACCAGAAAGCCCTGAGTTCCAAGAACACAGCAGCTGCGAAGGACTAGCCAAGAAGAGCGCAAAAGTACCACAACATGCCTGCCTCCACAGCTTTTTCCTTGGGGACATGCCTAATTCCTGGCTGATTTGCCTTTCTCGTCTTAGGGTTGGGGTTCGGCCTAGGGCTAGGATTTTTAAAAGCAGGAAGCCCTGAGTTCCAGGCACACTGGAGCTGTGAAAGGCATCCAAAAGGGAGTGCAAAAGTGCCACAACATGGCTGCTTTCACGGCTTTTTCCTTGGCAAGAAGCCTAACATCAGGCTGATTTACTTTCCCAGGGTTACTGTTAGGCTTAGGCCTAGGGCTAGGATTTTTGAAACTAGGAGGCCCTTAGCTCCAGGCACACTGCAGCTGTTCAAGGCATCCCAAGGGGAGTACAAAAGTGCAACAACATGGCAGCTTTCACAGCTTTTTCCTTGGCACCATCCCTATACCTAGGCTGATTTATCTGCCTAGGGTTAGGGTTAGGGTTCAGCCTAGGGCTTGAATTTTTTTAACCAGGAAGCCCTGAGTTCCAGGCTTACTTCATCTGCCAAAGGCATCCCAAAGGGAGTGCAGAAGTGCCACAACATGGCTGCTTTCACGGCTTTTCCCTTAGGAAGAACCCTAATACCCGGCTGATTTACCTTCCTAGGGTTACTGTTAGGCTTAGGCCTAGGACTTTTAAAACCAGGAAGCCCTGGGCTCCAGGCACACTGCAGCTGCGAAAGGCATCCCAAGGGGAGCGCAAAAGTGACGCAACTTGGCTGCCACCACTGATATTTCCATGAGACCATCCCGAACCATAGGCTGATTTTCCTTCCTAGGGTTAAGGTTTGAGTTACGCCTAGGGTAAGGGTCTATTAACCAGAAAGCCCTGAGTTCCAAGAACACAGCAGCTGCGAAGGACTAGCCAAGAAGAGCGCAAAAGTACCACAACATGCCTGCCTCCACAGCTTTTTCCTTGGGGACATGCCTAATTCCTGGCTGATTTGCCTTTCTCGTCTTAGGGTTGGGGTTCGGCCTAGGGCTAGGATTTTTAAAATCAGGAATCCCTGAGTTCCAGGCACACTGGAGCTGTGAAAGGCATCCAAAAGGGAGTGCAAAAGTGCCACAACATGGCTGCTTTCACGGCTTTTTTCTTGGCAAGAAACCTAACATCAGGCTGATTTACTTTCCCAGGGTTACTGTTAGGCTTAGGCCTAGGGCTAGGATTTTTGAAACTAGGGAAGCCCTTAGCTCCAGGCACACTGCAGCTGTTCAAGGCATCCCAAGGGGAGTACAAAAGTGCAACAACATGGCAGCTTTCACAGCTTTTTCCTTGGCACCATCCCTATACCTAGGCTGATTTATCTGCCTAGGGTTAGGGTTAGGGTTCAGCCTAGGGCTTGAATTTTTTTAACCAGGAAGCCCTGAGTTCCAGGCTTACTTCATCTGCCAAAGGCATCCCAAAGGGAGTGCAGAAGTGCCACAACATGGCTGCTTTCACGGCTTTTCCCTTAGGAAGAACCCTAATACCCGGCTGATTTACCTTCCTAGGGTTACTGTTAGGCTTAGGCCTAGGACTTTTAAAACCAGGAAGCCCTGGGCTCCAGGCACACTGCAGCTGCAAAAGGCATCCCAAGGGGAGCGCAAAAGTGACGCAACTTGGCTGCCACCACTGATATTTCCATGAGACCATCCCGAACCATAGGTTGATTTTCCTTCCTAGGGTTAAGGTTTGAGTTACGCCTAGGGTAAGGGTTCTATTAACCAGAAAGCCCTGAGTTCCAAGAACACAGCAGCTGCGAAGGACTAGCCAAGAAGAGCGCAAAAGTACCACAACATGCCTGCCTCCACAGCTTTTTCCTTGGGGACATGCCTAATTCCTGGCTGATTTGCCTTTCTCGTCATAGGGTTGGGGTTCGGCCTAGGGCTAGGATTTTTAAAAGCAGGAAGCCCTGAGTTCCAGGCACACTGGAGCTGTGAAAGGCATCCAAAAGGGAGTGCAAAAGTGCCACAACATGGCTGCTTTCACGGCTTTTTCCTTGGCAAGAAGCCTAACACCAGGCTGACATACTTTCCCAGGGTTACTGTTAGGCTTAGGCCTAGGGCTAGGATTTTTGAAACTAGGAAGCCCTGGGCTCCAGGCACACTGCAGCTGTTCAAGGCATCCAAGGGGAGTACAAAAGTGCAACAACATGGCAGCTTTCACAGCTTTTTCCTTGGCACCATCCCTATACCTAGGCTGATTTATCTGCCTAGGGTTAGGGTTAGGCCTTCAGCCTAGGGCTTGGATTTCTTTAACCAGGAAGCCCTGAGTTCCAGGCTTACTTCATCTGCCAAAGGCATCCCAAAGGGAGTGCAGAAGTGCCACAACATGGCTGCTTTCACGGCTTTTCCCTTAGGAAGAACCCTAATACCTGGCTGATTTACCTTCCTAGGGTTACTGTTAGGCTTAGGCCTAGGACTTTTAAAACCAGGAAGCCCTGGGCTCCAGGCACACTGCAGCTGCGAAAGGCATCCCAAGGGGAGCGCAAAAGTGACGCAACTTGGCTGCCACCACTGATATTTCCATGAGACCATCCCGAACCATAGGCTGATTTTCCTTCCTAGGGTTAAGGTTTGAGTTACGCCTAGGGTAAGGGTCTATTAACCAGAAAGCCCTGAGTTCCAAGAACACAGCAGCTGCGAAGGACTAGCCAAGAAGAGCGCAAAAGTACCACAACATGCCTGCCTCCACAGCTTTTTCCTTGGGGACATGCCTAATTCCTGGCTGATTTGCCTTTCTCGTCTTAGGGTTGGGGTTCGGCCTAGGGCTAGGATTTTTAAAATCAGGAATCCCTGAGTTCCAGGCACACTGGAGCTGTGAAAGGCATCCAAAAGGGAGTGCAAAAGTGCCACAACATGGCTGCTTTCACGGCTTTTTCCTTGGCAAGAAACCTAACATCAGGCTGATTTTACTTTCCCAGGGTTACTGTTAGGCTTAGGCCTAGGGCTAGGATTTTTGAAACTAGGAAGCCCTGGGCTCCAGGCACACTGCAGCTGTTCAAGGCATCCCAAGGGGAGTACAAAAAGTGCAACAACATGGCAGCTTTCACAGCTTTTTCCTTGGCACCATCCCTATACCTAGGCTGATTTATCTGCCTAGGGTTAGGGTTAGGGTTCAGCCTAGGGCTTGGATTTCTTTAACCAGGAAGCCCTGAGTTCCAGGCTTACTTCATCTGCCAAAGGCATCCCAAAGGGAGTGCAGAAGTGCCACAACATGGCTGCTTTCACGGCTTTTCCCTTAGGAAGAACCCTAATACCCGGCTGATTTACCTTCCTAGGGTTACTGTTAGGCTTAGGCCTAGGACTTTTAAAACCAGGAAGCCCTGGGCTCCAGGCACACTGCAGCTGCAAAAGGCATCCCAAGGGGAGCGCAAAAGTGACGCAACTTGGCTGCCACCACTGATATTTCCATGAGACCATCCCGAACCATAGGCTGATTTTCCTTCCTAGGGTTAAGGTTTGAGTTACGCCTAGGGTAAGGGTTCTATTAACCAGAAAGCCCTGAGTTCCAAGAACACAGCAGCTGCGAAGGACTAGCCAAGAAGAGCGCAAAAGTACCACAACATGCCTGCCTCCACAGCTTTTTCCTTGGGGACATGCCTAATTCCTGGCTGATTTGCCTTTCTCGTCTTAGGGTTGCGGTTCGGCCTAGGGCTAGGATTTTTAAAAGCAGGAAGCCCTGAGTTCCAGGCACACTGGAGCTGTGAAAGGCATCCAAAAGGGAGTGCAAAAGTGCCACAACATGGCTGCTTTCACGGCTTTTTCCTTGGCAAGAAGCCTAACATCAGGCTGATTTACTTTCCCAGGGTTACTGTTAGGCTTAGGCCTAGGGCTAGGATTTTTTGAAACTAGGAAGCCCTTAGCTCCAGGCACACTGCAGCTGTTTCAAGGCATCCCAAGGGGAGTACAAAAGTGCAACAACATGGCAGCTTTCACAGCTTTTTCCTTGGCACCATCCCTATACCTAGGCTGATTTATCTGCCTAGGGTTAGGGTTAGGGTTCAGCCTAGGGCTTGAATTTTTTTAACCAGGAAGCCCTGAGTTCCAGGCTTACTTCATCTGCCAAAGGCATCCCAAAGGGAGTGCAGAAGTGCCACAACATGGCTGCTTTCACGGCTTTTCCTTAGGAAGAACCCTAATACCCGGCTGATTTACCTTCCTAGGGTTACTGTTAGGCTTAGGCCTAGGACTTTTAAAACCAGGAAGCCCTGGGCTCCAGGCACACTGCAGCTGCGAAAGGCATCCCAAGGGGAGCGCAAAAGTGACGCAACTTGGCTGCCACCACTGATATTTCCATGAGACCATCCCGAACCATAGGTTGATTTTCCTTCCTAGGGTTAAGGTTTGAGTTACGCCTAGGGTAAGGGTTCTATTAACCAGAAAGCCCTGAGTTCCAAGAACACAGCAGCTGCGAAGGACTAGCCAAGAAGAGCGCAAAAGTACCACAACATGCCTGCCTCCACAGCTTTTTCCTTGGGGACATGCCTAATTCCTGGCTGATTTGCCTTTCTCGTCATAGGGTTGGGGTTCGGCCTAGGGCTAGGATTTTTAAAAGCAGGAAGCCCTGAGTTCCAGGCACACTGGAGCTGTGAAAGGCATCCAAAAGGGAGTGCAAAAGTGCCACAACATGGCTGTTTCACGGCTTTTTCCTTGGCAAGAAGCCTAACACCAGGCTGACATACTTTCCCAGGGTTACTGTTAGGCTTAGGCCT